>NC_137003.1:8564331-8591831 GCF_032717465.1 Coenobita brevimanus
AAAACTAGAGAACACTGGAATTCTATGTCTCAATCCACAAGCACACTTTCTAACAAAATCAACAACCTCAGTATATCAGCTCCGGGGTGGTGAGGTACTCCTAATGAATTATATAAGCCAAAGTTTCCCTCCTGCATCATACGACTTCCCTCCATCTTTGCCTTCAACACCTACTTCCCTACTTAGTCCTTACCTTGCATCCTTCCCCTTCCTCTCTTCAGTTCATCCCCCCTCCCCATACTTCCCAGTCTCTCCATATGTCTCTTCTTCATCCCTTCCCTCCTTTCTTCCCCATATCTCTCCCCTTCTTTCCCTCTCACTTTTCCTTTCTCCTTCCTTTTGTTCCCTTCATCTCTCTCTGATCTCCCTGTCTCTCAATATTTCCCTTCTCATATATCCTTTCCCTCGTTCCCTCTTCTCGCCTCCATTTCTCTCCACTTCCTTCACTTGTGCCGGTCAGACTGTTTGGCGCAGTTTGTATCATCTAACTCTTACTGACTCAGCAGTACATCTGGGAACCTGCTGCCAATTTGACCTGGGCTCATCGTATTCTTGGGGAAGATTTGGAATTAGCTAAAACGGACTCGCTTCCTTTACTCCTTAGTTGCCATGACGGATTTATATTTCTTATGATTATCAAAGAGACGATTTGATACAGTTGGAAGGAAACTCAAGTAAAGGCACTGATCACGTCTACATCCAACCCCTCTAGTTCAAAATGCCTCTCCTAAGCTGAGAACAATCGTCTAAGGGTAGCAAAATTGAACAGGTTAACAACATTCGTCCAAACGATGGGCATAAATCTAACTCTTCTAATTCTACCGTTTGATTACTATAAACCATTTTACTAATATCGAATGGTGGTAGGTGATGGTGGTGACCATCATCCACTCACGATGTAGTGCTGCCTAACTCCTCTTTATCCTTCTTTTTCTGTGTCCACACCCCCCTTCTCATTAATCTCTTCCTTCTTTTCCTCCTTTCCTCTCCATGTTTCCCTCCTTTCCATTCCACTTCTCCTTCCCTATACAGCCTTTATCACCTTTCCTTCCTGTAACCCAGGGAAATAATTTTCAACGCTGACTGGTAACCATACAGCCAAATAACGGTGTGATATGACGCTTACTATCTTGACCCTCTTATTTAGGTGGAGACGGAGACGCAAATGTGGCATCCTCCAGAAACCAAACACCCATACTCTTCCCTGCGCCTTACTATGGCAAGGCGTTGTCGACCGCATGGGAATATCGATCACGGCTGCGAATGCCCCCGCAGGGGTGACTGCTTGCATGTGGTCGATGGGTCTGCTGGACCACACAGACTGGGAGTGCTTAATGATAACAAGTAATACCTCGTTAGGCTTTGATCCTTTTACATGTCAGGAGTTTCGAACTAGTGGGGTGAGATGCCAACTCGTTAGTTATTGTGAGTATCTTCACTGTTCTAACAATAATCAGATTTTATTCAATCTTGGAATGACCTCGTACTGAAAGGGTTAATGAAGGCTGTACGAAAATTCTCCAGTAAAAAATCTCTCTCCCCCCCTCTCTCTCTCTCTCTCTCTCTCTCTCTCTCTCTCACTCCAAGGTTGACAGTAATCCTCTTTTACCTATAGTCTAGCTAATTAACTCTAATCCCATTCTCTCTCTCTCTCTCTCTCTCTCTCTCTCTCTCCACGCTAAGGTTGATAATATGCCATTTTTCACCTACTACCCAGATAACCCACAAATCTCTCTCTCTCTCTCTCTCTCTCTCTCTCTCTCTCTCCCAGCGGTCTTCTTGTTTTTGCCCCCCTCCTTTGGCCCATAAACCGTGCTTGTTACGGCATCGTCTCCCTCAGTCGCTACCCCGGACGTCCATTTCCCCGTCGCCTCATTAACCCTTCGAAGACAAAAATATTATCAGGCGCAGGAAAAGGATTTATGATAGGCGGTCACATAATGTAATCTGGAGGGAGGGAGGCGTGAAGGGAAGAGGGAGGGGAAGGAAGAAGGAGGGGGAGAGGGAGGGGAAGGAAGAAGGAGGGGGAGAGGTAGGAGGAGGAGGAAGGAGGGACTAGAGCGGAAGAGGAAGGGGAAGGAGAAAGAGGGTATGGAGGGAAAGGTGTAAGGGTGGACGGGAAGAGGGAGGGGATGGAGGAAGGCGGGCTTGGAGAGGAAAAGGGAGGGGAAGGAGGGGTTAGAGTGGAAGAGGGAGGGGAAGGGGGAAGGAGGGGTTGGAGAGAAAGAGGGAGGGGAAGGGGGAAGGAGGGGTAGGAAAGGAAGAGGAAGGGGAAGGAGAAAGGGGGTATGGAGAGAAAGGAGGAAAGATCGAGAGGAAATGGGGATATGGAGGGGAAGGGGTGGTTAGGGAAGGAGGGGGTTGAGATGGAGAGGAAGTGGCAGGAGGGAGCGATTGGGAGAAATAAAATAATGGAAGATGGAAGAAAATGGGAGGCGGGGTGAAACGCGGGAGGTGATGGAATATGGAAGAGGGAGAGGGGGGAGAAAGGAGGAAGGGCAAAAAAAAAATAGGAAGAGTGAGGGAGGAAGGGAAGAGCTGGGGAGGAAGGAATGGATGTAGGGGTCATAGAAGACGGAGGGAGACAAGTGAAGAAAGGGAGGGGGGGGGAGGGAGAAGTGAAAGGAAAGGGAGGTATGGAGGGATCATAAAGCACAGAAGGAAAGTAGGAAGGGAAATGAAGGAAAGAACGAAGGGTAACGGTGGCTATGGTATAATACAGTTTGGTGGAGTGAGAGAAAGCTGGGTGGAGAGACTGAAGGGAAGGAGTGAAGGAAGAAGGAGGGATGGAGAGGATGTGGGAAAAGATAGGAAGAAATGAAAAGAGAGGGAGGAAATAGTAGAAAGAGGGATAGAGACAGGAAGAAAGGGATGAAGAGGATGAGTGAAAATGAAGGATGGAGGGAGAGGCAGAGAGGGAAGTGAAGAGAGAAATGAAGGAGAATGGAAAAGATGGAGGGGAAGGAAGGTGTGCTAAGGCAGAGGGTAAGTAAGGATGGAGGGGAAGGGAAATGAAAATAGGGTAAGGTGTGGATGGGAGAGGAGGAGGGGGAGAGTGTATGAAGGGGATGGCTGAATGTAATGGCACTGCTTCGTAGTACCTCCGCAAGAATAATAAATAAACAGGTTAAGTAATTATATTAAATAAAATCTACATTATGATGATCTACGGGCGATAAAGAAGTTAGAACACTAGCAGTCTCAGATAAGCTGTGGATGTGGTTAATTGAATTTCCACAATTTTGTTTCCTGTATAATTAAAAGCAATACCTGTACATTTTGTAAAATCCTTCGTTTACACGCTCTGTATATTCAGCATCAAGTGACAGACATCCACTATTTTACTGAATCGTGAGGAAAGTGCTAAATAATGGTTAATAATATACACATCTTTGCAAACTGGTTCATGGCCAAATGGACTAAACGTGCTCTGGATACGGTTATAGGCAATATACAGGTAAACACTGGCAGTAACTGGATGGGCAATTACTTCAGACCATTGCCACTACAAGCAGTGACTTGCAAATTTACGTTGCATGTTCGTAATTCATATGGTTGTGACAATGATAACATACCGATACATTTTCTTTTCTGATGATCTACGAGTACAATGGACCATTATTTTGATCCCGTCTTTTAACCACTTCAATTCGATGATGTATTTCTTTTTTATTCTCACTACATTCAGACGAACTTACTGAGTGCGGGAAGAGAATCCAGGTCGTGAAGAGGTTAACTGCGTGATTTCAATTCAGTCACTGCTGATGGTTTTTTCAAAGTTATCAAAATCATTTGAAGATGGCAAGAATAATAAGAAAAAAAAGTAACTGTAGTCAAAGGTTAGCTGTTTATCAGAAGAGACTACCCTATGCTACAATACTTGATAATAATAACAATAATAATAATAATAATAATAATAATAAATAAATAAATAAATAAATATGGCTGGCGTTAGCTGAAATTAGTTTCCTGGGCGTGACTCAACTAGTGAATTGTAAGTTATGACAAAAATGTGATCCCTTTACCTTTGGCTTCCTCTACCATTGAGGGCGTAACACAAAGCAGAATACTGTACAAGTGTTAGCTCCCCCCCCCCTCCACTGTATGTACTCGCATTATGTGTGGGGTATGAAGCATGTGGTGTACGGGGTGGGGTATACGGTATGATGTGGGGGATATGAAGTGGGTGAGGCGTGGGCTATGCAGACATGGGTGGGACGTGAAGTGCATGAAGAGTGAAGCCTGTATTTTGAGGTGTGAGGTATGTGGTGTGAAGTGTGGGGTATGAGGTGTCAGACATGAGGTCTGGTGTGAGGTGTGATGTATGCAGTGTGAGGTGTGGAGTGTGTGGTATGAAGTGTGGGGTGTGAGGTGTGAGGTAGGCGGTGAGGTGTGGAGTATATGGTGTATGTGGTGTAGAGTATATGGAATGCGGTGTAAGATGTAGGGTACGAAGTAGGTGAGGTGTGGGGTGTAAGGTATTAGGTGCAAATGATGAAGTATGAGTTTAAGGCGGTAGTCAGTGAGGCCAGGTGGGTGTGTGATGCCAGGTAAGGGTAATAAAGGTAAGACAAATCGAGGCTAATGAGGACACCAATACCTGGCTGATCAAATATAATTCAAATACATCCTCCTTCGTGTATTTATTTTTCTATATACCTGTCTCCCTATGTGTTTGCCGACCCTCATTAGTATATAGAGCCTGTAAAATATAATGAGTCACTCTGAATTTTATATTTTTGTATCCTTCATTACAGTGATGTCCATTCTTGATGCATGAACTTTATCTTACAATATTATTTCATTCAGGACTTTCTTTTCCTTAGCTTCATACGACACTCTTCCTATGTTGTCTTATTTTCAAGGAGTTTCATGTGTTTAAGCCCATAATAGCATTCCTCATAATGCTTCATATTATATTCACTTCATCACAAAACATATACGTGTGTGTTACTTCTCCTGCTCCTTTATTTGGCTATCAAGGACTTCAGTGTAACTCCCAACACCCTTATTCATAGTCCTATAGTTCTTTCCATGTTTCACTCTCATCCATCAACTCTGCTTGTACGTTTGGATTTGATTTGTGGACGACAGGACTTTAACACCATTTCCAAGGTGACCAGACCCACCATTTTCTCGGCATAAATTTTCTTTTCAGGGTATGACGTTAGTTTGAAAGAAAGCATTTTTGTAGTGCCCATTACTATATACTCTGGTTTACTGCCTCAGAGGAAACTATACGTGTACAGAATTTAGTACAAAAATACGAGAAATATAGGTATGAGGACGATATATGACAAAAAAGATTATAGCCGTTAAATTTATCAAGCCTGCCTCTAACCCTATTCTGAATCTTTCGGTCATTGAAGTATTTTTCATCTATATTCTTGCCTCTACCAAAACTATTTATTTTTCTCAGTGTAAGATTAGCTTTTCGAACTTGAGGTGTGACATACATTCTTCTTTTACACCATCCCTACGAGAGATCTTCCCTAGTTGAATTAAATCGTCTGGATGTAGCAAGAAAAAGCTAAACAGTCCTCGTGTTGAAGTGGTGAAGTTTTATGAGGTGACCTGGGCCATAACTCACACACCTGCACGCACACCACCACGCTGCTTCGCTCTGGAAACCTGCACGCAAAACTGCACTCAGATGAATTACCCTGACCCTGTTGTCGCATGTCACGCACGCACACGCACGCACGCGCTCGCAATCCCGCAACCTAATGGGATTTCTTTTAACACACACACACACACACACACACACACACACACACACATCGACAAGTCAGTTGCATAAATTACATCTTAAATGCATTTCACTACTCTCACCACCACCCGATATAAAACTGTACACACACACACACACACACACACACACACACACACAGCCCCCCTAGTGACAAACGACATGATTAGCGGGTTCGAGTCCTGAGGCAGTGGGACACAGAGCTGGCTGGTACACGCACCCACGGTAACACCCAATCTCCTGGGAAATGTACAGACGTTTAAGAAGCTGGTGGGGCGTCAAGATAAAGAAACTCCCCTTATTCCTTAAATCAGATGGCGTATTTAATTGGTCCGTTCTTCTAATGGGACGAGAAGATAAATAAGCTCCATTAACTCCTCGATTTGGATGACTTATTTCAGTGGTCTATTTTTATAATGGGGAGAGAAGATTCAGAAGCTTGTAATGGGGAGAGCAGATTCAGAAGCCTGTAATGGGGAGAGAAGATTCAGAAGCTTGTAATGGGGAGAGAAGATTCAGAAGCTTGTAATGGGGAGAGAAGATTCAGAAGCTTGTAATGGGGAGAGAAGATTCAGAAGCCTGTAATGGGGAGAGAAGATTCAGAAGCTTGTAATGGGGAGAGAAGATTCAGAAGCCTGTACTGGGGAGAGAAGATTCAGAAGCTTGTAATGGGGAGAGAAGATTCAGAAGCTTGTAATGGGGAGAGAAGATTCAGATGCTTGTAATGGGGAGAGAAGATTCAGAAGCTTGTAACGGGGAGAGAAGATTCAGAAGCTTGTAATGGGGAGAAAAGATTCAGAAGCTTGTACTGGGGAGAGAAGATTCAGAAGCTCCCTTAGCCCCTTGAATCATACCACTTATTTCACTGCTACATTCTTGTCACCTCCAGTCATTTTTATTCATCGTAGTAATGACTCCCTTGCGAATGAAAAAAGTCTATGATGGCTACATTTAACTCATTGATACCGGCACTTCTCGCCAAACCTGAATAACACCTTCAGGAGACCGTAAGAATAAGAGAAAGTCACTGGATTGAAGAGGTGGAGGTGTATAGTGGGTCCGGATGCCTCACCTACTTCTCTCTCATCGCTGGATTCACGAACACCTGAATATCACTAGACAAAGGTGCTTATCATCATTCATCCGCGGCTGTTAATATGCTCCTGTATCCACTACGTATCACTCAAGCATCAAGGAATCCAGGGGTGAAAGAAGCAGGGGAGGCGAAAGGATAATTATATGTGACTGTGCTTAGAGATTCCCAGATGCACGCCAATTCCTTCGCTACAATGATGTGTAATTAGTTTTATTTCTGTTACTAGCAGATCTCCAGCCAAGAAAATGAAATGTGAGAACTGAATTTAGCTCTCTGTTTATCTCTCTTTGGAAGGGACGAATTCTGCTGGCGTTCAGTCTTGAGCTATTTTTTTACTGCTTAAAGGAAAAGAAAAACTATTACTTACCTCAAGAGAGAGTTTTCTAAATGAGATGCTTAGATACGGCCTTCATTACCTCCTTATGTATTAAAATTCCTTCCTAAATTGATTAAAATCGTATGGAGGTAGGGAAAATAATATATATACATACGTCCTCAGCCTGAACAAGTTAAAAAGTTTCACGTTTATTATGAAGTAGAAGTGAAGCTTAAGAAAAAAATGCTAATATCATAAAAGGAGATAAAATGAGATGTAATACGCAAACTGAATGGCGAGAGAGAGAGAGAGAGAGAGAGAGAGAGAGAGAGAGAGAGAGAGAGAGAGAGAGAGAGAGAGAGAGAGACTTAATGATAGGTCTCTTTACACCTCTTATTTTCTCATAGATCTGGCTATCAGAGGGGTGGGTATTATCGAATGAGGGGAGGAGTGGGTGACGGGGGTGAGGGATGGAGGGGTGGGTGACGGGGGGTGAGGGATGAAGGGGTGGGTGACGGGGGGTGAGGGATGAAGGGGTGGGTGACGGGGGGTGATGGATGAAGGGGAGGGGGGATAGGGTTTGGGTGGAAGGGTGGATGTGGACAGAAATGAAGGTGGTGATGTGTTGGGAGAGTGGTGGTGGTGGTGATGGTGGTGGTGATAGTGATGGTGACAGTGGTGGTGGCGGTGGCGAGAGTGATAGTGGTAGTGGTGGCAGTGGATGGAAAAGCAGTGGGCGAATGGAAGCTATAGATGAAGGCACAGACAGAAGGATAGGAACCGTAAGAGGGCAATTTGGAAATTGAAGATTTATGCCAGACGCGATCGAAAGCCTTTGAGATGTCAAGTGCAATGGCAAAGCTTTCGCCAAAGTCCCGAAAGGAGGATGACCAGGAGTCTGAAAGGTAGGTGAGAAGATCGCCAGTGGAGCGTCCCTGACGGAACCCATACTGACGATCAGAAAGTAGGCTGTGATGGGAAAGATGCTTTACAATTTTTCTGTAAAGAATTGGCTCGAAAACTTTTGAAACACAGGATGTTAAAGCAACTGGACGATAGTTAGAGGGTTGGGAATGGTCACCCTTCTTTGGGACCGGCTGAATGAGAGCAAACTTCCAGCAAGAAGGAAAGGTACAAGTTGATAGACAAAGGCGAATGTGTGTGTGTGTGTGTGTGTGTGTGTGTGTGTGTGTGTGTGTGTGTGTGTGTGTGTGTGTGTGTGTGTGTGTGTGTGTGTGTGTGTGTGTGTGTTTCCAATCACCAAACGATTCAACTCAGCTTACAGATAAGATTATGAAGAAACTAATTGTCACTGTAATCCTATCCCAGAAAATATCTCAATAAAACGTAATAAAACAGGTCGACCGTAGGAATAAATTTAAAACAAGTCGCCGTATCGAAGGGGTTATGTTATCAGAAGAGGTAGTAAAGGAAAAAAAAAAATGTTCCGCCCCCTTGTCTTTCATTAATATTCTTGGAAGGGTAAAGACGGGAAGGAGAGGAGGAAGTGAAGGCAAAGAGGATGAAGGAGCATCAAAGGAATGGATGGAGATGGAGCATGGAAGGGAGGGAGGAAGGAAGGGGAGGGCGGGAGGACGGAAGGGGGAGATGGAAGGAGGGAGGGAGGGAGAGATGAACGGATGGATGGAGGGAGGGAGGAAGGGAAAGAAGGAAGAAGGGAGGGAGGATGTGATGCCTGGACTGAGGATGGGGGGAAAGATGAAGGAAGGGAGGGGAAGATGGAAGGAGAAAGGTAAGGATGGAAGGAAGGGTGGAGGTAGGAAAAGAAGGAGAGGGGGGGGGAGTGAGGGAGAGATGAGCGTATGGAGGAAGGGAGGGAGAGATGGAAGGATGAAGGGAGGGGAGAGAGGGAAGGCAGGAGGTGAGCCCTAAGTCATGTGGCGTGAGTAATGGTGAAGATTGGTGTAATACTTGCGAGGTCTGGACGGATGATAGAAGGTAACACACTGGAAGAATGGCACTATAAATGGAGATCGTTTCCAGCCCCTTTCAATACGAGGCGACGTAGAAACAGAAAATAAGTTAAAATACGTCATACTGAACTGGTTAAAGAAAGATGAGATAATAAGACGTCATTATTTTTAACTGGTTACACATTGGAATAGACGAGACTTTGGAAAATTGAGTCTTAAAAAAAAAAATGCAAAGAAAAATGCAAGTTAAAAATAAAGTCTTGATCCCATCAGAAATTTTCACTGATTGCTACAACTATTATTTTTATGGCCGACTCTTCTCAAATCTTTCACCTTCGTCATCTCCTTCAGTTCCATGTTTTATTTTTTTTTCTAATTCTTGCTATCTATCTCAGGACGGTTTTATTGGGTTAAGGAGGGGTTTTTCACTGTGGAGGGTTCAATAGTGGGTTCAGTACAATCTTCATGAACCCTTTGGCTAGTTAGGCGATCTTCTAATACTAATAAAACCGTCTGAGAACAGCAAGAAATTAAGTATGCTTTCTAAATGAAGTGGCTAATATTCAAAACCACTCAGAGTGCAAATTAAACACAGAGAAAGATTTTCATTCCTTTTCCTTCAGTATCCCTGTGAAAGCTGAGGGAAAAAAAAAAAGGGAAATTGAAAAAAGAAAAAGAGTGAGTGGGCAAGAGGAAGGCGGGTTTATCCTTTTCGTTCAATATCCATGTGAAGGAGAGAGAGAGAGAGAGAGAGAGAGAGAGAGAGAGAGAGAGAGAGAGAGAGGGGTAGGTGGGAAAAAGGAAAGCGGGTTAATTCTCTTCCTTCAATATCTCTGTGAAGGCTGAAGGAAATGGATAAAGGAAAATACATGGAACAAGAAGAGGAAAAAAGTGAGAAAGGAAAAAAAAAAACTGAGAGGGATGGGTGGGAAAGAGGAAGGCGGGTTAATCTTCGTAAGTAACCGGGGGGCGCGGTAGGAATGACCAATGCTTCGATTACGGACTGTCTATGTAAGATTAAACAGTTCACTGACATGCAAACTAGCGAGCCAACATCTGCTCTGATTCCCACCCATTAAAGACACACCTTGCGAATGAGTGGTGGCGGCGGCGTGGCTCAGGGCAAGAGGGGGCTAGGATGCACAGCTCGAGTTAAGGCGGGTGTGGTGTGGACTTGCCTGGGACTCTAGATCGTGCGGACTTGGTGGACTTGGGGTGATGTTGGTGCCCGGGCTTTCCCTCCATATTTTTGCATGTATTCCGGTCAGTTGGCCCTGCTCCTCCCACCGTAAATAAGGGGATTGTACAAGTCGCGGTTGTTTTGGTTTCCAGATGTAACTCCTTAATTAACTACCGCTTCACTCCACATTACACTCGGCTTCTCTTATGTTCGGACACTTCCAGATGTAACGTAAAGCCTTAATTCACTTCGTACCTCATTCTTGGCTTCTCTAAGGTCGTATATTTTGGTAGTCTTTGCTTTACTTTCCATGTGTAATGCAGATCCTGAACTCTCTCTGGCTCCTATGACTCACCTTCGGGTGTACTGTCGTCTGGGGTTAGAAGGAAGAGAATACTTGAGTTGTTTCCGTCATGAGAGGGTTAATTCACGGGCACTCCACTTCACTAAACCCTTCTCTAAGTCCTGATGCTTTGATAGGGTTCGTCCACCTTAACTTAGAGATTTTCGTCATTTTGCAGCTTATTTCCCGTCGCTCAGTGGTAGAATAACACACTACTACGGCCCAGCATCCGATCCCGTTAACACTTTCTCTTGTCTATCGTCATAGTGTTAATTTCTTGTTACAGCTCAGTACTAAAGATGAAGAGATGGCAGTTTTGGGCCAATTTTAAGTGAACAGGGTATAGCTGTGGTCTGCTTTATTTCAGCTTTACACTACGCCCACATTCAGATGTTTTGATAGTCATTCTTGTCCTAGCTTCCATTAAAACCCCTTAATTCACTACCCCTTCAGTACGCTTGAGCCATTTCAAAGTTCCGATGGTTTGGTGGTCCTGGTTAATATATTCTAAAGTAACTACACATATCACTACTGCCCTCTAAATGTTCAGTTGTTTTGATCACCATAGTTTTTATCATTCAGCTTCATACTATAGTCAAAAATTTTCAGAGTTCGGATGCTTTGGGAGTACTTTTTTTTTTAATATGTGCTTTTTTGGTACTCATGTTTTCCTAAAATACATATGAGCACTTCACACCGTAATCTAGTCTCCTCAAAGTTCGAATGCATTGGTGGTTGTGGCTGATATAGTTTCGCCTCACTTTAAACTAATTTTTTTTTCTACTGCAAGGAAGAAGGAACCAGGGCCAGGAGCCCGTAAACCAACATAGGCAAAAGGTGAGATCTGGAGATAATGAAAGCAGTCCCCAGCTCTCTTCTTAAATTCTTTCGTAGCCTATAATTTTGAGTGCTAGGTCAAACAGAATTATTTGGAAGAACTTTCGTACATGATGGAGATGGTCTGTAGGAGGAACTCACTTGAGAAATGTGTTTTTTGTAAGGTATTGCTGCAGGTAAGCATATTTAATCGTCCTGTCGTTTATTTATTTATTCACTGGAAGTTTAACAGAACAGAATACACAGTGGGGAGAATCAACGACACTGAACCAACTGTTTTGGCAGACCAGGTGAACTTACAAGAAGGCAGTCATTAAAATCGCTGTCCAATTTTATAAGTGAATCTCTTAAATATTTTTGAAAGGGGGATTGAATCTGCCAAACCTTAAATCTGATGCGATTTACATGCACCGAAATCGGTTACCAAACAACCTCTAAGTCCGTTTAATTTTTTTCCCCTCATCCTGAAGACAACAAAAAACAAAAATAAATAAAAGAGGGAAGCAATACCAGGTGCTCTAGTGTACCGTGCACATGTCAGGTAATACACAAGGACACTAATCTCTTCACTAACTTTCTTGCACGTAACTTTACTAGCTCGAAAAGTCTACCCAGCTCTTTCATACAATCGTGTAGAGATGGCAAGAACAGAGTAAAATTGGTTATGTGATGGATGTTAAAATGTGCGCTGCCTGAGTGCTGGAAAACTACATAACCAGAAATTGTAAACACCAAAGAATTCTTATTACCACTGACAGGATATTATTAAAGGGGGAAGGGTAGGCAGGTATATGACAGAATCTTCCCAAAAGCTGCATTGAGATTTATAACGGTATATAATAAAAGGCAGGCAGAAAAAATCGTCTAAACTGGTTCTTGTGTGTGTGTGTGTGTGTGTGTGTGTGTGTGTGTGTGTGTGTGTGTGTGTGTGTGTGTGTGTGTGTGTGTGTGTTTTGCTATCTTACAAGCCAGGTGTAAGGACAGTCTCCCAACACAAGCAACAGGGGAAGGGGGAGAGGGGAGAGTTCACTTTCCATTTTATTCTTGCTACTACTAAACGATTCTATTTACCTTAAGAAAGCACCATAGTCGTGGAGGGGTTGGAGAAGGCAGTGCAGTATCTAACAATTCTAGTTTGGGAAAATAAAATATATCAGGAAATTTGCTCGGAGATACCATGATTAAATGAAGAGTCGTCGGGCTGAAGGGGTTAACATGGAAGCGGAAATTACGAGGCAAGGTAAGATACATGCAGGTAGGTTATGCAGTGTGGCAGGGCGGGTGTGGGGGTGGGCAGGGAGTGGCCACCCCCACTACGAGGCTTCCCACAGTAGATATATTTCAATACCAAACGTTCCACAATTTCCAGAAGAAAAAATTCCCTAATTAGTCCTGAGTCCACTACAAAAATGTTTCTCAGGGCATATATTCTAGATTACCGAATATCAAAGGAATAATAATGCCAGAATATATATATCCAACTTCAGTTGATGACAATTAACAGCGAATAGGAATGATATGAAATAATTTTGGTATAATTAATTTATGATGAGTTAATTGCCGTGTGTTTAAAGCAAAGCATATAATCACTGCTGTATTCAAAAGCAATCTATGAATCAGAGAACCTTCATCAAATCAAAACCTTCATAAAATAAACTTAGAGTAAGAGGAAACGGCAGAATAATATGAGTTACCACAGGAAGGATTACGAAGAGCTTCTTGGATAGGGGAAGAAACCGAATTAAAGGATTGAATCAGGACAGCCAAATACAGGCCACGTCCTTTGTACACAAGATAAGACTGAAAATAAATGAAAAAAAAAAAAAAAGTCATGACAAAGAGATGGAGTAACAGGAAGAGGTAGGCTAGTAAACAGCTGAAGGGATGATAACCATAAACATGCCTGGAAAGGATGAAGAAGGCTGAGTGGGCAAAGTTAGGAGAGGCTTTTGTCTTGCAGTGGACGGACGGATAGCTGATGATGATGATGAGGATGAGGATGATGATGATGAAACACAGGAAATAATAACTCCAACTCTGCGAAGTCTGTATATTTTGTACTCTTTTTACACTAACTTGGCCTAAAACCGCCATCTCTCCATCATGAATGCTACGTTGTAAGAATAGATCAGCACTACAAGATGATGGCTGTCACGAAAAAAATGCTATAGAAAGGATGCAGAGACTTAGAATTGTCTTTTGATGCACCTGAAATACGTGAAATGAGCTGCAAGAGGACGAAAATCTAGGCCAAGTTAGAGTAAACAAAATAAAGTTATATCTCGTCGACGTTACTCAGCATATCAGCCTTATTACACTGAAGGAGTTAGATACTGTTTTATTTTATCCCTTCACCACAAGAGGCTACTCCTGACGTGGGTTGTGGCAAGAATCAATATCACATCATCGTAGTGAAGGGGTAAACACTGGCTCCTGTGACTCAAAATGCTGAATTGAATTACCTGGCGTTACATGGATTCTAATACTAATTAATGGAATCAGTATTAACACTCTAAGGCTTTTGTAAGTCACTCCATAGCTGAATAAAATCGTCTGGCGTAAGCTGGAATGAAGTGGTAGAGTTGACCATGAAAGGTTCCTAAGATTCATGCTCAGCTGAATTAAATCATCTGGTGTGGGTTGGTATAAAGTACTAGACTTGTCTCGACCACGAAGGGGTTAGTGGTATAAGTATTAACGCTCTCGGGCTCCTCTATTCAATCTTTGAGGAATAAAATAGGGTTAGCCTGAGAAAGGGACTAGAAGAAAGAGAGAGAGAGAGAGAGAGAGAGAGAGAGAGAGAGAGAGAGAGAGAGAGAGAGAGAGAGAGAGAGAGAGAGAGAGAGTCAACATTAATACGAAAATACACATACTACATCATTTCGGTTCAGGTCTTCTCCCCAGCGTGTGGCCAGGAGAGGCGTGTTTATCCGCAGAGTTCCGAATGCCAGAGATGAGTTTCCTATCATTACACCAACTGAAACTCTCCTCAGGTATTAATTGTGAAACTCCAAACAATATTAGCAGTTAATTCGGTGTCCGCGCCTGATAAACTTCTCGCGCGATTGCTACTGATACAAGTGTTTGGATACGCAGGGTTGGAGGGATACGCAGGATAGAGTTACAGAGCTTGGATTATTTTCTCTGGCGTTTCTGGCTACATAGAGCCAAATTTAAGATGGGGTATGAAGAACCTACCTTGACTTACAACATAACAGGTATTAAACACTAAACAAAACTTACTTTGGGGATTATGAAGACAGGCAAGCTCAAAAGTAAGGAATGAGATGAGGAAAAGCAAAACTGATTGAGGATGGGAATGAAGAAGGACAAACTTGAATATTAAAAGTGAGGAAGAAAATGAAGAGCAAACCTGAATTAAGAGTGTAGATGAGAATGAGGAAGGGCAAACCCGATATCGATAAATGAAGACATACTGGATTTGCTTCCGTTACCTGAGCCGGAGCTGCGGTGACTTGATCGGTAGCGCACTCTTTTCGCGATGAGTGTACGGGAGATCTAGGGTTCAAATCCTGTACGTGGAGGCCATTTTAAGCAAGTTGTTGTTGTTGAGTAACCCCGATCCCTCTGGACTTAAGATTAGCATACCCTTTCATATCCTTAAATGTTCGCACCCTGTCAATTCTAGAGATGAAATACACAGACAAGAACACACAGAAACAACCATTACACTCCTCGATTTCCATACGCAATGCTCTTCCCACAAACACCCCTTTCCCATTCGTACTTCGCCATGATGGGCAAGGATTAATTTTGGCTATCACTCTTCCACCTAGGAGAAGGCACAGTCCCCCAGCGGATCTCATACAGACTGATGGAGACACAGATGGAAATGTTAACCCTTTGGCAGCGAATTACCTACTTTGCATTTTACTTCAGCTACGGCGAGATTGTTTTTACTACGCTGAAGGGATACTTGTTAAAAAATATATATATATATATATATATATATATATATATATATATATATATATATATATATATATATATATATATCACAATAAACGTTTTGGCCAGGAATAAACGTTCAAGGTGTAGGGTTCCGAGACTACCGTTTTTGGTGATTCGAATCTGTGCTCTGTAACCATACCTGGGAACATATACATCCACTCCATATACCACATACTGAGCATCATGTCATATCTCCACATAACATCACTTCAACTCTCCACAGCCACATCATGTTATACTTCCACATAACTTTACTAACTCTCCACACAGTCACATCATTTTATACCTCCACATAACTTCACTCCCATTCTCCATACACGGCACACCATGTCATACCTCCACATAACTTTACTCCACCTCTCCTGACAGACACCACATCCACATCAATCAATTGTACAGTTGAAGTCACAAGTCATTGGTGTAGTAGGTGTAACAATGTGTAGGTTATGACAAGAGATATAAACCTTTGCAAATCACGGCACATCTAGCTGAGATGTCTGAAGTAACCTCTCCACTGCGATCAAACGATAACATTAATTACTGTATTCTTTTCCTATCCACAAAGGTAGACAGCTCTAACCTCTCTTCCAGGAACGTATGAGCCCAACAGTACACCCCCAATCATCATATATATTCCTTTACAATATAAGACCTGCATAAGACCACTTTTTCTGTACAGATCTACACTGCCTATGTCAATATTTACATTCACTCTCACCCACACTCAGTACAATATCTCCATATCCTCACATGCCAGTATTTATTATATGTACCACGTACATTTATTTCACACTCACACACAACATACAACGGCTCTATATCTCCACATGCAAATAATACCCTCTCCACACATAACACAGAGCCATATACAACATAAACTGCTCCATACCCCAACATGCTACCTGTACTCAAGCTTCATTCCACACACCACACAGTCACCCTCCGTGGCATGTCTTGGCTCCATCCCTGAGAGTGTTTACAGCACGTGGAAATTTCACACGATCCAGGACCCACAACTTGTACTTAAGCCGGGCACCGATACGACTAAGATCACTTGGACACGAAGAGGCGACGGGGGAACTTACACGCACTTGAGTGAAGCCCGTCTCATGCAACACCGCCTGTGCTGCATACTCCTACCCTCATAATACCTTCACCTACAGCCACTCTTCTAATTCTTTTTATAAACACTTAACCCCTTATTATTCTTATACTCGTTTTAACTCCAGAGCATAATAAACATGCCGTGTCTCGAGGTTTAATAGCTAAATACACCACTGCATCCTTTCTGTGTCAATATGAGTAACTGAACAGGATCACCTAAAATCCAGTCGTTCCGGGTAGAGTTCATATCTAGCCAGGGTGCTGCATTCAAGCTCCATAACAGAGGGCAGCGGGCAAGAGGGTCAAGCTTCGGCCACTGAACTAGCAACAATTCAGTCACAAAATATATAAGTAAAAAAAAAATAAATACTAATAATAAACGCTGATGGAAATGTTGGGCACAGAAAAGTATGTTTAAACCCTTGAATACAATGATTTTTTTTTTCATATTGCATGCTTCCTAGGGCTAGATATTTTGCAACTTAGGTACGTGCCTCAGCAGTGAAGGCGGTAAAGTATAGTAAAGCTGAATAGAACCGTCTGTAGATAGCCAAAATGGACGAGAGAGAGAGAGAGAGAGAGAGAGGGAGAGAGAGAGAAACACCTTCGCCTGGGAAGAAGACCTAGCTCGGACCACTAAACCGGCGACATTTCACGGTCACATAAACAACACACATACGGCAATGCTGGACACAGATAAAGGTGGTTTAAATAATAGCCATAAATCCGTGAGGCAGGATAATTCACAGGTGGCGGGGAGGGTAACACACGGCGAGAATTTATGTCCCTGATTTGGTAGAGCAGCGACCTCTGAGACAAGGTAAGCGCCACGAGGGTTATCATTGTGGATTATACCAGGCTGGGTGTGGCTAGTGGGTTAATCTCTGGGCTTCAGGGGACCACAGCTTAGGTTTACTCTCACGCCAGACGATTTGACCTGCCACTGGGAGGCATCCTGGGTCTGAGGGTTAACTATGGTACCTCCAAACGATTTTGTTCATCTGAAAAACGTCTCTAAATAAAGGACCTAAATGGAGTAATGCCAGAGCCAGACGATTTTACCTGCCACTGGGAAACCTCCTGGATCTGAGGGTTAACTATGGTACCTCCAGACGATTTTGTTCATCTGAAACGTCTCTAAGTAAAAGACCTAAACAGAGTAATGGGCTTTAAAATAAGCTATTACTACGACTCTTGGTATTATCAGCCTGTGTGCGAAGTAAGTGTGGTGGGTTAAGGCCTTGCTGTAACCAGACGAGTTTATTTATCCCAGGAAGGACGTCTCACAGTGACGCGAATTAAAAGAGAATAGCAACTTTTGAGACTGTAAATACTAAGGTCCGTTATCTGGAAGGCTAAGAAAGCTCCCTAGCACACTTTCTTTAGCGAATTATTTTTTGGATCCGGCTGGTTAATACCCTTTTGTACCTTACCTATGCAGAGTATGGCGATATCAGAATCACTAAGAAACAAAGAAGAGTATAGTAACGTTTAATAAGCAAGATGAATCGCTTAGGAAAAGGTGTCAGGGAGCTTCCTTACCCGCCGAAAATAGGGACTTACGATTTTTATTAGTCACTTCAACCCGAGAACATCTTATTTTTTTCTTGCCATCGCCAGACGTTTAATGTCAACTAAGGAGAGACGAATGGCAGTAAGATCACACACACACACACACACACACACACACACACACACACACACACACACACACACACACACACACACACACACGAAAACGCCTTACGCAGCTAAAATAATCATATACAAGCACTCGAATACTAGCCTCATGCCTAGGAACGTTCACAAATACACTCCTTCAAATCTTATCTTAGTCCTCCTTTGGCATGCGTTTTCTCCTCCTCGTAGCTGACTTACAAGACAGCAAATTCTCACAGACTGACTTAGGCCCAACCAGCACAAGGGACCTACGTTAAATCACAAGAGTCAAGATAGCAATACAGTGGAAGTCTCTAACTGGGAGTGGAGTATGGGAGAGGAGAGGAGTAGAGAAGGGAGGAGAGAGAGGGGAGGAGGAAGGAGAAGAGCGAGGGAGGGGAAAAAAAGAGAGTGGGAAGCTAGAGACTGAGGTGAGTGAGAGGATAAGAGGCGGGAGAGAGAGAGAGACAGATGGGATAAAGGGAAAACGGGGAAAGAGGAAACAAAAGAGCGAGTGAGAATGACGGCAAGTTCTCGAGGCCAGACTTAAACAAAACCACCACAGGGAACTTAAATCATATGAGTGAAGACCATATTACAGTGGAAGTTTTTGGCTGGGAGAGAGAAGGGGTAGAGAGAGAGAGGGGGTAGAGAAAAAGAAAAAAGAGAGAAGGATGTGGGAGAGAGGAGGAAACAAGGAGAGAGATGGGAGGGAAGAGAAAAGGATGAAGAGAGGAGAGAGCAAATTCTCCACGCCAGCCTTTGGTCCATTTGGAACAACGAACCGACGCTAATTCACGGGAGCCAAGACAGTGATATAGCTGAGAGAGAGAGAGAGAGAGAGAGAGTAGCCAGCTCCCCATCTCTCTCTCTCTCTCCCTGTTAGAAATCCCAGCTTGCCCCGACACACCAGCTTAATAAACCGCGCAAAATAGTGGACAAGAGTGACGCTGCACCTCCGCCTGCAAGGAAGGGGCATTTGACTGTATAATTCCATCTATGAGGATGTGCCCGCCTTACACGAATCCGCCTACCAGAACACCTGCAAAAACTCGTGGCCAGGTCGAATGTAATTAGTCTACGTTATCCTTTGACTTTTACCTGTCTCAAGATGCAGGTGAGATAGGGGCAGTACGGTGTATGGTACAGAAGAAGGTCTGGTTAGGAACGGGGCTGAGACTAGCAGAGGCATGAGAGATGTTTAGTGTACAGAGGAATAAGTTAGGTTAGGAAAGTAGCTGAGATTATGGACTACTCTTTGGGTACGGGGAAGGGAGGATTTTGAAGTTCTACCTACCTATCTACTGCCAGACGCCTCAATCCCATAAGGGGTGGCCACAAACAAATCGCCTCCACGTCGCCCTGTCCCCCGCCATTCCACTGAAGTTACTGTACGATCCTTATTTGACCATAGTTAGGAAGAGAGATGACTTAAGAGAATATGATCTGGGAGGGGAGGTGAAGTTAGGATGAGAGCTGATATTAGAGAGTATGATTTACAGAATTAGGCGAAGATTGAGTTAGGAAAGTGCAGGTTGTAGGGGGAAGGTGGAGTTAGGAACGAAGCCTAGATAAAAGAAGTATGGCTTAGGGTAAAGGGGGAGAAGAACGTAGTTAGGGATGAAACTGAAGTAAGGGAACACGGTTTGGTACAGAGGGTGGGGGAAGGGTAAGATATGAAGGGAGAAAAGAAGTTGAAGTTAGGACTGGATTTATAGTAAGAGGGTACAATTTATTATACTGGGAGAGAAGGAGGGTGAAGTTAGGAACGGGGATTAATTGGAAAATGGGAAGAGCGGATTAGGATACTGGGAGAAAAGTTAGGATGGGACCCGGTGTAAGAAAGTGCATTTTAAGGCTGGTGGACGAAGGTGAAGTTAGGAACGATTAGGGAATACGGCAAAGGGCAGAGAGGGAAACATTGCGAAGTTATGGAACGGGGGTAAGATAGGACAGTTCGGTTAAGGACAAAGAAGAGGGAAAGTTGAAGTTAGGAACGGACCTGGTAAAATGAAAATGTGGTTCAAGTTAGGGCAGAGGGGAGAAGAAAGTGAAGTTAGGAACAGAGATGATAATAAAGGAATTAGGGTTTAGGGTGCAGGTGGTGAAATAAGGAAGGTAAAGTTAGGAAGGGAGTGGGGATAAGGAAGTAAAGGTGAAGTAGCTAATGAGGTGTGTGTGTGTGTGTGTGTGTGTGTGTGTGTGTGTGTGTGTGTGTGTGTGTGTGTGTGTGTGCGCATCACGGTGGAGTATAGTGTATGCATAATGATGGGGTGTGGCGGGGCGGGACAGGGGGAGATAAGGAGTGTAAGTGAATGATGATGGAAGAAGGAATATACATCTGCTATAACCTCGCGTCCTACCTCTCTCCTTCCCTCCCTCATTTTCTCCCTTCCTTCCTTCCGAACTGCCTTCACATCCTCCTTCCTTGCCTTCCGTCGACTCCTTCTCTCCAGTTTTCCCTCCCTCTCCTCCTTCCCTCACGTTATACACAGCAAACCATCTCACTGTAACTCATTCTTCCCTCTTGTATCCTACCACCTTCTCTTCCTTCCTTACCCCCTTCTCTCTCTCTCTCTCTCTCTCTCTCTCTCTCTCGCTCTCTTACGCTATCTCGTGTACTGCATTTAGACCTTATCACCTGCTCTTTCTTCAAGTCGCCAATCCTTCCCTCCCCACCTCTCTTCCTCCATACTCAACTCCCTCTTCATCTGTCCGCCTTCCTTCCCTCCCTTTTTCCATCACTGCTTTACTTCCTCCACCTCCTTCCTCCTTTCTTACCTCCCTTTCTCACTCTCCTGTGCTGCTTTCGTGTCCCCCCTCATTACCTACCTCTCCCCCTCCCCTCAATCAGTCTCCTGCAGGTAAGATCTCACCTGTCGTGATGAAAACTTAGAAGACGTTGGAAATGAAGGTATTTTATCGACTGTTCAGCCAATTCAACATATTCAGTGGAAAATAATATATACTGAGAGAGAGAGAGAGAGAGAGAGAGAGAGAGAGAGAGAGAGAGAGAGAGAGAGAGAGAGAGAGAGAGAGAGAGAGAGAGTTAATTTTCTCACCTGTCCTCCTCCACTGTTTGCTTTCTTCCTCTGTTTGGCGGGACATTTGATCGGAGTGCCATCATAGAAACACCGGATCTGTAATGGTGAGATGGCGTTAATAATGACTGATTATGTAATGGAAGTCAATGTGATATGTGATTCTAAATATTAACAAATACTTAAATATTTACGGAATCAACGTACTCTGGCCAAAGCTGAATATTTTAAAATGCAAACTCTGCTAATGTTAATCCATATCCTCACAAACATGTCATTCAGATTTGCTACGAATTATCTAAGGGCTATTTGTGCATTTTTAGGGAACAAATTAGCTCCTCCATCAAATTCTGTAAGGGCTTCTTGTTTGTCTGTCTGATAACTGGCCATGGAAAATAAATGCTGGTCTCACATGTTTAAGGGAAATAATTAGCAGAGTTAAGTTAGCCTGAACAACTTCTGTGTGAGGAGGCAACGAATCCCCTCCCTTTTAGTTCAAGATATCAGGACACACTACATTTTGAAGGATCGGGAGTCGTAGGCATGGAAAAAAGAATATCTGAAAGCTGTTCCTTCATCGACTAGTTATGTACGTAAACCATAGTATTTACAAAGGGAGTCAGGTACTTTAGTAAATGTATTAATTTACTATCTCCATATATATCGGTGTGTGTTAAGGGAGGGATGCTTAATTTCCCCAATTCTTATCTCCTAGGTTATATCGGCTGAGTATTTCCTGTTGCCCTCGTGAAAGCCTGAAATTTCACTGACATATAGGTACCAACATACTGAAGACAAGGCGTGTAACTGCGGAGGACGGAGAAGAATTACAAAAAGGCGCCTCTATCACCACTTCCAGTAGCTCCATCAAATCCTTAAGAACTCCTCCCCTAATCTACCTGAAAGACACCGTAGCCAAGGAAAACAAACGTCGATCTACTATGCCTAACCCTTTCAGACTGAGGATGTTTTCTGCACTGTATTCTTGCCACCTCCTGACGATTTTTTTCAGGGCTCGATCCATTTCTATGTTAAAGGATTTCGAATACTTGAAAAAAGTTCCCTAGTATGTATTCCCCATGATATTATTTTTGCACATGGCGCATGAAAATTCTTGTGTGTGTTAATTATGCAATCTATATCGATACCAGAAGTCTAAAACCTACAAGTGGACAGTTGGATCCGATACCAAATATATAAAAAAACCAAAGGTGTTTAATTCTTTTCCTGTAATTGAAGCTCATCATAAAGACACCAAAATAAGTAAAGGTACCAATACAACTACCGATCCAGCTCAAAGTGATACAGAACAACTGGGTGAGAAATAATCCTAAAATCCATTGATGGTGATATTCGAATCCCAGAGAACTTTTTAAAATACTGTATAAGAGCTTCACATGTTGAGGGACAGCTGTAACAATTCCATCTATCAGTCGTGTAAATATACCTGAGCATTTGATGAAAAAAAAAACTGCATTGTATACTTTGGCCTAATTTTCACATGTAATGATGCGTCCCTATCAGATTTTATGTGTTACTGAAGTATCCAGAATAATTACTACTGGGGAGAGAGAGAGAGAGAGAGAGAGAGAGAGAGAGAGAGAGAGAGAGAGAGAGAGAGCAAATAACAAGAAGCATTTACATTTTACGTGAAGGCAACACGTTTGTGGATGATGTTCAGCTATCTGAGAGAGAGAGAGAGAGAGAGAGAGAGAGAGAGAGAGAGAGAGAGAGAGAGAGAGAGAGAGAGAGAGAGAGAGAGACTAAAGTTACTGAACATCCATCAGTACATACTTCCAAAGTGATGCACATAAGAGGAGAAAAAAGATGCAGGTAAGAGAGGAGACAGAGATGCACGTAAGACGGGAGAAAGAGATGCACGTATGAGAAGAGAAAGAGGCACGTAAGAAGGGAGAAAGAGGTGCATGTAAGAGGGGAGAAAGAGATGCACGTATGAGAAGAGAAAGAGGCACGTAAGAAGGGAGAAGGAGATTCACGTCTGAGAAGAGAAAGAGGCACGTAAGAAGGGAGAAAGAGATGCACGTAAAGAGAAAGAGATGCACGCCCTCAGCTCTGCCCTCACTCAGCCGGCAAGCACGGAGAGTGACGCTAGTGGGATGGTCGTGAGCCGTACGCGAGAGAAAAGGCGACTCATCCACCGCCATCCCGTCACGTCACTCATTACGCTGTGTGTGTGTGTGTGTGTGTGTGTGTGTGTGTGTGTGTGTGTGTGTGTGTGTGTGTGTGTGTGTGTGTGTGTGTGTGTGTGAGAGAGAGAGAGAGAGAGAGAGAGAGAGAGAGAGAGAGAGAGAGAGAGAGAGATACTGAATAATGGAAAAGAACTGGGGACGATAGAAGTGTAAGCCTACAGAGGATATCTAAAGGGATGGGAACTCGTTGAAGGAAACTACATGAATGATATTAACTGAAAGCTGGAGGAGAGGAGGAACGAGAAGCAAAGGCACAGATGAATGTCAGCGCTACGAAAATCATAAAGAAAAGCTTCGGAAGGGAGAATTTGGGAAGGGAATGGAATAAATAAAAAAAGATATATTAACGAAAGGTATATTGAGGAAAAGTCTCTAGGGAAGAACTGAAAAGAAGAACTGGTAAAGAATAATTTGATGGAAAAAAAAAATGCAAAAGGAAAATTCACTGATAGAAGGGAATGGGGCAGAGAAAGACAATAAAAAGGAGGATGGAGAAAAAAATAAATAGAAAAAGAATGATGGAAGTGAGACAGAAGAGGAGGAGAGGAAATCTTACAGAAGAAGGTTGACGCAAAGAAAGATAAAATAAAAAGCTTCACAGGGATGGTGTTGGTGGAGAAGAATTGGATTATGAAGACGATGTGAAGGTGGATGGAAATCACTGGAAGGAGACTGGGTTGGGGAGAGGCAGGAAGAATGTGTGTGAAGAGAAAAATGACTAGAATGGATGACTGAGAGAGAGAGAGGTAATGGTAGAACGGAACGTGATGAAGATAATCGTGGAAGGGTCGAGGGGTGGAAGGGGAGATAATATCTTTGAAAAGCGAATGAAGCGAAGAGGAAGTAGTAAAGAAGATTGTCGACAGAGGAAAATGGCTTAAACGGAAAAAAAAAATGAAAGGAAACAGACTGGTTGAAGGGAAAGTAATTAAAATGGAAGTTGCAGGTAGACAGAGACATAAAAAGGTAGACAGGAATAGAGAAGCATATATGGGATGAGGAAATCTTTGGTGGCAAAATGACGAGGAAGGGAAATGACACAGAAAATTGTCGACTGGGGTAAAAGCCTAAATGAAGGTGGAAGAGTAGGATGGACCGGTAAAAATGAAATTAAAGGAGACAGTGCGAGGATGGATGTGAAGAGAGGAGAGTGGAAAGGGAGAAAGTCTATTAAAGAAGGAGTGAAAAGAGGAGGAAAGGGTGAAGAATAAAGACAAAGGTAATAAAAAAGCAAGAAGTCTGAGGAAAGAGGGTAGGAAATGAGATAAAAGATGACAGTGAGAAGCTGGATAGGAGAGAAACATTTCTAAGAAGGACTGAGAAAAGAGTAAAAGAGAATATGATAAATAAGAAGGGCAGTGAAAATGAAGTTAAAATCAGAAGAGAGTTTTGTTGGATGGGAGGAGATACGACAGTAGTGAAAAGATGGATAAGGGAATTAAATTTTTGAGACGGGAGTTAGGAGATGGTATAAAGAATCTGATATTTAAAGAGGGAAGTAGAGGTGATGATGAGGAGTGGAAGATAGGAAGAGGAGCCTAGCCGTCCAATACCTCAACACAGCCATCACCATAAGGTATATATCAGAGTCTCTTACTGTTTCTCAAAGTGCCTCGGCCTTATTCAGGTCTCGAGTGAATGACGAAGGTCTTGTGAAGGGTGACGAAGGAGCAACTAACTGGCATAGGACGGGTCAGATGAGGTTGCAGGTATTAAGTTTTAGTAATGATTGATCAACTTTCAGCAAGGGAATGATGAATAAGTGGCCGGTGAATAACTGGGATGGAGGTATGAGATGGAGATATGGGTAAAAAAGAAAATCATACATCAATAATGGATACAGAAATAGAGTTTTAATAATAACTTATGATAAGCTTTAGGCACATGAAAGAAGAAGAACTGAAAAATGAATAAATGAATGGGAGGCGAGGTTGAGAGATTTGCTTAGGGGTAAAGAACAGGTTAGACGAAATTAAAGAAATAAGGTCTCATTAACACTGGTGGAGACAGTGGAACAAGTGCAAGAGTACTGTAGTAAGAGACAAGTGGATAAAAGAGGTCGGTAAATGAAGTGAATACATGGGATGACGATATGGGAACCGGGGAAACGATAGGGGTGTTGAGTTACAGAAATGAGGCTTTAATAAGGACTGATGGCACACTGCAAGCATATTTAAGTAAGTGGTAAGTGAAAAAAGAAGTGAAGGCCTGGGAGCTTGAAAGATGGGTAAAGAACGGGATAAGCAGAGTGTTGTTTGAGGTTAAAAGAATGAGGCACGAGTAAAAGTAAAGTTGGATATATGAGCGTTTGGGCATGTACAATCAAATGCAAATGTTCGGTCCCCTCCTGTCACTTTTTCATCATTGGATTCACAGTCGTGGCAGTGTGATTCTGTGGACTGTGAGGCACATGTGGGTAATAACCTATACTTTTCATCACTACGTCTTCGTCAAGCACTTGTGAGTCAGCAAGGAGAAAGCGACAGGAGAGACGAACGAAATTTTGTATTTGGCACTACGTATGCATGTGTTATATTCACGCGCCTAGTATGAGAAGCCAGGTCAAATTATGGAAGCTTTAGATTACGGTTCCTGAAGGTCAACAGATCCGTAGGGCAGAGGAACACGACTTTCTGTGGCTGAAGTGACCTGTTCTAACTTCACGAACGAGCAGAAATAGTGGAACGATTATCTGAATGTAGCAGATATATGTAATAGGGTTTGTTGATGTGGCTGTGTTTGGAAGGTGAGAGCATCTGTATCTTCCCCCACCGACAGGGTACAAACATGTGAGATCTGAAGGCTTGGCAGATAAGCATGGGTAAGTAAGGAGTATTAATATTATGTAAGGGACTGAGTGATTAAGAACACGATCACTGCTTACAGACACACACATGATCAAACTTAACCAACGCCAGTCTTTTGAGGATCAAGCAAAAAACTGAGAGAAAAACACTGGCGCGTAGGAAATGAATTAAAAAATGAGCTGAAGATGAACAGAGAGTGAGCAGAATAAGAATGTGATGAATATACAAATCACGAAGTCAGAAAGCAAGAGGTACTGGCTTGAAGTGGTCGGGTGAAGGATGGACGTGAGGGAGCGGATCAAGGACACAGGGGATGAAGTAAGTGTACAGAAGGACGAGTAATTACGCAAGTGGGGAGTCAAGGGCATGGCCGGTGACGTATTACTTGGTCAGCAAAGGCCTTTTTTCTGTTTTATTCCTGCTACTTCCTGACAGTTTTCTCGAAGTGTAGTGCACGATGGAGACTGATTCTTAATATCCATCACTTCGAGAGCTCTTCGCTACACTGCTTAATACTATCATGAGGTGGCAAAATATCAGTATACAAGACATCCTCACAGTGAATAGGTTATCAAGTACACAAGGCCACAGTTAACAAGATGAACATTAATGGACACTGCCAGCGAATCAAGAACAAAGATGACTAAAATCTGGCAGGAAATAAAAGAGCGAAAAATGTATACACGGAATGAAACCTAAAAATCAGACAATAGTTATAAGATTCACAAAAAAAATGCAAATAGAAAATAAATAAAGATGGTACAGTCTCAATTCGTGGATATGATGAAGCATATTGTTGTGATTGTGTGCCTCGTCTGTCCTCTGAGATGTAGCAGAGAACTCCAAGGCCTAAAAGATGAGTGGATGATTATGTGACCCTTTTCATTAGGTACTCTGTTTTTAGTTCTATTTTCTTGCTTTCCTGGTCCTGTTCCTGGATCTCGTACACACCGTCTGCTATTAAAAAAGAAAGTTAAGATGATGATGATGATTGTGGTGATGATGATATTGACGTTGATGATGATGGTGGTGATTGTGGTGATAATATTGATGTTAATGATGATGAAGTTGATTGACGATTATGTACTCGTATGATACAGCAAAAGTGCAGTATCAAATGAGAAGAGTAGAGAGGAAGCTTAAAATGCACGGCAGCATAATAAGCAAAATGCAGCATATGTAGCGAAACAGGGCGACGAAACATTAATGTACACTGGAGAGAGAGAGAGAGAGAGAGAGAGAGAGAGAGAGA
>NC_137003.1:8594331-8851831 GCF_032717465.1 Coenobita brevimanus
AGTTCGAAGTCTCTCCTGACGTGAAAGCAATCGTTTACGCCAAGAAGAAGGAACATTCAGAGTACAACATACACACCCAGCAACTCATCTAGGGGCCGAAGATTTGCGTTTGTCTTGTGACTCTGACCTTATACCAGTTATTCTCACATTGGAATTACTTGGTATTTGCAGATCCTCAACCGTTCCACCAAGTTTGGTTCAAGTCGGATCAGAGCTGTTTTTGGCTTCTCAGTAACCTTGACCTTTTTACTGTTATGAAAATCGAATGCTTTCATCCTTGGCAGAATCTCAACACGTTCATCAAGATCGTTCCACAGAGAATCTAAACTACTTGAGGTATAGGATCAAACCTTTCACCCAGACCTATAACACCATGCTCAAAGTCGAACCGCTTCATCCTAGCCTTACCCTCAACCCTTCCAGCAAGTGTGGTCTTAATCGGAACAAAACTGTTTTTTGACCGTACCGTGTGACCTTGACCTCTGACCAATTGTTCTTAAATACAGTGGGTTAAATTCTTGGAAAAACTTCAGTCCTTCCATCAAGTCTGGTGAAAGTCGGATCAAAGCTTTAGTTAGTAACTTTGTCCACACATTAACAGACAGACGAAAAGAATGACATACACACGCTGAGCAAAGCACCCACAGCCCTATCGTGCGCGCGGGTGTAACAATAAAAATTACGGCCTTTGGATGATGGCGCTAATCTTCATGTTTTTGCCTGACTCCACCACTTTAGCCTAAATGTCTGTCTGCTCTTTCTGCCTTTTTTTTTTCCCCTGCCTGCTTTTTTCTGCCTATCTGCGTGCTTGATGTCTGGTGTGACTGCATTAATCTCACTTTTCTCGCCTGGCTTCACTGCTTTGCTCTTTTTCTTTGGTCTTTCTCTCTTTCTTGCTATAGCATTTATTTATTTTTAATTGCCTGATGAAGATCCCTAATTTTTACACCTGAGTTTATGGACACAGGTAATTTAATTGGAAAGTCGATTTCATTAGCAACAGGAAGACCCATTTCATCCTCATGAGGGCCACCAACTTTCACTAATAACCAAGGAGACTCGTTCCCTCCTCAAAATTAAGACTTGACTCCATGCAACCACGACTTCATATTCTAATTACGGGAGTGTGCCAGTTCCGTCAGATGAAAACAGAGCTGACTATTCCTGCCGTCGTGTCTGCCTCACTTCCTGTTGGTGGTGTAGAGTGTGAGGTGAATGAGAGCCAACATGTCCCTCCCCCTCCATCCCCTTCAGCCGCCATGAGAACTGTAGGTGGTGTCCGTGTTATTCTTCAGGTGGGCTCGGGGCTGAAGGGAAGGTCACTGCTTTGGCCTTGCTTAAGATACATTGCGTGTCCCAAGAGCTAAAAGGAGTCATTTAAAGCCTTGACTTTACACTCTCATTTTCGCCTCCTCCTTCATGGTTTTTGGCATTCATTTTTCTTCATCTACCTGGTGTTCATATTTTTGTCACTTCTCGCCTTTTAGACATCCCTCACTTCCTAACAGAAAGTTGGAAGATCAGAAAACACTTCCTCAAATGGTTCTTCCGATAGGGAATAAGTCACCTGGAGGAAATCAGCATTATGCAAAAGGTGCCACTGTGGTGAAAAGATTATCTACCTACATCCATCTATTCATTATTTATCTACAGTATCTATCTATCTATCTGTCTGTCTGTCTACATACGGTTATTTATTTTTTTTTTTTCAGGTGGAGGGAGGGAGAGGGAGGGGTAGACCGAGGATGAGGTGGAGGGATGGAGTTGAGAGGTATATGAGGGAGGGGGGGAGTGAGTTGGGGGGAGGGGAGTCAAATGGTGGGTGACAGAGTGACTTGGAGGCGTTTTGTCTGCGGCCACCCTTTGCGGGATTAGGGCGTCGGGCTATAGATAGATAGATAGATAGACTATATCTGCTGACTTCCCCTTCACCATGCACCTTATATTTCTTCCGTACTTACAAATCCTTCACTAACCTAACGTCCCTCATCCACATACACCTCACCACAGTGGTACCCCCTTGCCATCCCGCTCCATTCCATTTACTGCACGATTTCCTTATCATGTATTAATGTCTAGCTACGTACTGCCACTCCACACCATTCACTCACATCTCTAACAATTCAAGCGTCCCTTTAATCTTACAAGGACTTAAATCACCTTCCACCTGCCTCTTAAAATTAATACGTTTCTCATTGTCATTTATATATGTGCCTCTAACGTTCACCTACATGTCATCACTGCCACCCTCTCACTACTCTCCTACTTCTCTGAACTTACTGCACATCCTTTAATATCCATACTTAGTCAACACCAATTCTGTATCACTTCATTACAATAACAAACCCATACGCGTTAGCCTTCATCACAATAATTAATCCTCACCTATGCACAATTCCACATACCCTTCTTCACATGTACATCTCCTCACAAGTTGAACCAGTTGAATGTCCCTGTACAGGAGAAACGAAGAATAAGACTGTCGTTGATATGGCGACTTAAAGAGGTAAGAAAGAAGTATTGGATCACTCTCCCGCTCACTTCCCCCATCCCTTCTTCCACTTCGTTTAGGTGTGGGGATGTAGCCATCGCCCTTTACTTGTGGCAAAAAATACATCTTAGCTCATCTGCTAAAGAAGATGGACATGGAACATAAGTTTTCGCCTCCTTTGGATCGCATCCAGAAAGTAACTGAACAGTCTTGCATTCGATCTTACTGTCTCATCTGAAATTGGGAAAGATGGGTATATGTGCTGATGACTGGTTTATTATGTATGTAAACTGGCTTCAGAATGTAACTGTGCACACTCTGCGCAGGACAATTTGACACTACAGGCGATGGCTACTGCAATGTGCCTGTTGCTTATCCTCACGTTGGTACACCTGCTTTCATGACGATGCGCTATATCGCTTGCCTACGACACTTCCTGGTGCAGTATTGTTATCATATAGAGTCGTATGATGAAACACTGATCATCTTGGCACATCACAAGCAGTACTGATCATTTCGAATATCATCGGAGTCTTTCTGCGCGATACATTTTTTGAGTTAGTAAGTACGCAAGAAATGAGCAACTCAAGTGGGTAGGCAAACTGGTAGGTAGGTGTGTAGGTAGGTGGAGATGTAAGTAGGTGAATTAGTAAGACAGGGTGGCGGTAAGGCATGGGTGTGAGGGTAGGTAGGCCTGTCGCAAGTATGTGAGTGCGGAACAGGTGGTGGTGAATACAAGAGAGAGAGAGAGAGAGAGAGAGAGAGAGAGAGAGAGAGAGAGAGAGAGAGAGAGAGAGAGAGAGAGAGAGAGAGAGAGAGAGAGAGAGTGTGTGTGTGTGTGTGTGTGTGTGTGATCTTACATAACACAGGTACAACGGGTGATGTGTTAATGCCTTCACTACGAAGCCGTCTTTTCACCTTTATCAGTGCTACCTCCAGACGATATTATTCTGCGTAGGGTACTAAGCTCATTGTATTGAAGAGACTAATGGAGGCTATATCAAAACACTCTAGAGGTAAAAAATATATACATATCTGAAAAAACGTCTAGAAACAGCAAAAACAGCATAAAAAAGACTTCTCATGCTTAAGAAGTCAGCTGAAATCAAGGTCATTATTATCGCGCTATTCTTTTTCCTGGCAGATGTAAATTGGTGAGAGGGATACAGAAAGAGGAAAAGAAAATATGCAAAAGTAGAAGAATCATCAGCAGAGCGCCCAGTAAAATGCGCCATACATCAAAGTAATAATTCTTCAGTTTATATATTCCGTCTTTCATCTAGTCCTGTCAATTCAGAAGAGAAGAGTCTCTGGTTAAGGCCACTTGGTCCCAATATTTAGGGTAGGAGTGGCCAGTCGCTCGTTCCTGGGTGGCAAAGTGTTAGCAGCAAACTCCAACCACCCCCAAAGGACCACCTGCAGCTGGGGCGTTGTAATCCATTAACTCACCAGGTATATGTGAGAGGGGGGTGTGAGCTGGGAGCAGGGCAGTGAAATGGCGGGGTACATGGCGACATGGAGGCGATTTGTTTGTGGCCACCCCTTACGGGATTATGGCGTATGGCAATCAGATAGACAGAGAGATAGCTCACCTGGTATTCATGTGGCTATTTATTTACCGTCCAGTTTAGTGTTTCCTGGATTACAAGGAACAACTGGCCTGTCACTCAGTCTCGTCACCTTGAGGTCCCACTACATCGAGTTAATGGATGGTGAGAAAATCCACCGACCATCAATCCCCTCCTACCAAGTCTCCATCCCAGTGGCAAAATCCTAAATCACCCTGTTCGTATCAAATCGCCCCCGCAATACCAGTGAGGTTGAGCCATTCCGGTGACCGAGTTAAAAAATGAAAAGCAGAAAAGTACGAGAGATGCGGGACCACGAGGGTTGTAATACGGGGCGTCGCTCAAGTTAACGGGAGTAAAAAACCATGCACGGAAAAACTTTACGGTGTGACTGACTGAATGTGCCGCTGCAAGAGAGGCCACTCATGGCCAAAAAATGGCCACGCTCGTCATGCAAACTGATTACTGCACATAAAAGGCAAATGATACTGAATTATATTTCTGAAAAGCATCTGACAGCAATCAAGTGAACGATACATGATAGAAAATGGTGAAGTATTAAAAAATGGTACAGGTACACGTGTACATTGTAGCAAACGAGAAACGATATATGTACAAAAACAAGTAAATTATACTGTACACTCATAACACAAGTAACCTTAGCTTGTGAAATCAGTGTGTGTGTGTGTGTGTGTGTGTGTAGAAGTATGGCAGTGTAGATAAGGATATGGAAATGGGTGAAGAGGAGGGAAGGCTGTGTTTCTGTGAATGTAGGGGTGTAGTGGTGTGGCTAGGAATATGATGGGAAGGGATGGGATGGGAAAGGGTGGGGTGGGGATGGGATGGGATGGGAAAGGGCGGGGTGGGGATGGGTTGGGATGGGAAAAGGTGGGGTAGGGATGGGATGGGATGGGAAAGGGTGGGGTGGGGATGGGATGGGATGGGATGGGAAAGGGCGGGGTGGGGATGGGATGGGAAAGGGTGGGGTGGGGATGGGATGGGGAAGGGTGGGGTGGGGACGGGGTGGGGTGGTGGGATGTGGCATATGGCAGGCGGGGACCTCTCAGCCTCCTCGTCTTTGCCCTCCCCCTCTCTCTCTACTTGCACACACACACACACACACACACACACACACACACACACACTTATTCTCGAGATTGGATGTTTTCGTTCTTGCCTGACCCTTAATCCTTCCATTAAGCTCAGTTCAAATACAAGTATGATCAAAACTGCCTGAGCTGATCCTGCCTTGTGATTATGGCATTTGACCTTTCCTTGTGACCTTCACCTTTGAGTTATTGTTCCTAAAGTTGAATCCTTTTAATATTGCCTTATCTTTAACCTTTCCGTAAGTTTGATATAAATCGGAGAGAAACTTCTTAAGCTGTCTTTGCCCTTGTGACCCTGACCTCTGATTGCTTGTCCTCAAAACTGAATTTCTTCATTCTTGCCTTCAGTCCGTCCTCCAAGTTTGGTCTAAATCGGATAGAAATCATATAAGTTGATCTTGATAGGTCGAATTTGAACCTAGCCCAGTGACCTTGACCTTTGACCTATTGTTCTAAAAAAAATAGGCTTCTTCAATGGCTGACCCACAACCCTTCCACCAAGTCTGGTTAAAATCGGATAAAAGCTTAATTATTTTGTCAACACACACACTCTGTGTGTGTGTGTGTGTGTGTGTGTCTCTCTCTCTCTCTCTCTCTCTCTCTCTCACACACACACACACACACACACACACAAATACTGACGTGCCGTGTGTGAATATGAACAGGTAAGGAACAGGTATCAAGGAGCCTACTTAACCAACAAGAATGCCCCTCTATATCGCTTCCCTACGTATCAGTCGCTCCGTCCACAGTAAGCATACGAGACGGGGTGATAGCAGTAGCAGTCGCCGCATATAGGATAATTATACACCCTTTTAGTACCTCATCCTCTGCGTTTTGTTTACCATATCACACCCTGTCTCTTGTTTACCTTTACTCATATACCTGTTAACCCATTCAATCCTATTATCTATTCAGTAAAGTCACAATCACACAATTTTAACATCAGAAGGGATATATGAGTATACTATGCCCTTTTTTTTACAAGAAATGTTGGCCCAGAGTTTAAAGATTATGCAGCTTATTTCTCGTACCTCAGTGGCGGTAAAAACACAATACTACGATTCAGCACCCTCTTCATTACACATCTTCGTGACCAGCGCCTTATTTCATTGTCAATCTATTATTATAACAGCATTCGAGATGGAAAGATGGAAAAACAAGGTAAAGCCATAGTAAAAGTAGTATTATGCAACCTCTATCAGAAATTCTTTAGTCCCCGAACTGCTCTTCTTTAGAACTCGCTTCTCCACATTAGTTTCCCCTAACACTTTAACCTACAGTACTTCAAGTCTAATTGTTACAGATTTTTTGTGATTGGAAGACACCTGTAATCTGGTTTATTTGTCTTTATATATTGTGTATTACTTCCTCTTCTTGTGTGTGTGTGTGTGTGTGTGTGTGTGAGAGAGAGAGAGAGAGAGAGAGAGAGAGAAACATAATTCAGCCCCCTTCACTACGATGTGGTATAAGTTTATATATTTCCGCTTCCTTTAGAAGACTATAAGCTACTTAGCAAGGAATTTTAGTAGTAATGAGGTTAAGAAAGACTATTTTTTTCTTGTCAACTGAAGATGAAAAAAAGAAGGAAAAACAAATTAAAGAAAAAAAAAATCCATACGAGATTACAAGTGTCTTCCTTTCATAAAAAAAAAAAAAAAATCAAGAGTTAGCTGAAGTTTGGAGGGAAGTTAATTTAATTCCTGTACTTCGCAAAATCCATCGTTAAAATAAATTGCCGGGAAAAAGCGAGAATAAAATATAAACAAACCCGCCTTCTCAGTGAACACGTTAAGCACAAGAATCTTTATGAATAAGGACTCTCACCACGTGTTTTGAATGGGCGGCGCAGGATTCTTGTTGGCTAGATGTCGCAACGCCTCTCCGTCAGCGATTTACTTGACCGATTGCACCTCTTTATCTCCCTGTGCGCCTTTGATGGAAGTTATATTAAAATGACAAAATAAAGAAGAGAATACTCAGATGAAATGAGGAAAATAATTCGCTAAGGAAAAAAAGCTACGAAGTCTCCTATGCCAACGAGAATACGGCTCAAAGCATCACGATGTGGGCGGGGTCTAGGGGTGTTGTGACGTCACCAGGTGGGATGAGCCAGGGGAGTGACGTCACAGAGGGTGGGAGGAGTGTATGGAGCGAGGGGGCGGGGCCAGACAAGGGGTCCGCCCATACACTGGCAGGCCGGAGTATCCCTTGGCAGTATCTCCCGGACCACTGCTTCGTGAACATCACCGGGAGGGAAGGACAACACATACGACCTGGTAGAGTCTGACTTGAACATCCTCAAAATCGTGTCTCTCATTCTACCTAGAGCCACCGTGAATGATTAAGAATTTCTGAATGGTAAGGTGTTTTATTTACCCTACAATTAATTAACAGTAATAATAACACGGTACTCAGCTCACCCAATTTGGCAGTTAAACACGACACAAATACGTTCTTGGAGGAAAACGCACACGATCAAACAGAAACTAACGATGTAAACACACCCTCTGCGTTTCGTCTTTCACACACTCTAGAGCCACTTTGATTAAAAATTTCCCAGTCGTAAGATGCTTTATTTACACTACAATAAAATCAATGTTATTCAATCTGACAGGCACCGGATCTCCTACAGGTAGTATCTGACCAAGTTAATACTGTGCGTCCTTGGAATTTCGTCTCATCCACCCAAGAACGACCTTGAATGTGTAAATATTTCTAGACAGCTCAGTGTTTTATTTACCTTATTGTTTCCACAGAATTTAACATCGCATCCAACCTGGTAGAATCGAACTTCGCACATCCTTAGCACTTCCTCTCTCATCCTCCTAAGACCCACCTTGAAAGAATAAGAATTTGAGAATAATGTGGCATTTTATTTACCCTATAATAAAGACCCTATAGGAGCTCTACAGGCATACCCGGCCATTTTTTTTCTACAGACCTTTACGAAAAAATATCATATATAATTATAGGCCTATCCTCTTCAATAAATATCCTCCCAATCTCCATCGCATCATCAATTGCTTTAAACAATCAGTGACGTTTGTAAGGGATCGTGAAGCACAATATTCACGTTATACAGATACACAGACCATACAGCCCTAGATCCGAACTTCTTCCCTAGATGCAAAACTCAGAGAACGGGACAGCCAAGAAGAAAGCTTTCCCCATCACAGTAACACATCCTGGCATTTCCACAGAAGGAAAGGCATATGTGAGCAAAAGGGCCGTATTGATCAGCAGCTAAAGGGCAGATCATTACCCCCTTCACCACAAGCAGACCACAGGCACAGGGAATAAGGGCTTCACTCTATACACTTCATCTCACACCTGGCCCAGAGCTCCTGTCTCGCTGGTATAATATCTGTTCTGTTGCCACACACTTCATCCCAAAGCCCACCCTTGCGTTTCAACCCTGCAACAATGACCCGTTTGAGTACTTTTTCTTTCTCATGTTTGTTAACGTTATGCAGTAGAGAGAGGTCCTATGCCATACCATATTACTGAGCTGATAGAACCCCTACACACCAACAGGGTTCATAGCTTTCATAACACACTACTATGAACCAAGGTATTTTACTCTCGTCAATGTTACGAGGTTTTACTTACGCCGAGACAATCCCTACCTGTCCAAGAGGTTACACAAGGAAGTCGAAAGCATGGATATTACCTCAACACGACGTTTATCAGTTATATTATCGGTGCCGGCTGACGCATCTGTATGAATTGGAAATGCATATACTCGTGAATGTGTCAGAAAGAGTATTTACTAAACTATTCAATTTCACACGTCTTTTAGTATGTATTCTTGTTACTCTCATACGACTCTGCTCAGCTAAAAAGGTTTCTTATTCACTTAAATGGTACAGTAAAGAAGTACAACATAGAATTTAACCCTCTCAGGATTATCATAATTTTTTTTTTTTTAAATGATGATTTACGAGTTTGTTAAAGTGACATATCTTGCTCTTGCTATCACTTGACGATTTTACTGCAATTAAGTGGCGACCTCTTACCTTAAAGGGACTGAAAAAAAAAAAAAAAATCACCCTAAATTACATACTTCCTAAAGGCAGCCAATCTTACAAACTAATGGAAGAACATTTATATTAAGTTCATTCCTGTTACGTAGACATCTTTATTCAACTTAGGAAAGACTTCGGAAACTCATATGACTAAAGCACATGCAACATTACCCTTTGGACTGTATATATATTTTAAGACAGGCAGCTCCCCAACATCTCTTCCTTCAGTCTATTTCCGCATATGGCATGATAATAATTTCCTGTATGTAAGTACGCAAATTATGTGGGAATTAACCCCTTTATTATTATTATTATTATTATTATTATTATCATCATCGCTACTACTACTACTACTACTACTACTACTACTACCACCACCACCACCACTACTACTACTACTACTGCTACTACTACTACTACTACTACCACCACCACCACCACCACCACTACTACTACTACCACCACTACTACTACTACCACTACCACCATCATTAACACTATCATACTCCATTTCGCTTACTTTATTGACCGTACGAGATATTTCGAACTGGAGAGGCTAAGCTACAGCCTTCGCTATCCTTGTCACAACCTGGTGTTCCCTTGACCTATCTTCGTTGGGTGGTAGCATGGGTAAAATTAAAAATGTTATATACTGTATTGTGGAAATGTTAAATGCATGAATAATCCAAAAATGAAATGAGGAGGTTAGACACGAGTAATATACAAGAGAATATTAGTCATGTTAAATCGCTAAGGGAGAAGTGCTAAGGAGCCTTCTAGGCACATGAGTACATGGAGATTCATAACACAAGAGAATATTGATGAGTATAAGGCAACTCGCAAAAGAAGAGGTGCTAAGGAGCCTACCAAGTACACGAGTATATGTAGACGCGTAACACACTACTAATGAATAAATCGCTAAGGAGAAGGTGTTACGGAGACTACTAAGCCCACGAGGATAAGGTACCTTACTTGGATTTTTTTTTTTTTTTTTTTTTCTACTTTTACTTCTGTGTATGGGACCGACCCGTCTCTCATTAAATATTTATTATTTTTAGGAGGCCATGAATTTGCTGGCAGTGAATAATGGATTGTAGTGCCCTTAGTAGGATGATGCTTTATTATTATTATTATTATTATTATTATCGTTATTATTATTAGTTATTATCATTCCCTTCTCATTCTTCTTCTTCTGCTCATTATTATTATTATTATTATTATTATTCAGCTTAAAGTCAAACACAATCAACCTCAGTAGTGCCATATTTTATCATTTTTATCTATCATTATATTTTATTATTTTTATTTATTTGTCCATTTATTGCTACTGCCAGACGACTTTATTCAGATTCAGATAGGTAATTATTAGTAAAGAAACTACGAAGCCTCTCCACTAACCCTCTCAGTACAATGACGTCCTTTGCTCTCTTTCTCTCTCTCGTCAAAGCTTCCCATTTTATTTTTCCAGACGATTTTATTTGGCCTAAGGGAGATTTTTACTACTAAAGCTCTATCCAGTCCAATAGTGAAGGAGTTACTTAAAGCTCTACCCAGTCCAGTAGTCAAGGGGTTACTTAAAGCTCTAACCAGTCCAGTAGTGAAGGGGTTAAAGCTCTATCCAGTCCAGCAGTGAAGGGGTTAATAAAAGCTCCATCCAGTCCAGTAGTGAAGGGGTTACTTAAAGCTCTATCCAGTCCAGTAATGAAGAGGTTACTTAAAGCTCCACCCAGTCCAGCAGTGAAGGGGTTAATAAAAGCTCTATCCAGTCCAGTAGTGAAGGGGTTAATAAAAGCTCTATCCAGTCCAGTAGTGAAGGGGTTACTTAAAGCTCTATCCAGTCCAGTAGTGAAGGGGTTACTTAAAGCTCTATCCAATCTTTAAGCTCAAAAATTTTATCCAAACAGAAATAAATTGTAGATACCAATACCATTTCAATAAACCGTCGTGGTCAGGGCCGATTTTCTGTGGCTTTAAAAATACCTTAACGCCTTTTCCTTAACGATTTATTCTCTTCGTTTCACGTTACTATCCTTTTGATTGTTCTACCTTTCTTTCTATTGCCAGACGCCCCAATCCCGTAAGGGGTGGTCACAAATAAATCGCCTCCATGTCGCCCTGTCCCCCGTCATTTCACTTTTGCTTGTTACTGATGCAAATTACGTTTTTCTTCATCATGCCTATATTACTAACTGTATAAATACCTTAGTAGAATAAATTAAGGTGTTAGATGTAAAATGAATCGCTGAGGAAGAGGTGCAACCGCCTCCACTTCTACGTAGTACAGAGATGGAGTGTAGCAAGTCCTCTGAGACACTGATGTACTTCTTAAGTATTTATGTCCCACGTTTGGAAGAAGTCCATAAGAATAAATCGCACACAGCAGGGTAATACGTACACAAATACAACGAAACCCCCCTCCACACCCCACCTAACAGCACCCCCTGTACTACTTAGAAGTGGAGTCGAGTGCACTACGAAGTCTCCTAATGTCGGTCACGCAGCCGAAAAACTACCACGTCCACCACCCGCCCCGTACCCCTGTCTTCCACACCGAGCGATAATATATGATTCTGCCTCCACACCGAGCGATGATATATGATACAAGCAAGGCAATATATTAGGGAAGGGGGAAGCGATGATGCCAGTGTCGAAAAAAAAGCCAAAACCCTTATATTACTGCCGGAAAAAACACGGAGGAGTTATAATATTCGCGCACACACACACACACACACACACACACACACACACACACACACACACATTCTGATAATTGTAAACGTGGACCTGGATACTGGCTGCACACACACAAACACACACAAAACCAGCGTGGAAAGGGAGCCTGTGATGGGGAAGGAATTATAAACCTCTTCACTACTAGAGGTTCTGCTTACGTTATAAACAGACTTCGCTTATCGGTAGCAAAATAAAGTGGAAAAATAATCTTGGTTGAGAGGTTGATTAGTCTATCATTTCAAATTACTTCCTTCTAGAGTTACTTTTTCTTTAACTGAATAAAATCGTCTGGCTCTAGCAAGAATGAAGAAGACGTCGAAGGGATGGGATTTAGAAATATTGCTAATTCTGGGGCTAATCTTTTGTTAACTTTGACACTAGAAGAGGAACTTGTATCACAGAAAAAGTCTTAGCTTCGCCATCCTTCTCTTGTTCCTCCTCCTCCTGATCATCATCATCATCATCATCACCCTTTTTTTTCATCATCACTCTAGTCCTTTTTCTTCATGATCACCACCTTCATCATCATCATCATCATCACCCTATTCTTTTTATCAATAATATGTGGGAAGTTTCTACAGACAAGCAGAAAAACACAAAACCAAGAGAAACCATCACAGTACATACAGAAAGGAGTCAAACACACAACCATCAATCATTCACTCTCAATCATTGCTTTGAGAGTGTGTATATAGTGTGGATATTTGCTATGGGTGTTTGCTGGTGAGGAATATTACAGCAGAATGTCGTTTTATGGTATTTACATGATGTCTGAGTATATAAAGGCGAAAGATAAGGTAAGCAATATATTTAGAAATTTAAACATGTAAGATGATAGTAACATAGGCAGTAGTAGTAGTAGTAGTAGTAGTGGTAATAATAATAATAACAATCATAATAATAATAATAATAATAATAATAATAATAATGACAATCACAATAATAATAATAAAAATAATGACTAACAACAACAACAACAACAACAACAACAATAATAATAATAATAATAATAATAATAATAATAATATATCAAATTAAGTTTATAATTACTAAACCTATTGTTATTCCTGTCTCAAGCAATTCATATCTTGAATTTGGCTCTCTTTTGTACTGTTTTTGTTTTTTTCTTGGAAGGAACGGCTTGCGGGCTCCTGGCCTTTGGTTCCTTCTTCCCTGCATAGTAGTAGCAGTAGCTCTATCAGCAGTAGGAGCATCATCGGTAGCATCATTAGCACTAATAACAGCAACACTAATAGCATCATTAATCCATAATTATTTTACGCTCATCTTTGCCATATGGTGTTGTAGACTTCTATCTATCTATCTAATGCCAGACGCCTTAATCCCGTAAGGGGTGGCCACAAACAAATCGCCTCCATATGATGTTGTAGACTTATTTTAACTTTTTTTTTTTAATCCTGTGGGTCTTTTTTCGATAGCAAAGTCTCGAATAAAGAAAATGGTGCATATAAAAAAACATTAACCCCTTCAGCCTAAGTATGTCATTTGTATTTTATTTCTGATGCCACTAGACGATTTTATTCAGCTTGGGGGAGAGAGAGAGAGAGAGAGAGAGAGAGAGAGAAATCCGGTACCTAATAAAAATCGTCTGAATTTAGAAAGAATAAAACAAAGATGGCGTCCTCGGGCTGCTGGGGTGGAGTGGGAGGCACATTCTGGACAAGACCATTGAATATTCACTGATTCGATGTTAGTCAGTCAGGGAATGTTAACACTTACAGGCCCATGACGCTTATTATTACTGTCATTATTATTATTATTATTATTACTATTATTGTTGTTGTTACTACTATTACTGTCACTATTATTATTATTATTATTATTACTATTATTATAATTATAATAATAATAATTATTATCTATTATTACTATTGTTATTATTATTATTATTAACATTATTATTATTATTATTATTATTGTTGTTGTTGTCGCTATTATTTATTATTAATTTTATTATTATTATTATTATTGTTTCACTCATCTTAAAAGCCAGGACCAACTTTCCTAGCCCAGGGCTCCTACGCTCCTCATGGGGCAACGTAGGATTAGATGATGGATGGATGGATGATTATTATTGTTATTATTATCATCATAAGCAGCAGCATTTGTAGTAACTGTATTAGAATTAGTATATATATTGCTACTACATTTGTTGCCACTACAACTACTACTGCGATTATTTGCTACCTAAAACTACTACTACTACTACTACTACTACTGCTACTACTGCTGCTGCTACTACTACTACTTATTACTGCTACTACTGTCATCTCCAGACTGGTGTGTTTAATTCAAGGTAAATGTTTCGAAATGGAGAGGTTATATAAAGCCTTCATTTACCCCTTTCACTCCTAGAGGGTCATCCAAACTTATATATATTCGTCTCGAGGTAGAAAGATGGAATGAGACGAAAAAATTACCTCATTCGGGTGAAGGGGATAAGAGAAAATTACATTATCAGAGAGAGAGAGAGAGAGAGAGAGTTATGTGGTCTGTTCAAAATAATATAAATTTTGAAATATCACACGGAGCCCTATCCCCCTTCAAAAAAAAAAATAATAAAATAAAAATAATAATAATAAATCACAGTCATTCCCAGGAGCAATGTAAGGAAGATTTTCCGAAATTTTAGTACGATTATATATATATATATATATATATATAAGGCTTAACCAGTTCCCACCCATGACTTTTGTTATATGTAGACGATCTTTGTTTCTTATTTTTTCTTTTTTTTTTCCTTCATAGGCGAAAATTTTGGAAGTGGATGAGTTACAAAAAGCGTATATTAATCCCTTTAATGCCCGTGAACTTCCCGAAATTTAATATAATCGTCCATGAGTAGGGAGAATTAAAAAATCAGGTATCATTCGTAAGTGTTGGTAGAATTTTCAGCTCGTGATAACTCTTCTAGGGTAAAAATAAATCGCCTATACTCCTCTCACTCTAACCTGATCTAAAACTACCATTTCTTCATCACGAATGCTGGGTTGTATCCACACATAATGACTAGAATAAGGTGCTAGTCATGAAGAAGTGCTACGGAATGAATGTAGGATTGTTGTACTGTCGTTTCTTGCCACTAAGCTACGTGAAATATGCTATGAAAGGACGAAAATCTGGGCCAAGTTAAGGTGTCATCGTAGTGAGAGGTTTACTGTTTTCGAGGTAATCTGAAATCCAGTAATAATAATAATAATAATAATAATAATAATAATAATAATAATACAAAAAAGTAAAATAAAGAACGCGGTATATCGTAAGGAAATGTACTTTATAATAGGAAAGCATTAATAGTTCAAAGGTCAGTAATTACAGTCACACATTTTCTGAGATATTTCTTAAAAGATACGAAAGATCTGGCCCGACTCAAAGCCTCTTCATACACACAAAGGTACCCAGACCGAATATGTTCCATTTTAGCATAATCACAATTTCAGTAAGTGGGTATATATCTATCAAATTATGTTTTGCTCCTTAAGGATATTTTTGTCAAATTTAATTTAAAAAAATACTTTGATGTAATTCGTCTGGAAACATAGTAATCCTAAGTAATAGAAATATCACGACTAAATTCCACAAACAAAATGACACACAAAATCTGACACATTAGTAAATATATAAATTACAATAAGCATAATTATAAACACCACAGGTACCAGTTAAAAACATCAAAGAAGCCAACAGAAATGTACAGTCAGTAGAGCATTCATAAAAAACTTAGATTTTTTTGTGAATGGAGGACGCCTGTAATCTGGTATATAGAATTATTATTCTCTAATTTCATTGTCCTGTGAAAGAAAAAAAAAAATCAAACTCATACACAGCTGGCAGTATCACAAACCATTTCAGACCGAGGACATTCTAATATCATTCTACCCACTCCCAAAGAAACTGAATTTAAACAATAAGAAAGCAATATATATGAAGTCAACTAATTAACACATGAAGCCTGCATCTAATCCCTCCTCATTCTAAACGTCTCAGTAAAAATAAAGTACTCTTGGTAATAGCAACAACAAAAACAACAATAACGTACGTGGGCAGATGAGGTTAACATTAATTACACATGCATAAAAATTGCCACAAAAAATATATATCAATTTTTGTCTTTTATTTCACCATGAACTTTGACGTATTCACATTCCTTTAATCATTTCAATCTGGGTTCATTTTGTTTTCATTCCTGTGATCTACATTTTTTTTTTTTAAAGTTATGGAAGGAATTTGATGCTGATGGGGTTATTGAAGGCTATATCTATCTATCTATGTATTGCCAGACGCCTCAATCCCGTTCGGGGTGGCCACAAACAAATCGCCTCCACGTCGCCCTGTCCCCAAGGCTATATCTAAACCTTCTAATTCGATAATCCTAACTTAAAAAAAAAAAAAAAAGAAGGGAGGGTCCAGACAGGTTACGAAAACTGGAATGATGTCCTAGTACTGAAGATGTTAATGTCAGATATACAGAAGAAAGAAAGAATACAAAGACAGACAGACAGACAGACAAATATTCAGGTATACAGACAGATAGATAGACTGGCATAGACAAATAGACAGATAAACAGAGAGAGAGAGAGAGACAGACAGATAGGTAAATAAATAAGTCTGATATGGATAAGAAATAACGAATACACAGACAGACAGACAGATATACAGACACAGGTAGACTGGCATATAGACAGACAGACAGATGGATAAACACACCGATAGATACATAGATAGACAGACATACAGAAAGATAGATGGAGAAGTAAATAAATAAATAAATACATGGATCTTTAACCAGCTCATGATCGGGATAACTCAGATATTCTCCTCCAGGTAACGCCAGACGATTTTATTCAGCTGAGAGGGAGTCATAGGAGCCTGAGGGTTAACAGGAAAAAATCTCCCTAACACCCTCATCAGATTAATCACTAGTCACCCTAAGCATGTATCTCGTAAAAAAAATAAATGCCAAAAAAAAGAAAGGAAGAAAGAAAATGAAAGGAAGAAAGAAAGAACAAAAAAGGGAGAAAGAAAGAAAAGGAAAAGATAGAAAAAGAAAACAATAATAAAACGAAAAGAAAGAGAAAAAGAAAGAAAGAAATCACTAGGCGTAAACAAGAAAAAATAATGTCCTCGAGGTGAAGGGATTACAAGCAAAATAAATCGCTTGGTTTGGCAAAAATAAATAAATTAATAAATTAATAAAATAAAAAACATCATGAGACTGGAAATATTTACTAATGATGTCCTTAATAGGCTAAATAAAATCATCTTGTGTTAGCTTGTAAATATTAAGTACGTATAAAGACATCCTCGCCTTGAAGGGGTAAATACTCTTATGTCCCCCTAGATACTTAAAAACTTAAATACTTACATTCTTCAATACTTAGATCCTTAACACATTCCAATCTGCAAATTAATAACGCCTATTTATTTTATTTTTTAAGCTTGCTACCTCCAGGCGATTTATTCAGCTTGGGGAAACGTTTACTATACTCTTTCTACTCTAACTTGGCCTAAAAATGCCATCTCTATCTTGAGTGATGAACTACAACATTAGATTAATACTAGAATATGATGCGAGTTACGAAGAAGTGCTATGGAAGAGACGTGGGGCCTTGGAACTGTTATTCTTTTTCCTGTCAATAAGGTACGTGAACTAAGCTGCAAAAGGATGAAAATTTGGGCCAGGTAAGAGTAAAAGCAGTATAGTAAAGGTGGTGGCCATATTCCCATCCAAAAAGCCTCCTTGAAGCTAAAATAAAATCGTCCCAAGATATAAATAATAAAGTATAGATCAGGTAATCGCTATGAAGGGTCTGAGTCAACGTCTCAGGTGTGCCGTCGGTAAGAACTTTCCCTTTTAATTTCACAGACGCTTGATATCCAGCCTTTTACCAGACGATTTGGCTAAGCTGAGAGGTTCCCAGTACTCAGACGATTAAAGGGGGTCTTGGTTAACCCCCCTGGTGCCATGGATACACCTGGTTATTTTATTTAGGGGTACGACAGACGGTTCTTGTTACCTGTGCGAAATTCTGATGTGGCAGCCGAAGGGTTAAGAAATATGCATGCAGCGGCGGTGGGTGTCAGGATCAAGGTCAGTGTGTGTGTGTGTGTGTGTGTGTGTGTGTGTGTGTGTGTGTGTGTGTGTGTGTGTGTGTGTGTGTGTGTGTGTGTGTGTGTGTGTGTGTGTGTGTGTGTGTGTGTGTGTGTGTGTGTGTGTGTGTGTGTGTGTGTGTGTGTGTGTGTGTGTGTGTGTGTGTGTGTGTGTGTGTGTGTGTGTGTGTGTGTGTGTGTGTGTGTGTGTGTGTGTGTCAGGGCTGGCGGTATAGCTTACGTAAGAATATCGACGCTACTTAATATTCCTTCTCCCCCAACTTGGTCCCGTTCATCTCTCTCTCTCTCTCTCTCTCTCTCTCTCTCTCAACGATGGTAGCTTTTATAACTTATTCTTCCCTCAGACGATTTTACCCATCTAAGGAGCGATTTTCGAGCTGAAGAAGAAAGTCATAATACTCTCATTAACCCCTTCAATAAAGGAGAAAAACCTTCTTATTTATTTATTTTTCTCAGGAACAGGTTAGATCTTTTGCAGATTTTTTCCCCTCCCAACAGATAGCCTTGTTATAGCCCAGTAAGCCTTCTATTATTTGTACTTCCTATGTACTCTGTGTACTTTCAAAGCACATAAAATCCCTTGAGGGCAGAAAGAACAAATCCTTACATGGGATTAATCTTACCTGTCTGCAAATTAATATGAGCTAAAAAGAAGAAAACTTTATAAATATTCTGACGCTGAGTTTTATGAGGCTACCGCTAGTGTATTTTTCTCTAACATATCTTAAAATCTAATTCTTGAAATCAGCGAAGGAGAATTTAAGATGCTTTCGAAGTAAATCCTTGGTATTCATTGCCTTTTATTTATTTACCTTATTAATCATTCTTATATCTTCATGTTCTAAAGTCTAAAAAACGTACAGAAAAATTAGTTATCAAAATTTTACCACTACCAATAAAATGGATTTACCAGCTTCTCCAAAATTTAAAGAAACACTGAATTAAGGACTAACTATACTAATTAACTCCCTCAGCCAGAGGACGCCTCATACACTTTCCTATCCTCAGCCAGACGATTTTAGTTAACCTTCCCAGACAGGGGAGGTAAGATACAGCTTTTATTTAACCCTTTCAGTACTATGGAATAAAATCGTCTGGTGGTAACACGTAAAAAATCGTCCGTGCATTGAGTGGGTTGATATTTTTACTCCAAGATGTTGTACTGACGAGAGCCTGACTTCCTTTTTTTTTTTCCTTATCCCTTTTTTATGTATATTTTTGTGGTACTTAAATTTTCTTCCATCTTGCTTTATATTCTTGGTTTTCTTTCCATTTTTTTTTTTCAAATCCCTATATACTCCAATCTCTCTTTCATCTTCATCTATTTGTTCTTAATGGGATTCGTGGTCTCTTACTTACGTATTATATATAGGCTATATATTTTGCTTTTCTCTTCCTCTGCTTGCTTCCCCCTCTTTTTTTTGTGTGTGTGCTTTTACGAATCTATTTCTTCTTTCTCTTTTACTTTCTCCATATGGCTTCCTACGACTTTCTTTTATCAATCTTCACACTATCCATTTGTCTTCCTATCTCTCAATCATCACCCAATCCATCACCTTATCCCACAGTTATCCTCCTTTGTCAGTTGTCACCCTATCCGTCACTCATCACCCTGTCTGTCATTTTATCTCACAGTCGTCACCCTTTCTCAATCGTCCCCGTCTCCATCACAGTATTCCTTCTATCCATCTCTTTCCGTTGTCACCCTATCCCACAGTCATCTACTCATGCTAGTCACCCTATCCCACAACACCCTATCAGTTGTCACCCTATCCCACAACCACCTATTCCCGTCACTTGTCATCCTATCCCACAATTACCTATCTCATTAGGTGTTGTCAAGTCGCCCTAACCTGTCCCATCAAAGCGTCCTCAGGTGAGAAGCCCTAAGGGTCCCACCACATTGTAAAGGTGTCACCTCTCTCTCTCTCTCTCTTTCTCTCTCTCTCTCTCTCTCTCTCACACACACACACACACACACACACACACACACACACCGGCACGTGAGGAGACAGACCGTAATCCTACACGTCCGTTTCTCGCAACATCAAGTCCCGGATTCACAAACTTTCTCAACCTTAACTTTCTTCAATAAAGTGACTAAGTTTATTCTTGCTACTGACAGACGCTTAAATGAGCCCTCTTTCTTGGTACAGCGGTTCTTCAAAGCTTAATCTTACTCCTGTAGTTAAATGTCTCTCTCCTCATCTGAATGTACACTAAAGAAAATGTGATCGTAGAGACGCAGTTAAATTGTGAATGAGACTGTCCGCTCATGTTTTTTATTCTTTACTTAAATACTTCACACTAAAAATAAAATTGAAAAAATATTATATACTGAGCCAATTCATCTCAGTGAACAATAACTCACTATTCTGAAACTTGCTTATCCTGAGACTTGGCTAAGATCCCTTTCAGAATACCCCCCAGCTGCTCAGGTTAATTATCTTTCTCTCACCCCTTCTTGGCTTTAAATATTACCCTACATGTTTATAATTTATCTTACGAATTTCAGAAGGATAAGTGATTGGGGGGAAGGTGATAGGATGCTCAGCTTAACCCTTTCTGCCTGAGGATTTCTTTTTAATTAATTGTTCTTCTAGACGATTATCTCTCTCTCTCTCTCTGTCTCTCTCTCTCTCTCTATTTGACTTTGGGAAGCCTCACAGAATGAAGGAACTGGAAACTATCTCCATTAAAATCCATCAACTGAAGTCTCCCCAAAAGCTGAGTAAAATCGTTCGGATAAAAAAAAAATAAAAAAAATAAATAATAATAATAATAATAATAATAATAATAATAATAATGATACTGCTACTTCTACTAATATTACTACTACTACTATTATTATTGGTGATACCAGTAAAATGTCATCAAAAAGCAGGCGTTAATCAGGGCAATACACACTTCACCCTAGACGTTTAAATCAGCCGCAGGACACGCCAGAGGGCCGAGAGAGGGTGATAGGGTGTTGGGTTCTGGCGGGGTGCGACAGGCCCACTCAGATGACACCCTAGGCTAACAATGGGTGACACTGAGAAGGTAAACACGCGCGACATGTGAACCACCGCAAGCCACAAAAGAGGACAGGGGGAGAGGGTATGGGGACAAAAAGGAGGGGAGGAGGGGTAGGGGAAGGTAGGGGAGGTTAAAGGAAGGGAGGAGGGAAAGGGGAAGGTAGGGGAGGTTAAAAGGAGGGGAGGAGGGGTGGGGGAAGGTAGGGTAGGTAGGAGAGGAAGGGAGGTACGACGGGGGGACAGGGGACAATGACAGGGACGAACCGCACGACACTCGGGATAAAAGAAAAGGTGGACAATTGGGAGGAGGGGAGAGGGAGGGAGGAAGGGAGAAGGAGGGAGGAGGGGTGAGGTAGGGAGAGGGAAGGAGGAAGGGAGAAGGAGGAAGGATGGAAGAGAAAAGGAGAAACGGGGAGGATGGAAGAGGCAGGGTATAGAAGACAAGAAAGAGGGAAAGCAGTGATGGAAGACGTAAATTAGAGGAGGGAAGAAGGGGAAAGGAGAGGTAGTCACGAGGGAGGAAGGGTAGGGAAGACAAGGAAGGAGACAGGAAGGGACGGCAGGGGGAAGTGACAGGGGTGAACCATGTGACAAAGGAAGTGTGACCACGAGAGGGTGTGGTGGCAGGAGGCAGGGGAGGCAGGGAGAGGCGATAGGTGAGGCAGAGAAAGAGAGAAGAGGCGGCATGGAAGGCAAGAGGAGGGCTGCAGGGGAGAAAGGCAGAGGGTCATGGAAGACAGCGCAGAAGGGAGGCAGGGGTAGGAAGGGAGAGGCAGGGAAATGGGACACAGGGAATGCAGGGAAGCCGGGGAAGGGCAGCAGGTAGGACACAATGACAGGGGTGGACCGCGGGACAAAAGGAGTGTGACCAAGAGAGGGTGTGATGATGGGTTTCCGGTTGCCACAAGAGGGTTGACCGTGGCTCCTCTACCTGCCTGCCTGGTTGTGATTGTGTGTGGGGACAGGTGAGCAGGTGAGGGGGGGAGGGGAGTATTAGGGGCAGCATTTATAAACCTTCTTAAGCGTAAGTCATGCATAGGATTACTTGCTTGTGCTTTAATCTTCATTCATACAGCAACCATTCATATCACAACCAAGCATTCTTGATCTTCTATTGTGGATACGGCTGCTTGGTTAGGCTTATATTTTCACTCATACAATACTAAACACTTCAAAATCAACTAGACTGAATATTAAGGTGAAAAATACGATGAAACAAAATTACTTTCATAATATTCAACTGCTATGAAGACTTAACCGCAAAAAACTGGTCAAGATTGGTCGTACATAAGATCCCTGTTCTCCTCTCACCTGCTAACAAGGATCACCTTAGGAGGAACTGTTCATGTTTGTGGATGTAATTTAGTCAACTAATACTTTCTCTTTCTTTGTTTCTAGATCCTATACTCATTCTGTTTCTAACCCATTCTGTCTGAGAATGTCATTTTATTCTATGTTTACTATTGCCTCTAGTAGAGAAGTTAACAAAATCTATACCTTATTTCTCCAGTGCGAATATCTATATTGAGGTGAACAAAACTATCTGTAAATAGCAAAATTCCAATGATTAATAGGTCACTGGATTGAGAAGGACAATCTGTGTAGTGGCCTGCTTAATTTTATCCTTATCTTTACTTATACAACTACCAAACACATCATAGGCAAACCATGTTGAGCATAACACCTACAAACCGATTATTTTTTCTATTTTATTTTTGCTATTTCCATGTGTTATAAACAGCTTGAGAGAGGCTTTTTCAGTTCGGGTGCTTCATATAACTTAAATCAATCCCTTCGCTACTAATGGTTCTTTCCAAACTGAGTAAAAATCGTCTGGTAGTAACAACAATACACCAAAAACTACAGGAACGTCATTATATTTAAGAGAGTAAGTTGTGCATAAGATTGCTTGTCTATGCTTTACCATCACTCAGGAACATTCCAATAAGGGTAGATTAACAGCCAACAGACAATGATTTTTTGATCTTTAGCGTAACTTATGACACTGCCAACAAACCAAAAATTTCTTGATCTTCAAATGTTTAAGTTATTTCAAGTTATAAGTTTGCCAACATACAATAAATTCTTCATCTTAAAAAGCTTAAGTTTTAGGACTGCCAACAAACAATATATTTCTTGTTTTAAATGCATGTAAGTTTCAAGACTGCCAACGAACAATAAATTTCTTGATCTTAAAAAAATGTGTAAGTTTTAGGATTGTCAAGAAACCATCAATATCTTTATCTTAAATATGTGTTAGTTGAAAGAGTGCCCACAAACACTCTACACATCTTGATCTAAAAAACAAAGTGTAAGTTATAATACTGCCAACCAACAAATTCTTGATCTTAAAAATGTCTAATTTATAAGATTACTTGCTTATACCGCCATCTAGAAATTGAACTGTTTATAAGACTGCCTGGTTAAAGTTCTGGTTTCACTCCCTAGGCTACCAAACACTTCACAACAAAACCGGAGTGATGTAGTGATAAAAAATGCAGCGAATCAATATTACTGGGGGCTGGAGAGGGACGCCTTCACGAGGTGGCACTGATATAATGGGTGGTGGAGCTGCCCTGCTATGTAAGCGACCTTCATCTTCGCCTCTATCCCTTGAAAAAAGGACGGTGGGCGCAACAGGAGGACAACTTCAGCCTGCACTCCACCGAGTTCACGTCACTTACTACTACTACCACCACCACCACCACCACCACTACTACTACTACTACTACTACTACTACTACCAATTATTCCTGATAATAATGAACTACCATGACGATTTAGTTATCGCAAAAATTAGGCAAGATTCTTTATCAATGCGGCCCTGGGGATCCTCTCACCTGCTTGTAAGGACCACTTCAGGAGAAACTGTTAATATTTATGTAAGTACTTTCGTGGAATTATTAGTTTCTTGTTTCTGGATCCGACCGTACGCAAAGATTTAGTGGGAATAAAGGTAGGGTTAATGATGATGATGATGATGATGATGATGATGATGATGATGATGATGAGGAGGAGGAGGAAGAGGAGGAGGATAAAGATGATGATGACGATGTTGATGATGATGATGATGATGATGATGGTGATGAAGAAGAAGATGATGATGATGATGATGATGATGATGATGATGAGGAGGAGGAGGAGGAGAAGGATAAAGATGATAATGATGATGATGATGACGGTGACGATAATAATGATGATAATGATGATGATGATTGCAAGGAGAACGGTAGTATGATCTGTTTATATTAGTGAAGTCATTATTAAGCTTAAACGGGGTTGCCTCAATATCTGTATGGGTCCGATTTTCAACTATCTCTTTATATTAGTAGAGAAAGTTAACTCCCTTCACTACGATGATATGTTACCTTATTCTCCCTTCCTCTAAAAGACTTTATTCTACTTTATTTTATTCTATTTTGGAATAAGGTTTACCATGAAGGGGTTGAGGAAGGCTGTCTAACAATCCCCCGCCCCCCTCGGTTCGAAAATTCTCTCCAAAACCTGAAAAAAAAAAATGTCTGCTAGAAACAAGAATATAAGGGAAAATACATCATTAGGGTGAAGGGGTTAGGGCGAGCGTAGATTTTTTTTTTATTTTTTGGGGAGAAGTTTACATATAATTTACCTATATAGAAGGCTTGTCAAAAAATTAAATGACAAAATTTCTGTACCTTTCGTCATTCAAAATATCGATCTAGAGGCCAAAGGTGTGGTCTACCTGTAATTAACCCCTTCAGTTCGGTGATTTCCCATACTCTTCTCTCTACTGACAAAAGATTAATATTCAGCTCAAGAGAGACTTTTCGAGTTAGAAGGGACAGGTATGGTCTACGACTCTACGGGGAACTCTCTTCTAATCAAAATCGGAAGGTGGTGAGGAAAAAATTAAGTCCATGTTCTATGAGGTTACTAATAGCAGTAGTAGTAGTAGTAGTAGTAGTAGTAGTGGTAGTAGTAATAATAATAATAATAATAATAATAATAATAAAATTATAATATCAATAATACAAAACAACAGCAATAATAATAATAATGATGATGATAATAATAATAATAATAATAATAATAAATAATAATAATAAAAATAACAAAACAACAATAACAAAACTAATAATAATAATAATGACAATAATAATAATAATAATAATAATAATAATAATAATAATAATGATAATAATAATAATAATAATAATAATAATAATAATAAACAATAATTACGACAGTCCCATAACATACTTTTAATTACCTCTCTCCATATTGTATTAATTAACTCAGAAGAGATTTTTCGTATTGAAGGGGTAAATGAATGGCATATTTAACCTCTCCACAAGGGGGAAAACATACTAACTCCAAACCCGAAAAAAAATCACCCGGAGACAGCAATAATAATAATAATAATAATAATAATAATAATAATAATAACAATAATAAAGTCACCAAACTGAAGGGGATAAAACCATAGCCCAATCCCAGCGTTAAATCTACGTTGCATATCAAACGTGGTGGACGTGGAAGTTTTATGAACCTCAACCACACTTTCGTTGGGACTTTTTCAACTCTTTTCTCGCCGTATTCCTCGCCCCAGCTCGGCCCGACACGTACGCACTACGATCTTACGAACATCGGTGGCTATCAACACTCTCAGGCTCCTATGATTCACTCCCAGCTGACTAAAATCGTCTGGCTTTCGCTAGGGTTAAATACTAGATCAATCCCTACGATGAGAGGGTTAGTGGTGGCAATATCAACACTCAGGCTCCTAAGACTCCCAGCTAAGTAAAATCGTCTGGCGTTAACTGGAATGAAGCAACAGGTATTCCGAATCATGAGAGAGAAAACAAAAAACAATTATATTCACGAAGAGACCACAAAGGGAGTTCCATGTGTGGTGAAGAAAGGCTAGGAATCGGCGAGACGAGTCCTGTAATCTGTACGAGAATAAATGTAACGCGCCCGACACTCTGAAATCATCGACAAATTCAGCAGATTAATCGTATTTCGCATCTTCGTCTGTGTGTCGGCAAATATCGCACAACTAAGGGCGGAAAACTGGTAGGGGAGGCGGTGAGGAAAGGGCCACCATACTGTAGAGCACAACGTAAACACACATAACACACGTACACGAGCCTTTGTTTATATATCAACACTATCGGGGGGATGTAGCGGCCGAGTGTGTGTGTGTGTGTGTGCGTGTGTGTGTACGTGTTGAGGGTGTGTGCGTATGTGTATGTGTGGAATGAGAGGGGGTGTGTGTGTGTGTAGCAGGGGAGCGTGGCGGGTGCTGCCCTCGTGCGGACAAAGAATGAACCACAGCCGCCAATGCTAAGGGCAACACCGTCTCAACCTAGACTGTCCTCTGTCCTAACGACCAAACAAACAGTCCAAATACGCCAGATTCTGCAAAAAAATCCTTGGCAAATCAACAGCACAAGTACGGTAGATTAAATGAATCTAGAATTCACTTCGCAATCCCCTGAAGGCATCACACAAACTAAACTAATTACGGGGAGGATGAGTCAGGCAGTGTCAGTGGCTGCCTGTGTGCCAAATCCGAGGCGGCTCCTGGACGCTTGGTTTCATGCTAGAAACGAGCCAATATTATGCATAATTGCTCCTAATGGCCCTACTTACGCGATCATACCTAAAAGTGGCAACATTTTGAGGGAGTTTCTGGCAATCTCCACCAGGACGTACAGCTGTCGCAATTCCTCTAAATATTCCCGACAAGTTTTCAGCGGGGTAATTACACATGCTACTTGCTCATCCGAATCTACTAAGGTATTAAGTGATGAGAAGGACGGAGATTACAGAAGTGGTATGCTGTACAGGGCGAAATGAACCCAGATTCTAAAATAAAAATGATAAGGTAGGAAGAGATGATTTGAAAATCGAAGAGGCTATGTAAGACGGAAGGAGGAAACTCTTAGCAGAATTTTAAGCATCTTTAAGAATTCTAATACCATATCCAAAAGAAAATCATCAAATAATATTCTCAGTAGTAACAATATACTTACCCGGTTTCTGTAATTAAAAGGTGAATGTATTATTAAAAGCGAACAGACTAATATAATAAAAATTAACCCAAGTAGACTACGAGTAAGCGATGTGCAATATATAATGTACTCTTAACGTATACCGTTTTTAATAACCTAACGCTAAAGTGCCAAACAAAAGAGTTGTATTCCTAAAGTTACTCTCGGATTATTATTATTTTTTTTTTGAACGACTATGACATCGATGGAAAAAAAAAAAAACTCCCCTGAAATGGCACATTTATTAAAAACCCTGGAAGTTCTTAGCCAACAAAACTTACAGATTATAATAGATAAAGGTACAGTCACGGCTAGTGTTTCTCCAAAACATGGTAGAAAGTATGTCACCTTGATATATATATATATATATATATATATATATATATATATATACACACACACAAGAGTATATTAGATAGCTAGATAGATAGAGATATCTTTACTCACTGGATCAGTGCTCCTAACGTTTGATTTTTTCATAAAATATTATTTAATGATCATTATTTCTTAAAATTATTCTTTTCCCCTAACCCCAGAATTTTTCCAAAGATTGTTTGTGTTGATGCTGCTAATGTTGTTGTTGTTGTTGTTGTTGTTGTTGTTGTTGCTGCTGCTGCTTACCCTCACTCTCGCTAGTGCCAGAAGCGCAAGGCATCATAGTCAATTAACCTCAAAATATTTACAGCAGGGCAAGATACTTATCACTATTTGTTAATTTCCACAGCGCCAATATATCAACTTGCTATTACCTTCTTGTTAACTCACCTTGATTAGTGAACAAATGATGCTTCCAGGTGTTTAGCTTCTTGGATATATTCACATTTATTTGTATGGATCAGTGTGTCAATCACATACAGAAAAAAAAACTCTTGTTTACACACACACACACACACACAAACTCTCTCTCACTCTCTCTCCTTTACATTCACTTCGTTCGTTTAACCTCCTGACGATTTCATTCACGCCAAGGAAAGGTTCTTTTAGTGAATGAACTGCAGTTCATGTGCATCTAAAATTCAGTATGATGGTGTTATTAATATTATGCTGATTTTACCGTAGATGACTGAATTCAGGTTCAGGTGGTGAAAGGGTTAAATGGTCTACAGTTAATAAACGATGCTTCACTGTATTTACCCTTACAATACAAATCTGCCACTATGTGTTGCCACTTATAGTCTCTCTCTCTCTCTCTCTCTCTCTCTCTCTCTCTCTCTCTCTCTCTCTCTCTCTCGACAGTCCTTTCCCTGAATCCCAGATGTCCACCTACGTGACATACATCTGCACATGTCACCACTTTGGCGCTAATAATCGTCATCCAAATAGAATAAATGCTAAGGTTATCTCATTTAAGACTGGAGTTATGGTTATTAGTGGGATAGTTCTGTGACATGTCATGTCAACGTTCAGTTTAATCGACTTTACCGGATATCAAATAATCAAACAATTTCAAGCCGTAACCTGGAATGCATCTCGCGTTCTTCCGGACAGCAGATCGCTTCCCTAACCACTTGGCCTAAGCAAGACCGCCAGTGATGCATGAAGGATGCTGGACGGGACTCAACATCATGGAAGCCTATATCTCTTCAGCACGATAACTGTTTTTTTTTTTCTTTTTTTTTTTTTTTGGCTACACCATGGCGATTATAACAGCTACTCCTGAAATGCTTTTAGTGAAGGATTTAGACGCATTATTAATCCTTCACTGCTAAGCTAATTTTGCTTGCTTGTTTGCCTCTTCAATCTTATGGCGTGTTTTATATATTTATTTTTTTTGTTGCTCCTCCCAGGCAAGTTTATTCGGTTAGAGTTCCCTGGTTTTGATGGGGTTAGTTAAAAAATCGACTGAAACATTTTTATCTTTGATATCTAGAGCTTCCAGTACGAAAGTTCTCCCGCAAACTGAGTAAAATCGTCTGGCAGTAGCAGGATATAAATGGCAAAATTGCGTTACCTCATTAGATGAATATTACGCTTGGTATCATCCGGAAATATCAGCGTAGGAAGATATTTTGTTTTTGGTTTTGTTAATGCTATTTTTGTTACTATCGTTGCCATCGTCGTCGTTATGGTAGTAGTAGTAGTAGTACCGGTAGTAGTAGTAGTAGTAGTAGTAGTAGTTGTTGTTGTTGTTGTTGTCGTCGTCGTCGTTGTTGTTGCTGTCGTATTATTATTATTATTTTGGTGTTTTTGTTGTTGCTGTTGTTGTTGTTACCCCAGGCTCGTCCGGAAATGAACCCACTGGACCTCAAAAACTGGCCACATCAACCGCACGCCCCCAGAGATCCCTGTGTTAAAGTTATACTGAGGGACTTTCCTGTAACTACAAGACGATTTTATTCAGCTTACAGGATAGACCATTAAGTGGTGATTAACCCCTTCAGTTCGATGACGCGCTGGTATATTGCACCTTATACTTATTCCCCCAGACGATTTTTTTTGCAACGTATACCTCCAGACGATTTTTTTTGCAGCGTATACTTCCAAACGATTTTTTTGCAACTTATACCTCCAGACAAATTTTCTCGCAACGTATACCCTCAAACGATTTTTTGCAATGTACTCGTATACCTCAGACGATTTTTTGCAATGTATACCTTCAGACGATTTTTGCAACGTATACCTTCAGACGATTTTTGCAACGTATACCTTCAGACGATTTTTTGCAACGTATACCTTCAGACGATTTTTGCAACGTATACCTCCAGACGATTTTACTCAGTTTAGGAAAGGTCTCTCGTAATGAAGGGGTCAGTAAAGGCTTGATACTCATATAACTCCATCAGTTCGAAAAGTTACTGAAGAGCTGAAGTGGAAGACAGGTGGAAGTGGAGGTGGTGATGAAGGAGGTGAAGGTGGAGGTGAAGGAGGTAAAGGTGGAGGTGAGGCAGGTAATGGTGGAGTTGATGGAGGTAGGGGTAGAGATGAAGGAGGTAAAGGTGGAGATCAAGGAGGTAAAGGTGGAGGTGGAGGAGGTAATAGTGGAGGTGAAGGAGGTAATGGTGGAGGTGAAGGAGGTAAAGGAGGTAAAGGTGGAGGTGAAGGAGGTACAGGTGGAGATAAAGGAGGTAAAGGTGGAGGTGAAGGAGGTAAAGGTGGAGACAAAGGAAGTAATGGTGGAGGGGAAGGAGGTAATGGTGGAGGTGAAGGAGGTAAAGGTGGAGATAAAGGAGGTAAAGGTGGAGGTGAAGGAGGTAAAGGTGGAGGTGAAGGAGGTAAAGGTGGAGGTGTAGGTGGAGGTAAAAGTGGGGGTGGAAGTGGAGATGGAAGAAGTGGAAGTGGTGGCGGAGGTGGAAAAGGTGGTGGAGGTGGAAGTGGAGGTGGGGATGAAGGAGGTAAAGGTGGAGATGAAAATTAATGTGGAGGTGTAGGTGGAGGCAAACGTGGGGGTGGAAGAGGAGGTGGAAGAAGTGGAAGTGGAGGTTGAAAAGGAGGTGGAGGTGGAAGTGGAAGCAGAGGCGGCTGAGGGAACGGAAGTAGAGGAGAAAATGGAAGTGGAGGTGGAAGTGGAAGAGATGGAGGTGGAAGAGGTACAGGTGGAGGTAGAAGTGGAGCTGCATGTGGAGGTGGAGGATGATACTGCCAGCCTCCTCTGCTTCACTTCTCAACCCCTTCAATACACTGATTTATTTTTCGTTTAACCTTGCAACCACGAGACAAATTTTATTCCACAGACCTCAATACTCCTTTTACCCTAACCCGGCCTGGAATTCCCATCTCTTTTTCTTCAGTGCTGAGTTGTAACAATAGATTAACGTTATAAAATGGTGCTAGTCACAAAGAAGTGCTGTGAAAAGGATGAGGGGCCACAGCATTTTTCCTTTTCTGTCTAGAGCTACGTGAAATAAGCAGAAGGACGAAAATCTTGGCCAAGTTAGGATACAAGGATTATAGCAGAGAAGGGGCAGCGAAATGTATAACTGTCCTCGATAAGCCTCCCAAAAGGTGTAGAAAATCAGGTGTAGTGTAATTAGCATGAATAATATACAAAAATAGGTGACTGGATTGAAAGACTTATAAAGACTACAACTGTTCAAGTCTAACTGTTACAGATATTTTGTGAACAGAGGACACCAGTAATCTGGTGTATGGATAATTTTTTTTTCTCCATTTGTTTTTCCTTCCTCCGTTGTTATTAAAAAAAAAAAAAAAAAAAACTCACGACACTTTTTTTCTTTTTCTTTCTTTTCTTCATCTTCTCTCTCTCTCTCTCTCTCTCTCTTTGCTGCCACCCGACTATCTTAATTTGGGAAAGATCTCTCGTTGTGAAGGGGTTAATTTAGACTACATCCAGTCCCTCAAAAGCTATGCCAAGCTGAAGAAAATACTCTGGAAACAGCTAAATAACAATAATAATAATAATAATAATAATAATAATTCTCTCTCTCTCTCCCTCTCAGCTGAATAAAAGCGGTCTGGGGTTAGCGAAAATTTATTCCCACAAAAAATCGTCTGCCAGTCCCAAGTATTATACGTTCTTACTATGGCCAACTGGTAACGTAAACAATCGCCCTTAATAAAATCGTCCGCCGTAAGAAAAGGAACATGACATAAATCGTCTGATATGAGTAAAGAACTTAATAAAATCGTCTTGCTGAAGTAAAAAAAAAATGGTTGTGGAAATAAAATTCAAAATAAAATCGCCTTGCACAAGTAAAGAACCTGAATAAAATCGTCTGGTGTAGGAATACAAACAAAATCGTCCGGTGTAAGAAAAGAAACCAGAATATAATCGTCCTGCGTAAGAAACCAGAATAAAATCGTCTGGTGTAAGAAAAGAAACCAGAATAAAATCGTCCGGAGTAAGAACAGAAACCAGAATAAAATCGTCTTGTATAAAAAAAATAAATCATCTGGTGCATGAAGAGAAACCAGAATAAAATCGTCCGGTGAAAGAAACCAAAATGAAATAACCTGAATAAAATCGTCTGACGGAAGTAAAGGAACGCAGAATAAACTAAAGTAGGAAAACAAATCGGAATAAAATCGTCTGGCGTTAGAAACCAGAATAAAATCGTCTGGAGTAAGAAAAGAACCCTGAATAAAATCGTCCGCGGTAGAAGAAATCTTAAATTCGTCTGGCGTAAGAAAAGAAACCTGAATAAAAACGTCCGGCGTAGAAGAAACCTTAAAATCGTCTGGCGTAAGTAAGGAAACCAGAATAAAATCGTCTGGCGTAGAAGGAACCTTAAAATCGTCTGGCATAAGTAAAGAAACCAGAATAAAACCGTCCGCCGTAGAAGAAACCTTAAAATCGTCTGGCGTAAGAAACCAGAATAAAATCGTCTGGCGTGGGAAACCAAAAGTCTGGCGTATAAGAAACCTGGATAAAATCGTCTGACGGAAGTAAAACCAGAATAAAATCGTCTGAAGAAGCGAAACAAAAATAAAATCGTCTGACCAAAGGAAAGAAACCAGAAAAATTCGACTTTCAGAAATAAAGGCACTTGAATAAAAACCCTTTGTGGATATTATGAAGGCTTAATAAAATCGTCTAGAAATGAACCTTTAACACACACACACACACATACAAATCGCACGATGTTAGTACATTACTTTAAAAAAAAATCTGAGGTTAGTCCATTCACAATCGCATATAAAACCATCTGAAATAAACCGTCTGAAAAAAATATAATAAGTTTGGTGTTCACTGTAGTCTTGAATGAAACCGTCTTGGGTCCAATATAATTCTAAATAAAATCGTCTGGTGTTATTATAATAATAAAATCGTCTGTTATTAGTCATTATAATCCTAAAAATCGTCTGGTGTTAATATAATCCCAAATAAATCTGGCGTTAGTCAATATAATCCTAAATAAAATAGCCCGGTGTAAGGAAAAAAAATCGTCGTGTTGAAAAAATCCCAAATAAAATCGCCTGGTGTAAAAAAATCCCAAAAAAATCGTCGTGTTGAAAAAATCCCAAATAAAATCGTCTGGTGTAAAAAATCCCAAATACAATCGCCTGGTGTTAAAAAATCCCAAATAAAACCGTCTGGTTAAAAAATCCAAGTAAAATCGTCGGGTATTAAAAAAAATCCAAAACAAATCTTGTTAAAAATCCCCCCAAAATCGCCTGGCGTTAGAAAATCCCAAATAAAATCGTCTGGTGTTAAAAAATCCCAAGTAAAATCGTCTGGTGTTAAAAATATCCCAAATAAAATCGCCTGGTGTATAAAAAATCCCAAATAAAATAGTCTCGTTAAAAAATCCCAAATAAAATCATGTTAAAAAAAAACACAAAATCGCCTGGTGTTAAAAAAATTCTAAATAAAATCGCCTGGTGTTAAAAAATTCCAATAAAATCGTCTGGTTAAAAAATCCCAAATAAAATCGTCTGGTGTTAAAAAGAATCCCCAAAAAAGATCGCCTGATGTTAAAAAAAATCCCAAATAAAATTGTTAAAAAATCCCAAATAAAATCGTCTTGTTACAAAATCCCAAACAAAATCGCCTGATGTTAAAAAAAAATCCCAAATAAAATCGCCCAGTTTTACAAAAAATCCCAAATAAAATCGCTCTGGTGTTTAAAAAATCCCAAATAAAACCGCCTGGTGTTAAAAAATCCCAACAAAATCGCCTGGTGTTAAAAAAAAATCCAAATAAAATCGCCTGGTGTAAAAAAATCCCTAATAAAATCGTCTGGTGTTAGCTAAATACAGTACTAAATCGCCGAGAAAAAATTAATATAATCCTAAACAGAACCGTCTGACGTTAGAAAATATATCACCCCGCGTAAAAATCGTCTGAAGTTTAAATTCCTGAAAACAATCGTCAGGCTTAAAAATATCTTGAACAAAAATCGTCTCGTTAAGCAATAAATCCTGCATAAAATCGTCTGGCATTAGGGAATAAATGCTGAACAAACTCGTCTCGTATTAGGCAATAAATTCTCTATAAAATCGTCTGTTAAGCAATAAATCCTGTATAAAATCCTTAGGCAATAAATCCTAAATAAAATCGTCTGTTAGGCAATAAATCCTAAATAAAATTGTTAGGCAATAAATCCTAAATAAAATTGTTAGGCAATAAATCCTAAATAAAATTGTTAGGCAATAAATCCTAAATAAAATTGTTAGGCAATAAATCCTAAATAAAATCGTCTGTTAGGCAATAAATCCTAAATAAAATTGTTAGGCAATAAATCCTAAATAAAATCGTCTGTTAGGCAATAAACCCTAAATAAAATCGTCTGTTAAGCAATAAATTCTGTATAAAATCCTTAGGCAATAAATCCTAAATAAAATCGTGTTACGCAATAAATCCTAAATAAAATCGTGTTACGCAATAAATCCTAAATAAAATCGTGTTAGGCAATAAAACCTGTATAAAATCGTCTGTCAGGCAATAAATCCTGTATGAAATCGTCCAGTGTTAGGCAATATATCCTGTATAAAATCGTCTGTTAGGCAATATATCCTGTATAAAATCGTATGTTAGGCAATCAACCCTAAATAAAATCGTTAGGCAATAAAACCTGTACAAAATCGTCAGACAAATTCACTAAAAATCGTCTCACGAGTCAGTAAATCCTGTAAAAATCGTCCAGTGTTAGCCAATAAATCCTGAATAAAATCGTCTCGTCTTAGGCAATAAATTCTGTATAAAACTGCCTCCTTAGGCAATAAATCCTAAATAAAATCGTCTGTTCGGCAATAAAACCTTAATAAAATCGTCTGCCAATAAATTGTATAACACCATCTCACGTTAGTCAATAAATCCTGTGAAAAATCGTCTGTTAGTTAATAAATCTTGAATGAAATCGCCTTGTTAGCTAATAAATCTTGAATAAAATCGCCTTGTGTTTGCAATAAATCCTAAATAAAATCGTCTGTTAGGCAAAAAATCCTAAATAAAATCGTCTGTTAGGCAAGAAATCCTGTATATAACCATCTGCCATTCGTAAGTAATCACATAAATCGTCTGGAATCCGTGAAATATATAAAAAATCCTTTCGTGTCATCAAAATCTCCAGTGAAAAATCGTCTTGCGTTTGCAAATTAATTCTGAATATAACTGTCTAACGTTAAAGATTACTGAATAAAATAATATGGCATTAAATGAAATAAAATCGTCTACCATTTGTGAAGGCCTGAAAAATATCGCCTATACTTATAAAAGCCTGAATAAAATCGTCTACTATTTTAAAAACTTAAATATAATCGGCTGTTATTTAGAAAGGCCTAAATATAATCGTCTATTATTTGTAAGGCCTGAATAAAATCGTCTATTATTTGTAAAAGCCTGAATAAAATCGTCTGTTAGTTGTAAAGGTCTGAATAAAATCGTCTATTATCTGAAAAGGCCTGAATAAAATCGCCTATTATTTTCAAGGCTTGAATAAAATCGTCTATTATTTATAAATGCCTGAATAAAATCGCCTATTATTTGTAAAGGCCAAAATAAAATCGTCTATTATCCGAAAAGGCTTGAATAAAAACGTCTTAGTTGTAAAGGTCTGAATAAAATCGTCTATTTTTTTTAAAGGCTTGAATAAAATCGTCTTAGTTGTAAAAGTCTGAATAAAATCGTCTATTATTTGTAAAGGCCTGAATAAAATCGTCTATTATTTGTACAGACTTCAATAAAATCGTCTATTATTTTTAAAGGTCTGAATAAAATCGTCAATTAGTTGTAAAGGTCAGAAAAAAATCGGCTATTATTTGCAAACACGTAAACAAAATCGTCTATTATTTGCAAAAGTCTGAATAAAATCGTTTATTTTCTGTAATGGCCTGAATAAATTCGTCAATTATTTTTAAAAGCTTGAATAAAATCGTCTGTTATTTGTAAAGGTCTTAATAAAATCGTCTATTATTTGTAAAGGCCCGAATAAAATCGTCTATTACTTGAACATCCGTGAATAAAGTCGCCTGTTATTTTTAAAGGCTTGAATAAAATCGTCTGTTAGTTATTAAGGTCTGAGTAAAACCGTCTAATTTGTAAAGGCCTGAATAAAATCGCCTATTTTGTAACGCTGAATAAAATCGTCTATTATTTGTAAGGGCCTGAATAAAATCGTCTATTACTTGAACATCCGTGAATAAAATCGCTTGTTATTTTTAAGGGCTTGAATAAAATCGTCAATTATTTGCAAAAGTCTGAATAAAATCGTCTATTAATTTGTAAAGGCCTGAATAAAATCGTCAATTATTAATCAGTTGTATCCTGAATAAAATCGTCCGCGGGTTGTCAAAATAATTCTAAATACACTGGCGTTAGTCGATATAGTGCTCAATGAAATCGTCTTGGTTTCAGCCACATACAAGTTGCTGAAAAAATCCTGAGTTAAATCCTCTTGAATGGCCAATATAAATCCTGAAAAAATAATAAAGGACAATAAAAATACGGATTCCAACTCAATAATCTGAAATCCGAATAAATCTGTCAGGCAGTTGTAATAAATCCCCCAAATCGTCTGGCGTTAGTCATGTTAATCCTGAATAAATCGCCAGAAGTCAGTATAAAAAATTCTCCTAATGACTAATCGTCTGCTATTAATTCAGCACAATTAATATAATCGTCTGGAGTGGGTCTGTGAAATGCTAAAGTAAGTAATCTTGCGTTGGCCAATAAAAATAAAAAATAGTTATGTTTTGTCAATGGCTATAGTCCTAAATAAAGTCGTCTGGCGATACTCAATTTAATATTTAAATTGGTGTTAATTAAAATAAAATCCAAAGTTTTTATCATCGTTGCCAAAGGAATAAGTTTTAGGGCATAGGTTATACAATGCAGTCCCTCTCCGCACCTTTTTTTCTTTCCTCTTTCTCCTCCTCCTCTTCCTCTTCTTCTTCCTCCTCCTCCTCTTATTTTTCCTCTTCCTCTTCCAATTCTTCTTGTTCTTCCTCCTCCTCTTATTTTTCATCTTCCTTTTTTTCTTTCTTCTCTTCCTCTTCATCATCATCATCATCTTTTTTTGTCTCTCTGCAGCCAAATGATTTTAATTACCTTGTCAGTCCCCCTTCTTGTGAAAGGGAAGAAAAAAAACTTCATTCGCTAGTAATAAGGTCATTTTTCTGTAACTACGGCCAAACGATTTGACTCAGCTTAGGGGATTTACTGTATTAATAGAATTTGGAAAGAGTCCCCATTAATCCCTTGGGCAATATGTTGTCCTTTTTTTATATATTTTATTGCCAGACGATTTTGCTTAGCTTAATGAAATCCTCTTACAGCGATGTTGAGATGTCTGAAGTAAAACTTAAATCACAAAGTTTTTCTATTCCTGTTATCGCCAGACGATTTTATTCAACTGCGGTAAATCCTCTCGTAGGTGTGGCATTTGAAGTCTTTTTCCATTAACCCCTCCGATAAAGGGTTTTCTTCACTTTATTCTCTTTACCTCCAGACGATTTTATTCAGACTGGGAGGCTTTCCAAACAGGGAGGGTTAGGTATAGCCTTCAGTAAACCCCTTTGGTGTTAAAGGGCTCTCCTAAGATGAGGAAAATCGTCTAAAATAGTAGGACAAAAATACGTCGTCGGTTTCAGAGGGTTAATCACATCTGGACGATTTCTTGTTAATTTTTGTTACCCTCAGACGATTTTTTCAAGCTACATGGAGGCTTTTGTAATAATGTACTTAGAAAAAAAATCTCCAGTGATATTTTTACTTCCAGACGATTTCATTCAGATTAAGGAGGATTTCTCGTAGTGATGGACTTACCTTTAACTCCTTTAGCGCTATTTTTTATTCATTTATTATTTATTTATTCATTTTTATTTATTTGCTTACTTACTTACGCATGTACTAATTATATATTTATATACTCATTTATCTATTTATTTATGTATTTATTTGTTTGTAATTTTGTTTATTCAATTTTCATTTTACTTATTTATTTATTTATTTACTCATCCATTCATTTATGTACTAATTTATTTATTTGCACTTTTATGTATTTATGCAATTTTTTTATTTACTTATTTAGCTGCTTTTATTTTTTCGTTTATTTCTTTACTTGCATTTTTTATTCATTTATTTACTTCCATTTGTATTATTTACTTGCATTTTAATTTATTTATTTAGATGCATTATTTTATTTAATTATTTATTTTGCTATTTTATCGCTTATTTTTTTACTTGTCTTTTTATTTACTTGTTACTTGCATTTTTATTTATTCATTTATTCATTTACTTACATTTTCATTTACCTGTTTATTTATTTACTTGCATTTTTTTAATTTAATACTTTACTTGCATTTTTTATTTATTTATTTACTTGCACTTTTATTGATTTATTTATCCATTTACTTACTATTTCTATTATTTACATACTTGCATTCTTTTATTTATTAATTTACTTGCATTTTATTTATTAATTGATTTACCTGCATTTTTATTTATTCATTTATTTACTTCCATTTTTTACTGATTTACTTACTTGCTTTTTTAATGATTTATTTACCATCAGGCGCGTCAACCCATCAATCTAGGGACCTATGTTGTATTTCACTGCAGCTCTCTCTCTTAGTTTAGTCTCCTTTTTCTTTCTTCATTTCTTTCTTATTATTATTATTTTTTTTACTAAACGGGTTCTATACAGCTTTCCCAAACCCCTTCACCAGCAGATGACCCCTTGTGGATAAGAATTAACTTCCCTTGGTCGGTAAGAATATGGTAAAAATTGCGTCCTCGGGCTGAAGTGAAAAAAGAAAAGAAAAGATGTGACTGATACAAGGGGAAGGTCAAGGCTTGGATTCTCTCTCTCTCTCTCTCTCTCTCACACACACACACACACAGAGCACGCTTAATATTTACCTCTCGTAACTAAGAACTGTTTTGATAAAGACAGTGAAAGTGTAGCGTCTTCTTGTCTTTCACTCTTTCCGCAAAAGCAAAGCCACGGGAAGAAATTTATCACGAGCTCTATCATTCAATCTATTATTTATTCATTTACTTATTTCGGAAAAGGAGAGGAAAATACAGAAAATATCCCAAGCTCATTTCCTCCCTTTAGATCAAATCCGAATTATCAATGGGAAACTAATCGTAAGCTTGTTTGTAAATCCGAAGATGTATTTATGAAACATCCAAACTAATTCTCACAATAAGCTTCTCCACATCGCTAACTTGCTATTAAAAATCAAATTGTCTGGTCGCATTTTTCATTTTAATATACATTTTAGTTTTGTCATGGAAGGCTTCGTAGCTGAGTGAAGATAAAGTTTAAATATACGGTTTTATACAGAACTTAAGCTTAGGGCATTTTATGAATAAGGTCTCAAGAACTTTTAATACTCTCTCTGTATCTTAAGTCAGTTTTCTTACAAGCTTAGGAGGTTTCTCACAAAGCCTTCCATAACACCTTCAGTAAGATCAAGAATTACCTGACTTCTTTCTTGCCACCATCAGGCCATTCTATTCTGCTTCGGTACAGACATGGCCTTTATCAACCCGTTCGCTGCCAGAGGTCCGTAACTCGAATTAATTTGGTGGATGCCTAGGTAAAGATAAAGGTCCATTGTCGGACTGAGGGAAGTAATAGTCTTGCATTTACCTTTCTGGTATGAACAAACTGCATAAGTAACAAAGAAGAAAATATTATCTGTCTTGTATCAATAAACTGTAAAAGCAACACAGGTGGATATTATGTATCTAGTATCAACAGACTGGATGAGAAACAAAGAAGAGAATATTATCTTTCTAATATCAACACACTACAAAAGTTACATTGAAAAAGAATATTACTGTGTTTTACGCAGGTCAGGAAGAAATACTTAAAAAAAAAAGTATAGTAAGAGTCTTGACGTTTTCATTGTTCTTGGTGCTCTTGGGAATTTTACTGAAATTACACTAGACGATTCTTCTCAGATGGGGAAAATCAACAGTCAAAGGGTTAAAAACTACCCTGAGTAACTCATTCGCTCAAGTTGATACACCAGGCAATTTTACTGAGGCACCAGATGATTTTATTCAGCTCACAGAAACCCACCGCAGCTAAAGGGTTAATTCTACTTACATATTTGACAGGAGAGGACTTACATGGAGAGACAGGAAAATAACTTCATGGAGTGTTTGTTTTTGGGATGGCGTGGGTGTGCTGGAAACTTATAGGAGAGGTACCCTGAGATGGCTTGGTCATGTGGAAAGAATGGAGAATGAAAGACTGACAAGGAGAGTGAATGTGAGCGAGGTGGTGAGGGAATGAGGTGGGAGGAGACCAAGGATGAGACGGAGGGATTAGCTGGAGAGGTATGCGAAAGTGATGTAAGTTGGAGAGACGGCGGCGTGATGGCGTTGGACAGGGTGACATGGAAGCATTATGTCTGTGGTCACCCCTTCCAGGATTAAATTGTCTGGTCATAGAAGATACATAGACTTCCTTCACATCGATGTCCCCAGGTTTAGTCACATAAAAATTAACAGTAAGTTTCTGTATCGATCTGTCACAGTTCCTTGCCTTGTTTGCGTAGAAGAATTTTACATAAAAGAAAAAAAAAAGAGAGATATATGTCTTGACCTCACTCTTGAATTTCCCTAATAAATACCTTCTCCAAATGTGGGAATACTTTTTCCATCTCATAAATTTGTCTTTGGTTCTACATATTTTTGGCTGAAGACGAGCGGACTTTAATTTATTATGGTCGTTTTTCCCCTCAGCCACCATTATATTGTGTCACGGTTGTCAAGATTATTAATCCACGAGTTTGTTTATCATTCCACTGCTTACTGCCAAATCGGGAACGTAAAGGCCCCGGGCTAGACTTCAAAATCCCGACATTAAGGGCTAGAGTCGCTAATCACCTGGACCTGAGAGGCATTATGTGAGCAATAAACATTAACTATCTCTCGGATGTAAACCCTTACGAGACAAATACAGGTGGTGCTCCGTAACCCGCTAAACCACCAGGCGTTTACTGGTTATATACATTACTACCAAACGATACTAAATGGTTATCTGCTAGAAATGCATCTGATTTCTTACTGCACAATCATATGAAGAAGACAGTGCTACATCATGTGAGTGGATAAACAAATTCCTGAGAAACATGGATTAATATAAGTGACAGCATAATAATATTTGAATGTAGTTTCGGCCAGCTTAATATAAACTGGGCTTAACAATGATTTCCCAGCTACTTCAGTAATGTATATAATCATCCGTCACCCGTAGCATCAGCCTACCCGGATAAATGTTATACTGAGAATAATGAGGCAAATTTACATGAGCTTACGATATTCGTACTCTGAACAAAGTTAAGAGGGGTAGGAAAATAATTTATGAAAAAATAATGTGGCAATTATTATTCTGTGAGGTTAAGTACGTGGAAAATTGTTCGTATTTACTATTTCGTCAAAATTGATGCCCAGTCGTAGTAAAATATTTTGTATTTCAAAATTAAACTGTACTGCAATTCGTCAAACATTGAAGAGAAGTAAAAGAGAAAGACAGATAAAAGAAAATATGAACGGTATGCAAAACCACACACACACACACACACACACACACGCACACACAATTAGGCCTCGGTTATCCCAGCACATTAACTACGCTTAAAACACCTGGAACTGGCACACACACACACACACACACACACACACACACACACACACACACACACACACACACACACACACACACACACAGGGGAGATGAGGAGAGCACCACAGTGAAGGTACATGCAAGTAGAAGAGCGGTATGATAATGTGGCCCAGCGTAGGGAACCTGTCTTAGTAAAGAAACACATAATAAGATCTCCCCCCCCCTCTCTCTCTCTCTCTCTTTCTCTCTCTCTCTCTCATGTAGCAAAATTATTTATCTTTATCTTCCATATCGTGGATATTGATAATAGTAGGACAGAGTAATACTGAGATCTGGGTGTGGGTATGGATGTACTGGAAGCTGGGTGTGGGTGTAGGAAGGTGAGTATGAATGGGTGTGCGGGCGAGAGTAGATGTGGCTTTGGGTGTGTGGAAGGTTATGGGTATGGTGGACTGTAGGTGTGGGTGTGAGGGAGGGTATGGGTACGGGTGTGAGAGGTGTGGGTGTAGGAGAGTAGAAGTGTGGGTGTAAGTTAGATGTCTGGAGGTGCAGACGAGAAGCAAAGGTGTACTACTGAGTATAAGGGTACGGTTTTAAGGTCAGAGTATAAGTGACTGTTGGACTGAATTTTGGGACAGGAATTTAGTTCACGTACAGCTGGCCTCAAAGTCCTGTCGCCTCTCCTGTTTTATTCTCCATGGACTTTGGAAATCAGTGTGGAGAACCCGTAACAACTAACACTAAGTTATTTGGCCACAGATCAGTGTCATCAGTGTTACTTGCTGAGGATTTAAGACACTGATTTTCACAGCGCATTTAAAAAAGAAAAATGAAAAGGTCGGCGGCAGGACCTATGATGGCGACTGTACATTAATTCCTCGTTGCAATTCAGGGATGCGATTAAAACATCACATATATATATATATTTTTTTCATACAACTGGTACTGTAAATTGGGGTAAACTGGCATATCAACTTTATATATACCGGTACCAAAGGAGCTTTGGTAATATCTGTATAATGTACTGTTGAGTTACTAGCAAAAATGACGGTCAAAAAGCCGATTTATACTGACAAATTTACTGCACAAGTATATGTCAGTGTGTGTCTAAACATTATCTTGTTTCATGTATACATAATTTCAAAATAATCATGACTCTGTGATGGGAGGAAAATACATAACAAAGCCCCCTGACTCATACTGCCGGTAAACTCTGCAAACCAAGCATAAAGTTGTAAGCTCCTGTCCCATTGCCTCAGGTTATCGCTTGGCCGACACGACCAGACCAAGGTATATTCCGCACCAGACGACCCGTTGCAGGAGGCCGGCGAGGCTGATGACTGAATGATGAGGCGTTATGACGGCAAGGTGGATGACACAGAAGGAGGCGGTAGTAGTGGAGTTCAAGAATTCACTAATATTTTAACCTGTATTACTAAAACTTAAGATTCAGAACGTAAATGCATGAGAGGGAGATATGGAATTCTTGCATTACTCAAACTTTAAAGACAGAGGAAGCAAACAATATGAGAGGAAGGTATGGGACTCTTGTATTCTTGAAACTTTAAAGACACGAGGAACAAAGGGCACGAAATGAAAGTAAGGGATTCTTGTACCGCCCTTACTTTAAGGAAACATGGAGCAAAGACTACGAGAGGAATATACGAGGCTCTTAACCTGTATTACCCAAGCTTTAAAGACACAGATAGCAAAGACTAGGAAACGAAGATTATATTACAGCCAGGGAAACAATTATCCTCCCAGTCAGGCTTAACATTATTCAGAAACAAAAAGATGCTTAACTGAACTGAAGCTCGTCTCAGATGGTTCAACTTTACCTGGATTTTCTGGAGATACTAAAAATCCCAAACTGTTTCACACGATGCCTAAAAGAGTGACCTGGTAAAGAGGATTTATTATCACTCTATTCTTGTTACTTAAAGAAGGGCGTCTTGCATTAAAAGGGCTAATGGCTGCTGAGTAGAGGGAAATTATACTCTGACCTGTACTTTAAAGGCTCTGGAGTTCCCAAAGTCTTAAAACTTTCAGGAAGATAACTTTTTTTTAAACTGATTCCCCAGACGATTTTCTTCAGCGTCAGTGAGAGTTCATGTAGCGAAGGGAGCAAAACAAACACCCTACGGTAAATTTCTTCCTTTCGAGAGATTTTTCTGAGGTGACTTAAACACTATATATCCCGTCCTTACGAGTGTTTTCTTAGGTGACAAACAAACAACGTATAATTAAATCTTCTTTATGTTTTTTTTCTTCTTTTCGTGAGGTAAATTACACATACACCATCAGTATTTTTCTCACATGGAGGCGATTTGTTTGTGGCCACCCCAGACGGAACTAAGGCGTCTGGCAAATGACAGAGATAGATTTTTCTCACGAGAGGCTTTTCTGAGATGGCAAACACAACATTATTATTTCTTCCTTTCAAGACGGTTTTCTGAGGTGACTAAAATCGTCTGACTAGCAAAATTAAATACAGATATAACGAGGTAATGAGGGATTCTACACAGGAAATACTTGAACTTCTACCCTCCTCCTCCTCCTCCTCCTCTTCTTCTTTTTCTTCTTCTTCCTCTTCCTCCTCCTCCTCTTTATCTTTCTTTACTTCTTCTTCTTTTCTTCTACTTCATCTTATTATTATTATTACTATTATTATTATTATTTTTATTTCTTTTTACCTCATTCTTGCCACCTAAGAACGACTGTATTAAGTTGAGGGCACACCTCTCGAGGTAAATGGAGATGATTTCAAACCCACTTATTATCAGACGAAACAGAAGAATGATGAGGAAAGTGGAGGGAAGAAAGAGGAATAACGTGGAAAGAGGAATGAAGAGGAAAGAGCCTGGGCAAAAAGGAAGAATGATGAGGAAAGTGAGGAGATGAAAGAGAAATGAAGAGGAAAAATGAAGGGTGGACAGGAGGAATGATGAAGAAAGTGCAGAGAGGAAAGAGGAATGAGCAGGGAAGAATGAAGAGGAAAGTGGAGGTAAGAAAAGAAATAATCAAGGACAAAAAAAGGGGGCAAAGATAATAAATAAAGAGAAGGAAAAAGAGGAACGATGAGGAAAGTGAGAGGAGGAAAGAGGACTGTTAAGGATCGAAGAGGGACGAAAAAGAGTAAGAAATCTATCCTAGGTTTGTGGCAGCAGGAATAATATGGTAAGAAAAGATGTCCTAAGGAACATATTCCAAATAAATAATAATAATAATAATAATAGTAATAACAATAATAATAATAACTAACAATAATATATGATCACAATACCGAAAGAAATGATGTGGAAAACCGTCCCGTAATAATAATAATAATAATAATAATAATAATAATAATAATGATAATAATAATAATAATAATAATAATAAAATAATAATAATAATAATAATAATAACAATAGAGATAAGAGCCAAAAATAGTGCACTTTAAACTTATAATAAAATAAATACACATAACTAGATCAATGAATACATGTTAATACATTACCAGAAAGACGAAAGTGAGGGAGGAGGAGGAGGAGGAGGAGGAGGACAAAAGAAAGCAAACAGCAACAGACCTAATTGTCTTTTCGAGGCTATTTGTTACTGAGATAATTCTGACTATGGTATCTTATCTCTCAGTCTAAGATGCTGATCGTAAAGCAAGGAGGTTATGAAGGAGGAAGAGGAAGAAGGGGAGAATCAAAAGGAGAAGCAGTTGGTGAAGAATGAGGAGAAGCAAGAAGAGAAGGAAGAATAAGAGGAAGAAAAGAAGAGAAATTAGTGAAGAATGACTTGGAGGAGGAGGAGGAGGAGGAGGAGGAGGAGGAGGAAAAATAAGAGGAAGAAAAAGAATAGGAATTAATAAAGGATAAGATCGAGGATTAGCTGGAAGAAGAGAAAGAGAAAAGGTATGAGGATGAGGAGATAGTAAAGTATGAGTTGGAGCAGGAGCAGGAGCAGGAAGATGAGGAAGAATAAGAGGAGGAATTAATGAAAGAAACCAAAAAAAGGAGGAGGATTTTGTGAAAACTGAATTGCAGGAGCACCAGAAAGAAGACGAAGAGAAAAAGTAGAAGAGTTAGAGGGACGAATTGGAGGAGCAGGAAGAGGAGGAGGAGGAGGGGTAGGAAGAGGAGGAGGAGGGGTAGGAAGAAGAGGAGGAGATAGGAGGAGGAGGAGGAGGAGGAGAAGAAAGGAGGAGGAGGAAGAGGAGGAGAGAGCGCCCCCTATCCTAACCTAACCCAGCAGCCTCGTAAGTGTTCATCTTGCTTAAGTCGCGAGATGTTGGCCTCATTAAGCTTTTAATCCAATTATTGGGACAGGAGCCGGCACCCCACATTAAAATACGACCATTACCAGCCTACCCACGCCACGCCACACTGGGGGGGGCGCTGGGGGTGAGGGGAAGGAGGTAGGGATGGAATGAAGGGAGTAGGAAGGATGAGGGAAGGGAACAGGAGAGATGGTAGGAAGGAAGTAGGAGGGATGGAAGGAAGTACGAGGGATGGAAGGAAGTAGGGGAAATGGAAGGAAGGAAGTAGGAGGGATGGAAGGAAAGGAATAGGAGGGATGGAAGGAAGTAGGAGGGATGGAAAGAAGGGAATAGGAGGGATGGAAGGAAAGGAATAGGAGGGATGGAAGGAAAGGAATAGGAGGGATGGAAGGAAAGGAATAGGAGGGATGGAAGGAAGTAGGAGGGATGGAAGGAAAGGAATACGAGGGATGGAAAGAAGGAAGTAGGAGGGCTGGAAGGAAGGAAGGGAGTAGGAGGAATGGAAGGAAGGGAAAGGTGGGATGGAAGGAAGGAAGTAGGAGGGACGGAAGGAAGGGAATAGGAGGGATGGAAGGAAGGAAGTAGGAGGGAAGGAAGGAAGTAGGGAGGATGGAAGGAAGGAAGTAGGAGGAGTGGAAGGAACGGAGTTGGAGGGATGGAAGGAATGGAATAGGAGGGATGGAAGGAATAGAGTAGGAGAGATGGAAGGAAGGGAGTAGGAAGGATGGAAAGCGGGGAAGGGTGAGATGTGGAAGGAAGGGTGAAGGAACGAAGGAAGGAAGGACTGGGAAGAGTTAGATGAGGGGTTGTGGCAGATGAGAAAGGAGGGAAGGAAGGAAGGAAGGGAAAAAGGAGGGAAGTGAGAAAGGAAGGATGAAAGAAGTGAAGGAAGGAAGGAAAAAAGGAAGAGCATGGTGGGAAGGGAAAGAGAGAGAGTGGGAGAGAGAAGGAGGGAGAAGGTGGGAGGGAGGGAGGGAGGCAGAGGATCGAAGGTGGATGAAAATTAGATTGTGTTGAGCGTCGCATACTGTAGAACCCTTGCCCCCCCCTCCACCACCCACCGCCACACCCCTTGTCTCCCCCTCTCACTAATGTCTGTCTGTCTGTCTCTCTGTTTGTCTGCCTGCCTGTCTGTCTCTCTGTGTCTGCCCCCCCAGTAGTCGTGTCATCTAGTACCATATCCCAGCTCTCGCCAAATTTTTTTTTATACAATTGAGTTTGAGCCATTATTAACCCACAAGTTCGGGACAACTCTACTATCCTCTTCCTGTTACCGTCAGACGATTTTATTTAGCTGAAAGTGAGTCATAGGAACCTGAGTGTATTAGTATGATCAATTACTGTAGTTTTTGTGTCTGTGATTGTACATTCCCTCTCCCGCTGATTTTCTCTCTCTCCCTCCTCCTCCTCCTCCTCTTCCTCCTCCTCATCATCATCTCGCTCTTCCTTCCTTTGCTTCACTCCCCTTCTCATCCTTACGTCTAAATATTCCGATTTCCTTTCACGTCTCTTTGTTATTCACTCCATACACGTCATTCTTTATTTCTTTGGGGAATGAGGTCTATATAGCTGTGTATCTCTCTCTCTCTCTCTCTCTCTCTCTCTCTCTCTCTCCCCCATCCGTTCGTTTATCTGCCATCTCCCTCCACCGCCTGTCGACCTGTCATATCCCTCATCTATCTATATCTCTATCTAATGACGCCGCATCCTGTAAGGGGTGGCCACGAAAAAAGGACCTCCAGGCGCTTCCGTCCCTACTCAGTAAGGACCCCTCTTTCCCGGGACATACCATCCTGCTTTATATACTCTAGTTCATCCCCATAGTTCCTTCTCGGTCTGCGCCTCCTTCTCCCAACCACCTCTCTCCTATAGCAAGCTTTCCTGATCATTTTTCCATCCCGTTGTTTCTATTCCTTCTCCTCTCTTTCCTTACCCTCATTAACACTCCTAGTCAGTTTCTCCATCTCGCTCTCGGTCTTCTTCTCCTTCCACCCACCCCAACATAGTATTACTCTCCTAGTTAATCTCTCACTCTTCATCGCCCTCCTATAAACGCTCTCTCTCTCTCTCTCTCTCTCTCTCTCTCTCTGTATGACTGTCTGTCGGCCTGTCCGTCTCTGTCTGTCTGTCTGTCTGTCTGTCTCTCTCTCTTTCAATACCTTTATTCGGGGGTGATTTTCGTCCTTCAGCAGCTTATTTCCTGTACTTCGGTAGTAAAACAATGGGTCAACATCCTTTCGAAAGCACTTCTTCGTGACTAGTACTAACAGAATAAGACAATACAAGTTTTTTGCACCTTTTCATGACATTCCTTCATGACGAGTATGATTTTCCGTGCTACAAATTATTAGAGAGAGAGAGAGAGAGAGAGAGATATGGTAGTAAAGAGATAGCAAGAGACAGCAACAGACAGATGACAATAAAGAGGCAGCAGTTTTAGCCACAGTTAATATGGACAGAGTATGGTAAATATTTCACTTCTTCATCTCTCTCCGTCATCCGTCTGTCACCTGCCTCATCCGTCTGTCTGTCTGTAACCTCTCTCATCCGTCCACCACCCCTCCATTTTAACTGTCTATTTGTCTGTCTGTCTCTCCATTCCCTCACCTGTCTCTCATTTGGGAATAATATCCATAAAGGCCCTTAATCAAAATTTTCGATAAAAGTCTTTGCAGCATTTAATTTTTTGGCAATTTCATTTAGTCATATTTTTTTTTTTCATTTTAATATTCCTTCTGCTTTAGTTGTGAATTTTTTCCTAGCCATATGAGTCACGATAAAAGTATACACAAACGTTCTTATACAGGAATTCAAGCTAAAGCAATTTTATGAATAGAGATCCCAGTCGTGGTTGGAGAGGACAACAATGACCTCTCCGGCACACTGGGATGAGGTGGGTGGGAGAAAGAAGGAAGGGGAAAAAAATCAATAAAAGGAAAGGTGGGACAAAGAGGCCGCTCATAAAAATACAATACACTCACACACACAGAAAACTGGTTAAGGTTTCAGTTAGGGTGGATCTAGGCGACGTCGATGCAGATGAAGTTGCGACATGGGTGCGTTACGAATCCGCTTTAATATCTCATTTATTTGTAAGATTTTATGAGCTGGCTAAATGAGGAATATCACCCACTGAAATAGGTTAAAATTACAGCCCACTGCGGTTCGGGTGCACTGCAAATCCAATTTAATATTCACTTTAATATCTGCAGGATTTCATGGACAGGCTTAATTGGGAATATCACACGAAGAATTAGAAGATAACAGTCAACAGATCATAATATGGTGGATGTCGAGTGCTAAAGGGCTTGTAAAGACTGTTTGAATAATAATATAATATAATCACGTAGATGCACTTCATCAAAACAATTACTAATGCATATGTACATCAACCATTGGACCAAATATTCCAGTCTGTTACCCAGAAGGATTACTGTAGCAAATAATCAATACACTAAAAATAACAGTGTATCTATCTATCTATCTATAGCCCGACGCCCTAATCCCGCAAAGGGTGGCCGCAGACAAAACGCCTCCAAGTCGCTCTGTCACCCACCATTTGTAATACCTAAAACCCCGATGCTGATTAACAAGACCTCTGTGAACTGTTAAAATTACTTCTGTCAAGGGTTTTTGAGATACCTGAGCGGGCAAACAACCAGCCAAACACTTATATATATATCTGTTCTTGCTTCCTGCTTACAAAATACTGCTTTCGGATGTTAGGTTATTTCCCTACACCCATTCCTTCCCCTTAAATTCCCTTCTTCACCAACTATTTCTTCCAGTCCACCTCCTGCTCTATCAGTTTGGCCCCTCAATATATGCTGATGTTTTCCTTATCAATCACGCATAACTAAACAACCAAAATCCTCTATTATTCTTCCCCCTTCAGAGGTTTACATAATGATCAAAGAACCGCAAGTGATTCTAGAGTTTAACCACATTACTCCCAAGATTTTTTTTTTTTTTTTTTGTTGCTACATGTTAAGACGATTCTATTCAACGTTTGAGATAATTTCGAGATGGAGAAGTTAGATACAACCTTCATTCAGCCATATACTACTAGAGGTCTATCCTAAGCTGAGTAAAATCGTCTGTAGGTAGCAACAATGAAATAACAGGTCACTGGACTGGATGGGTAAATTTTCCGTCTGCATCGTCCCCTTCCTCCGTCTCCGCTGCCTTCCTCTCTATCACCCCTGCTCTTCACATATTACTCTTTCCGCGAGAGACGGGACCTGCCCTAAACCATTTCCTCTCCCGATGCTGCTCCAAGACGATTTTATTTTGCCCCACCTTGCCCATTCCTTTCCCAAACCCCATCAGAACATACAGCTAGATGATTTTCTTCAGCAATATTCTCACTCAGTTCCTCTCCCTGATACAGCGCGGTAACGTCTTAAAATGGTTGTTCTTGCCAGCTTGAGACGATTTTTCCAGCTTTATCCATACATAGCTCCTCTCAAAACCCTTCAATGCTGCAACGTCTTTCTTATTACATTACTGCCGTTTCCAGACGATTTTATTTAGCCCCACTCTAATTCATTTTCTCCCCCTAATCCATTCAGTGTGATGGAGCATTCAGACGATTTCATTCATCCTCGCTCTAACCCATTCCCTTCCCTTAACCGTTTCAGTGTGGTGGAGTATTTTATCTTCACTCTCTCCCGACGATTTCTTTCAGCCTCGCTCTAACCCATTTTCACCCTTAATATGGCTGTAACACTCGATCAAAAAACTACCTTCAAAACCTTCCATCTTACATCTTGAAGCAGTGAACGGAACTTATGACAATATTCTCCAATAATTACTCATAGATGTACATGGCCAATAATTTAATCAGTACGACGTGAAGAGAGAACTTTATGCAACATAGGAAGTAAAGAGTTCATTCAGAAATACGCAGCGAAAGACAAAACGCGATAAGCAACAGCGCTCAGTGTGCAGCCATCGGTCCTCAATGTAAAGATATTTTGATGGAGAGTATATAACAACTCTCTCTTCTTTGTTCTAGGCGGCCTTTTCTCTCTCTCTCTCTCTCTTTTTTTTTTTCCCCCCCCTGTCTGCTCATTATGCCTACAGCGATTCTCTCTCTATTTCTTTCCGATCACTAATTAGGCTCCGTTGTAACACCTTTGTTCGGCTTAAAACTTCGTGAAGAACAGAGTACAATACGAAGGACACACTGATAATACACCTTCAGGTTTTGATCCATAGGCTACACATACAAAAAGATACACTATGCTGATACAAATGATACACTATTAATAACCCGTTGTCTGGTGGGCCGCAGACACTGGGCTTAAACACCGCTCTGCTTCTTCATTCTTCCCAGTATGTTGCTGCATTTAATACGTGGTATGTGGGGGGCGCTCGCCATCCACTCACTCGATGCAGTGCTGCCTTCAGGTGACTCTACACTCTGAATGGTAATCATATTTATCGGTGGGTAAGGAAGAAGGAACCAAAAGCTAGATGTCCGCAAATTGTTCCTTCCAAGATAAAATAAAAGCAAGATAAAAGAGACAAATTCAAGATTCGTTCATTTCGAGATGCCAGGATACACTGCGGTTGAAAGACTGGAGGCCGTAGGTAGTAAGAAATACAGAGAAATAAATAAATGATAACCAGACGCTTCGTGGTTAAATACAATAAGGTGATCCAACCAGATAGAGCCCAAAAGGGTTTACATTCGAGAGGTGGTTGGTGCGTAATGAATGCATAATGCCACTCAGGTCATCCTCGCTTTAAATGTCGGGAGTAAGTAGCGTAGCCCCGGACCCCTACGCTCCTGATGGGGCAGAAAAGGATTGGATAATGGGTGGATTAATGAACACTTTACGATCCTCCCACATATGGCCAGAGAATTCTCCTTTTGTCTGTAACTGATGTAATATATTTTGAGAGAGAGAGAGAGAGAGAGAGAGAGAGAGAGAGAGTGTGTGTGTGTGTGTGTGTGTGTGTGTGTGTGTGTGTGTGTGTGTGTGTGTGTGTGTGTGTGTGCGCAGAAAAAGGTACCACACCACACCTGCCCTCAGCCCACTTGACAAGGGTACTGTAACGGCTGGTAGGTGGAGAGGTAGACCCAGATATCCCTCACCCCCCCCTACCTTACTCAGATATCCCTCACTCCCTTACCTTACACTGATATTCCTCATCACCCTACCTTACACAGATACCCCTCACCATCCTACCTTACACAGATATCCCTCACTCCTCTACCTTACACAGACATCCCTCACTCCCCTACCTTACACAGATACCCCTCACCATCCTACCTTACACACATATCCCTCACTCCCCTACCTTACACAGATATCCCTCACTCCCCCTACCTTACACAGACATTCCTCACTCCCCTACCTTACACAGATATCCCTCACTCCCCTACCTTACACAGATATCCCTCACCACCCTACCTTGCACATCCCTCACTCCTCTTCCTTACACTTCCAATTTGCTATAGTATTCGGTACTGGAGAGGGGCGCCTTCACGTGGTGGCACCGATATAACTGGTCGGCTCCGCTGCCTGGTTATACAAAAGTTCAATTTCCTCCTTATTTACCAAACAGGAGGAGGATGGACCGCAGGAGGAGGGTAATTTCAGCCGGCAGTTCATATGGCTTATGTTAAGATGAGCCTAGGGTTGCAACTACTACTACTGCTACTACTACAACTACTACAGTAATTTTTATTTTGGTACCTCAGACAACTTTTCCTCATCTCAGAGAAAAACACTGCCGGAGCCTAACATTGCGAATTTAATATATAATTCTGCTTAGCTTCATATGATTTCTTTTATTATCTTTATTTCTTACTTCTGACCTACCCACAATGCCAAGGTTAAAAATTACCTTGACTTCGGCTGTGGGGGAGAATTAGAGATCTGAATGTTCTTTCCCTCCCTCGTCCTGTTCTTTCCTCCGTTTTCATTTCCTTCCGTGTCTCATTTCAAAATCTTATGCGACTTTCTCATATCCCTCGTCGCTTCCTTCCTTCCTCTTTCTGTGTGTGTGTGTGTGTGTGTGTGTGTGTGTGTGTGTGTGTGTGTGTGTAAAGCGGGGATCTCATAAATATCAAAAATTAACTCATGCTTAACTTAATTTCCCAAAATAAACTTTCCCATCACTAGTTTCAGTCTATGTAGCACAACTTTGGCATCCAGAGGTACATCATTTACAGAATTATTGTACAGGGAGTCTACAGAGTCTTCCTGGGTTCACTGTTTGCGTGTAAACGACTTGATACACTGAAGTGCAATTTTTTACATAAGAAAGAGTAAATGCAAAAAGCTTCAAGACGTGCTAGTTCATGTGGAAAAAACAGCATCTCAGTATGTTAAGCCGCTTACACGCAATAAAGCTCTGTAAATATGAAGTAAAGCTTTGTAAACACGCAATAAAGCTTTGTCAACACTCAATAAATCCATATAAACACGCAATAAAGCTTTGTAAACACTCAATAAAACTTTGAAACCTTGTCAGAACTTTGTGAACACTCATTATATTTGATTTTTTTTTTTTTTTTTTTTGTGATGTCATGGAAAATGCAAAACATAATGACTGCACAAATATTTATCATAGTACGGGATGAGGCATATAATCTGAATAATTTGTACTACTGAAAACACAATCTGAGGCTTCGAGTATTGTCTTGTTGCTTCATTATTAGCTGTTTCACTTATTATAATGGCCACTCATACCTTTTCCCCCTTTTTCTTGTGCATTACTAAAACTGTATATATTTTTTTCCGGGCCGGTCAGACTCATAGATAAAGTCTGTTTCCCTTCGTCCCATTTCGAGCAGCAGCACAGTCGGGGACCTTATGTGAAGTCGAATGTCAAGAGCCGTATTCTTGGAGAAAACTGGGACTTAGAAAGAGTTCCCTGCCTGAATGATGCTCGTTTAGTCAACAGGCCTTCCTTTCTCGCATGTTTAATATCGATCCTCTTCTATCCCTCTTTATTTCTATTCACATTCGCCTTTTTCCAGTACAACCTCTTTATCTTTTTTATTTTGGTTTGCCTAAAGCCTGATGATTTTACTCTCTCTCTCTCTCTCTCTCTCTCTCCAATGCACCTTCTCCTTTGTTCCCTACTCTCCCCATTCTTCCTTTGTCCTTTAGCTCTCTCTCTCTCTCTCTCTCTCTCTCTCTCTCTCTTGGTACACCCAGATGAAATGCACACACAAGTTACACACATGACCAGTGCAAACAGAAAAGGTGCACATACGAGGTAGCACACGAGTTACGCATGAAAGAGGTAAGGTACACATGCTAGCTACACATACACGAGACAACACACAAAAATAGTACACACACTAGACTTCGCACACTAGACGACACGCGCGCGCGAGCACGCACGCACGCACGCACGCACACACACACACACACACACACACACACACACACACACACAAAAGAAGTGGACAGAAGTTTCACAGAGGAGGTATACATAAGAGGTAAACACAGAAAACGTACACACAGAAGTTATACACACAAGACGGTGTACACAGGATATGAAGACACACACGCAGTATGTTCACATCTACGCAATGATTCGCTTAACAGGAAATATATACAAATAAAAGAGAAAACTCTAATTTGAGAGAGAGAGAGAGAGAGAGAGAGAGAGAGAGAGAGAGAGAGAGAGAGAGAGAGAGAGAGAGAGAGAGAGAGAGGGAGAGCAAAGGGTAAAGAAAGAGAGCAAAGGATAAAGAAAGAGAAAGCAGTGTGTAAAAAAAGGGAGGGCAAGAGGTAAAGCAAGTGAGAGGGCAAGGGATAAAGAAAAGGGAAAGAATAGGGTAAAGAAAGAGAGAGAATAAAGGGTAAAGAAGAGAGAGAGAGACAGCAAGGAATACAGAAACAGGGCAAGAGGTAAAGAAAGAGAGAGCAAGGGATAAAAAAAAAAGAGAGAGAAAGCAAGGGACAAAGAAAAAGAGAGCAAGGGGTAAAGAGAGAGAGCTGGAAAGAGAGCTAAAGAGAGGGGGGAGAGCAAGCCAAGTGAAATAATTAATCGCCAAGGTTAATGTGGTAAGCAATTTGGGAGAGAAGAGCGACCATTAGCAACCCCAGGCAAGGACATTTGTCTTACAATAAGGATATGGAAATGCTGCAGGGAAGGGAAGGAGGGGGAGCGAGGAGAGATGGAGGGGGGGAGGAGCTGAAGGAGAGGGTGGAAGGAGGGGTGGGAAGAGAGGGAAGGCTGGATGGAAGGAGGAAAAGGGGAGGGGGGGAGAAAGGAGATGGAAAGGGGAAGGAGGAGGACGGGAGAAAGATCGGGGGAAAGGGGAAGAAGGAGGTGGAAGGAGGGATGGGAGGAGGAAGGATGGAGAGGGAAGGTTGGATGGAAGGAGGAAAAAGGGGAGGGGGTTGGAAGGAGATAGAAAAGGGAACAGGGAGGACGGGGGAAAGATTGGGGCAAAGAGGAGGAGGAAAAGGGAAGGAGTGGAAGAGGACCAAGAGGAGGAGGAAGGGAGACGGACGGGAGGGTGTGAAAGCGAGAGGTGGGAAGGGGCGGATTTGGGAGGAGGGAAGTGAAAGAAGATGGAGGTGAGAAGGAAGTTACAATTAGAGAGGTGGAAAGGGAGGAGGGAAAAGAGGAAGCAGGAGGAGGATGAAGGGAGAAGGGACGGGAGGTGGTGGTGAATGAGGGAAAGCAGAGAGAGGAAGAGAAGAGGGACAGGGAGAGGAGGGGGAGAGAAGATAGGAGAAGGGAGGTGAAGGGGAGAGGAATAGGATGGCAGTGGTGACAAAAATAACTGAAGAGAAATCAAACGAAAAGATGAGGAGAGACGTAGAGAAATCATAAAGAAGTGGAGGAGCGATGGGAAGAGAAATCAGAAGTCAGAGGAGGAGAGGGAGGGAAAGGAACCGGATGGGAGAGGAACAGAAAAGGAATGTAATGGGATGGTGATGAAAGGAAAGCCACAGGAAGAAAATATGAGGTGGATAGAGCGAGTACAACTGACTTTATTTAGATGAATTAAGTTCAGAAAAGAACTAGAGTTGGCAATGATTATGGTAAAGGCGTAATGTTTAACTGAATTGCTTACATGCATAGTATACCCAGCTCCAGTGAAGGGTGGGTGGGGGAGAGCCTTCATCTTAGCTATCCTTGTCCTATTCCAGTAGTTTAGACGGACACATGTAGGAGCTGCCTAGCATGGGCCAACTAGTTTACTGCAGTTATCTTCTCTTCTTATGTTTTTATGCTCTTATCCCTTACAAATTCTTACACCAATTTTTCATTTTACTTAGGATATCACCGAACAATGTGGCTTGTGAGTGATGGGGGTAAGAATTCCAAAGGTTTTAATGATATATGAGTGGCTGTGTGACCCATCTTAGTTTCGCCGTTTTTGTGCTTCCCTGTAACTGCCTTTGGAACCCTCCCACCTCACGTACGTAATGGTAAATGGGTTAGTGTGATAGGTTGAAGGATAGATGGAATAGTTCATCTCCATTACGTCACGGCATCCTCTTGCGCTCCCTTTTCTATCAAATCTGTTTTTCCATTTTTTAAGAGGAGGGTTAGGATGATTGATCGATGGATGGATGGAAGTTTTTTTTTTTTTTCCTGCACTGCATTATTATTACATCTTAAGCTTCCTTTTTTTTCTGTCAAACCTATTTTCTCATTTATTTATATATATATTTTTTCTTCTCTTACATCATTACCTGCAAGAAATTCAAAATCGTAACATACAGTCTTCCCATATTACTGTACCAGACCGTCTCCTACTTATTTCATCATTACTTCATTATTTCTTAAAATATCTTGTTTTGCTTTTACCAGTTTTTTTCCAGTCCCTCTCACGCTTGCTTAACCCAGTCACTAAGATAACGTGCTGAGTGGTTTAATGAAGCTATCACCAGACGATTTTCTCCAAGTTGGGAAGGACCTCTGGCACAAGAGGATTATAAGGGCTATATCTGTCCCCCCAGTGCAAAACGCTTCCTCATCAGCTGAATAAAATCGTCTGGAAATAGCAAGAATATACAAAACACGTCATGCAAAGAAAGGGTGCAAATCCCTCCTTGATATTTTGCTCTGATCCTTCTCTCCCTCCTTCCATTATGAAGCTTCCGTCAGGCACTCTTTCTTTTCCTATTTCCTTTCAGTTTCCTGCAATTCACCTCTCCATTTCCCTCTCTTTCCTCTTTTAACATGTTCCTCCCTTTCTATACTCAATCCATTTTTTAACCTTTCAACCAGATTATTTATTATTTTATGCTACTTCCTGGCGATTTTACTTGAGAGTTTTTGGTCTGGAGAAGTTGGATGCAGTCTTCACCAGGAATTTCTCTACTAGCTGGCTCTTCCACCTGAATACAATATTTTGGTAGTAACAAAACTAGGATTGAAAATATATATCGGCATTATGGTGTTTAAGTTTCATTCACTGCTTTTTCCGTCGCATTTCCTACATCTCCTTAACAACATCACCCCACCATGTCGTAATTTCCATCTTCGCCCTATTTCCACTTATTTTCTCTTTTTTCCTTTGCTTAGTCTAGACCGTAAATGCTACTTCCTTGCTGTTTTTTGTTGTTCCTTTGCACTGTACTCCTTAATCCTGTTTACCACATCCCCTCATATGATGTAGCTCTGTGCCACGTTTTCTACTCCTTTTCCCAAATCTATCTCGTACACTCGACTCCTCGTCAAATATTTTTCTTTTTTACTTGTTTCATACACCATTTCTTGTTCTTCCTTTTTTTACCCACTTCACAAACCATATCTTTTTATTCTTCCCTTTATACTCATTTCAGAAATATTTCACAAACCACATCTTTTCATCTTTTTCATTTCAGAAAACAAATTATTTTTACTTAAGTCACAAAACACTTTTTCCTATTCATTTTCAAAAACTAATTTCACAAGCCACATTTTTTCATATATTAGACATTCTACTTCTCCTTCTAATCATACTCATTTTATAAACCACACGTCATTATACATCGATCTTTCTAATTCTACCATTCTCTCTCCTTCCTTTAAGTAACTTCACACCCTCTACTCCTAATCATGTCACAGTACTTCGTTCTTTTTTCTTTTGCCCAATTCAGAACGATCTCTTCTTTCTTCTTTTCCCTATCATTCTTTCCTTTAATTTTACACAGCTACGCAACCTATGTTTCCCTGTTTTGTTTACTCATTTTCAGACACTGCTCCCTTCCATGCTATTCTTTACTGACATCTCCTCCTCTCCATTTTCCTTCAGTCGAGTATGCAGCATCCGTCTCTTCCTCTTGCTTGCCATCCATCCACTTCGACGAGTACTGCAACCTTAAGCTGCTCTTTCTTCCTATTTTCGTCTGTCAAAATCGCACTTACTGACGTCAACTTTTCCATCTTTCCTTCCATACATGTAGCATATACATCACTTCCTCACATGTACAGTGTAAAGTCACGGAGGGGAAGGCTGAAAGAAGGTTAGGACAGGTACAAAGCAAAGACTATAAAAGATAAGACGAATGGTGCTAGACAGGAGCAAGGTATGAATGTGGTTATTTGATTATTGTAGACTGGAGTTAGCTTCTGAGTGTTAGTGAGGATCGAACCCTCTCCAGTGTGCCCCCTAAAAGTGAGGAAGTGCCAAGCCGACCCAGCCACCTAAATGGCCCTTGCATGTACTCCTCTCTAAAGTCCCCTTCCATCCCCTTGCATTGCCTTCCATCCATTTCCTACATATTCCACCTCCTGGCATTCACAGCTCCACGCCATCCTTTCTATTTCCCTTCCACTCTTATCCCTATCCCTTCTACCATTCTCCTTTTTTCCTTCCACCTTCCTGCACCTTTTCTTCCACCATTATCTTTCTTTCTCTGCACTTTCCTCCCTCACTTACTTCAATAATTTAGCACAATCGCAATCCACTCCCTGCATGTCTCACCTCCAGCTTATTATTTTGCCATTTTCCATCCACCGCTTTCCCACTTTCTTTCCACGTTTCTTCCACTCTCTTTCCATCCATTTCACACACTACACCGTTCCGCCCCTCCCCTTCTCTCTCTCTCCCTCTCTCTCTCTCTCTCATTCATTCGACACATTACTTTCACCCTCTACCTCCGTCCCCAACAAACACATTCCACCGTCTTGCATGTCGCTGCCTCATCCCACTTTTCCCTAGTCTTTGTACCTTTCTCTCCCTTTCCTTACATCATTTCGTACAGTCTCGCATTCTCCATCCAAATCTAGCGTACCCCTTCTCTCCCATCAACTTCACATACACCATTCCTTCCCTTCCGCTTTCCTTCCTCGTCACACACACCACCCCCTCTCCATGCATTCCACACACTCCAGCCTCTCCCATGTCGCAGCCCCATGTCACCCATTTCACTCCTTCTGTTCTACCTTTCTATACTCTTCATCCATTTTACACACACACACACACACACACACACACACACACACGCACACACACACACAAACAGACGCTCACCACACATAATGCACCCTCTTTCTAACGTCCCCTCTCTTTTACTTCTGTCCATTCCACACGCAGCACTGTCTTTCTTCTTTTCTCCTTCCATTCATTCCACACAATCCACCCTCTCTTTAATTCCTTCTCCCATTCATTACACACACCCCACACCCTCTCTGCTAGTCTCCTTTCAATCATTCCACACACTCCACTCCTACTCTTCCTCTCTCCTTCCATCCACTCGACACACTCCACCCCTTCTTTCCCTCTCCTGCCGTCCACTCCACAGACTCCACCCCCTCTCTACCCCACTCCTTCCATCCATTCCACACACTCCACCCTCTCGCATGTCGCCGCGCCATGCCACCCCAGCGCGACCCAGGCTACACCTCACCTGCCCATTATCGGATTCCCATCAGGTGAGGTCCGGGGCGCTACACGGCGGTGCCACTGCGAGTTACCTGGGCGGCATGAAGGTAATTACGGGAGTCGAGTTACTGATGGTTCGCTATTGACACCTGGGTACCTGGGGCCGTATGTGTGTGAGGGTGTGGGTGTGTGTGAGGGTGTGAGGGTGTGGGTGTGTGTGAGGGTGTGGGTGTGTGTGAGGGTGTGGGTGTGTGTGAGGATGTGGGTGTGTGTGAGGATGTGGGTGTGGGTGTGGATGTGAGGATGCGGGTGTGGGTGTGGATGTGGGTGTGAGGGTGTGGTGTGTGTGAGGGTGTGGTGTGTGTGCGGATGTGGTGTGTGTGAAGGTGTGGCGTGTGTGAGGGTGGTGTGTCTGAGGGTGTGAATGTGGGTGTGTGTGTGTGGGGGGGCCGGGCGAGAAGTGTACCTAGCAGAGGGTTGGGGTGAGGCGAAGACTGTGGAAGCGGCGATGGAAGTATGGATGCAAAATTAATAGAGATCTGGATAAGATGGAGTGGAGCCAGTGCACAAAATATGTCACGTAAAATGTTGAGTAAATCTGCTGGGTTTCTTGTGCATGTAGTGAAATATGGTTGATGGTGGAGTATGGTGGGTGGTGGAGTATCGTGGGTGATGGACTATGGTGGGCGGTGGAGTATGGTTGATGGTGGAGTATGGTGGATGGTGAAGTATGGTGTGGTGGTGGAGTATGGCTGGTGGTGGAGTATGGCTGATTGTGAAGTATGGCGGGTGGTGGAGTATGGTTGATGGTGGAGTATGGTGGGTGGTGTAGTATGGTGAGTGGTGGCGTATGGTGGGTGGTGGGTTATGGTGGGAGGCTGGGTATGGTGTGGTGGTGGGGCATGGAGGATGGTGGAGTAAGGTGGGTGGTGGAGTATGGTGTGGTGGTGGAGTATGGTGGTTTGTGGAGTATGGTGGATGGTGAAGTAAGGTGGGTGGTGGAGTATGGTGGGTGGTGGAGTATGGTGTGGTGGTGGAGTATGGTGACTGGTGGAGTATGGTGGGTGGTGGAGGATGGGGAATGGTGAAGTACTCATATAATGATTGGTGGAGTTAGCCAATGGTGGAGTATTGTTAGGTGGAGGCGTAAGTGGTGTTGTGGTGCTTGGTAGTGTCGATCGACCGGGTAGTGAGTATACACCGTTGCTTGGTCTACTCCATGTACCTCTGCATTTGCTGTAATCAATAAATCATCTAACTATCTATCTGTCTATCTACCTATCTATCTATCTATGTCTATCTATCTATCAGGGCTTTATTCCCGTCGACCTGGGAAGCGAAACTATATCAGGGCTGTTTTTATCTGATGAAACTTGACTACTTGGATGACCTTACCGGTGTTTGCATAAAATCTGATGCACCTTATTAATGTCGTGCGGATGAGTCTCCATGGTTACTAATAAAATCGACCGTCCATTCTGACTACAACTGGTCATCAACTCATCTGAAAGGACTTAAGAATCATCGTCTAGTTAGGGGAAAAAGTAGCACATTTTCTCTAGCTATTTATCATCCATATTACGCTTCAGTCCAAACGATGTTATTCAAGTTAAGACATACCTTTCGAACTGAGAAGGTTGTACAAGGCCTTCATTATTAATCTCTATACTATCTCTGATTTGAAGTCCAGTACACTCGTAATAATGGACAAAGAATAGGACGAAATGAAACTATTCTTGGTGAAATGATTAAAGTAATTTAGTACGGTGTTCATATGCAGTGAGGACTCTGAAGAACATACAAGATATTTTTCCTTAGCTGTAAAATATTATGCGAAACGTCCTCGGATAACGTCAGACAACAGCCTAGGGGAAACCTACAGCTGTAAACTAGATAAATAAATAATTATATAAGTAAATAAATCTATACAACACAGATAATGAACCTCTCTATTAAAGTTTCGATCCAGAATTATGAGATTTTCATTTACTTCCAGGTAACGCCAGACTTTATGCATTTAAGAGAATCCCGCTTCACTCATGGGGTTAATGTGCAGTATGAAAAATTAAATGGAAAAAGACAGTAGCCAGAAGACCTTCCAGGCCCACGAGAATGAGATTTTGACATGTTACTAAACTATGCTTGTTTAACATAACGCAGCAGTACTGTGTGTGTGTGTGTGTGTGTGTGTGTGTGTGTGTGTGTGTGTGTGTGTGTGTGTGTGTGTGTGTGTGTGTGAACAATCTGTATTTCCCTAACGATTCGCTCACATTAACTGCCCGAATGAATCCGTCGACTTTGACATTCTCCATATTTCTCGTCCCCTGTCCATCCCACACCAGCGTGCCGGCGGGAGTGGTGTGAATTAAGCGGTGTGGCCTCAGCGTGCTCCACTATGCACCACTCGCCCTGCCTCATTACCAAGTCTGTTTCGTCCCGCTAGCCTCCAGATTTCAAAAGAGGGGCTCCTCATCGGCTCCATCAGGGCGAGGCACACCGTTTTTGCCTCCTAAAGCCTCTCCTCGCATCCTCCTCCCCGGCCAAAGCTGATCTCACATAAACGGTATCTTTAAGGAGTATGAAAGGATGTATACACCGTGCAAACACTAACTCCGGGCAAGATACATGGTGAAGGGAATGCTAATATCATAACTGGGTAATAGACGTTAACCAATTTTATAAACAACTTAGGAAATTCATCTACAAACAGAAGTAAGTATATTCTACCAGTGTGTATCAACATGTACAGTTACTTTGCACACAGTCGTCTATAATGAAGAGCTGATTATGCTCTCTATAAATGGACACACCAGTATATGAGCACTGTCCACGTAAATATCTATCTACCTATCTACCTGCCCATCTATCTGTCTATCTAAGGATGGAAATGAAACTTGCGGACATTTTTCTTTGAAGGAATTTATCAGGTATTCGGCGTTTCGTGTTGGATGGCTTTTTTTTTTTAGGAATGTGGGATTTACAGTCAGTGTCGAGGACTTCAGTAATGCTTTCAACCGGGGTACATCTTTCTTGTTTTATTCTTGTTGTTTCCAAATGATTTCATAAACCGTAGGAGAGATTTTGAAACTGAAAGGGTCATGTATAACCTTCATTAACCCCTTCATTACCAGGGTGGTCTCCTTGAATGAATAAATGAGTCTGGCAGTAGCAAGAAATATACCCCCCCAAAAAAGTCACTGTATTGGAAGGGTACAAAATAAGATATACTCGTACTGTAAAGGTCTATCTATCTATTTATCTATTGCCAGACGCCTTAATCCCATACAGGGTGGCCACAAACAAATCGCCTCCACGTCACCCTGTCCCCCGCCATTCACTGTAAAGGTTATAGATGATACTCAAAGTCTCTACGGTACTCAGTTGTAAATACGTGAGTGTATATACAGATTAGCATAAATTTTTACAAGTGGCTCTTTACCACTGATGCATCCAAAACCTACCAACACCTAAATGAAATAAACAGAGTAACAAATAATGAAAGTATTGAATATAAGACGTCATCAAAACAACGGCAAGAAAACATGAACCTCTCTAGAATGACCACTCATGTACAGTTGACAACATATGAACCTGGGACAGCATGAGTGTGTAGCAGAGGCCTGGCATTTGGTACACCTGAAAACCCTGACATAATCACACAGTTGTCACACTTCACATATTTGGTACACTTAACAACCTTCATAATCACATATTTGGTACACTTCACATATCTGGTACACTTATCAACCCTGATATAATCACATATTTGTTGGTGGCACTGACAGGATTAAACGGAGGTGTGAAATATTAGCTGAAACAACCAAGGAACTGTTATGCATGATCGTCGGGAATTGTAGCAAGACCTCTCCACACGGACACTCTCCCAGGATCTTGTGCGGTCAACTGTAAAACCTATTCTTGGAAACACCATATAACTGTACTCAGCTTAGGGGAAATTCTGAACTGGGGAGGTTTGCTGTACCTATCCTTAACCTCGTCACTAAATGAGGCCTCTGAGGTAAACATAATCGTCTAGGAGTACTGAAAATAAAGATAATATATAATGTCATCGCACTGAAAGGGTTACGGAATATCAAGTAATTTATCGCTTCTCCCCCTAACAACCTCTCTCCCCTCCGCCCCGTGAAAAATGGAGGAAATTAAAATAAAATAGCCATTCCATAAAGTAACGATACCAAACTAGAGTACAAAAATGTTGAATGAAAAGACGACGAAAGGAGGAGCAAGTGGAGGAGAAGGAGAAGAAAATTGAAGACGAAAAGGAATGGTAAAAATGGTCGAAGGAGGGAGGATAAGTATTTAAGAACAGGACGAGTAGGAGGATGAGGAGAGGAGGAGGAGTGTACAAGATGATGATGATGATTATGATGGTGATGAGGAAATAGATGATGATAAAGGAATAAAAAAGCTAAAAAGAAAATGGAGAGGAAAGGAGTGGGAAAAACAAAAAGAAAAAGAACTAGGAAGGATGGTGGTGGTGCTGATTTAATAATAATAATAATAATAATAATAATAATAAAATGACAAGCAAGCAGAAAATGAAACAGAACACAGCCCGTTCATCTCGGAGAACACAAGAACAGGGCCTGGCGATTCACTGTTCTTCTGGCTGTTAATAAGAACAAGGGGGGACGGTCGTTATGCGGGGTGCCTGTAATTAAACGTGATGAAGAACACTGAACACGCCGTTAATGTATAATGGGCCTAATTATACACTGGAGGGTGAATGACGGCGGCGCAGACGACACCCCACTCCACCACCTCTCTCTCTCTCTCTCTCTCTCTCTCTCTTGTATGGCTTAGTTGGTCTGGCGCTCACCTCACATCTACAGGACGGTCTGGAGTGGGCTCGAGTCCCACTGATTGCCACGAGCGGTTCTTAGTAAGCTTCCTTAAAAAAATAAATAAATCTAGTGGTTGCAAAAATTAAAAACAGTCTTAATTATATAGGAGGCCGAAGGTTATAATAAATCCATTAATCCAATTAGTCCCCTTCTTATCAAACTGAATAATAATCAAAACAAAAGGTGTCATAAGAACGATGATGTTAACGTCTATCCACAATAATTATATAACCTGACCTTCACTAAACCACTGCTTACTACCACCATGTTATGCTTCACTACCTGCGTCCTAAATCTTTTCTATCCATTTCTTAACACCCCTGTAAGCTTACCCTTTTATCACCGTCTGTCTGGGCGATTCGGCGCTTAGTCGGTATGGTACTGGATTTGCGTTTGCGGAGAGAGCAGGAGTGGGTTCGAGCCCCATTGACTGCCTCTGAATTTATCTATCTATCTATCTGTTCACCTTCTGGGAAAAAAAAAAATTACACCTATGCCATTATCCCTTTTACTCTCCCTCCAGTTTCGTTACCATCACTGCCATCTCTCTGACTTATAAATCTGGGTAAACTCTTCCAGGAAGGAGTTGCCTGTTACTGAAGACAGTTTTTCGCAATAACTTTTAAAGGCAAAGACAAATAGAATCAGTTCATATACGCCATCCTGATTTACCTCTAACCTTCTACACATCAGAGTCTTACAACCATGAAAGCCTTCCCTGGTATATATGTGGGAAACTTGGTCGAATGTTATGAGAACTGGACTAAATATCTGAGAGTACAATGGTGCAAAATTGGCTAATGGGTCTTGGAGGGTACAGGTAAATGATCTCCGTGGTGATTCATTTCAGGTGTCATGCCTTCTTCCTCACAGACATCAGAGAGTTAACACGTTTTTATCGTTTTATAGATGTGTGTGTGTGTGTGTGTGTGTGTGTGTGTGTGTGTGTGTGTGTGTGTGTGTGTGTGTGTGTGTGTGTCTGTGTGTGTGTGTGTGTGTGTGTGTGTGTGTGTGTGTGTGTGTGTGTTTTAACCATTTTCAAACCATCTAGTGAAAGCAAGACTCAGTTAATCCCTTCAGTCACATATATCCTTCTTGAGCGAAAAAAAATGTCTTCCAGAGGTAAAAAAAAAAAAAAAAAAAAAAAAAATTGTCTCCGCAGTGAATGGGTTAGCCCTTTCAGTACGATGATGGATTTTGCAGGTATTATTGTATATGCCATCCTCTCTCTCTCTCTCTCTCTCTCTCTCTCTCTCTCTCTCTCTCTCTCTCTCTCTCTCTTACTTCGATTTAGGAGAGCCAATTACTAGGAGTTACTGGTGGTTATGATTTACTCTCATTTCGGAAAAATATGTCCAAAGGGGTGAGTAGTCATCTGCTAGTTGTAAGAATAAAACTTTAAGAAAAATATACGACACACACACACACACACACACACACACACACACACACACACACACACACACACAAACATACACACCTACTTTTCCCTTCATTACCAACGAGCTACAATGCAAAGACAGGCATATGCTGCAATGAAGAAATGGGATTATTGTGTAAATGTCATGCAATTACTTAATATTCTGACGGTTCCTACAAAGACGTAATATTAGGAGAAGGCGAACGGGACGCACTGTAACGACATAATATACAGATAGATAAAGAAATGTTGACTAGTTAGAGATACCGTAGATGAATATAGACAGATACAGAAAAGTTGAATATTAAGAGATACAAATAGACAGACAGATATTGGTAGATCTTATGATGTAACTACTGTATAATGGCAGAGAGATAAAGCAATTAACACACACAGCCCTTGCAGTAGCGACGTGGCTTATTATTCTTCATAATTAGTTAAAAAGAAGGTTGTGATTACAGGATATATGCAGGTCCCGCGCTGTGCATAATTTACGATTGAAAACTGAGATACAGAGATAAGTGATGTGCAGTGCGAGGTGGCTGAATTAATGCAGGGAAGGGGTCGCGGAGTTTAACATCTTCAATTCGATGATGTATTTTCTATTTTCATTCTTGGCCCTGCTGCAGACGTCGCTGATTGCACTGCGCAGGTGACCCTCATGAGGTGTGGTGCGGTGGGGATCTGTCCCTTTCCCCCATGGAGTTAAGATACAAGTAAATGTGTGTGTGTGTGTGTGTGTGTGTGTGTGTGTGTGTGTGTGTGTGTGTGTGTGTAAACTGGGAGTGTGTCGTCCTGTCTCGGGGCTACCCTCTCATTTGGGGGGAAAGCAGCCTAGGTATTTGGACAGATGGATTCTTGCTACTCTTCAGCGACTCTGTTCAGCTCAGTAGAGACTTTGAATCTAAGGGGTCTGATATGGCCTTCACTAACCCATTTCCCAGCAAGCACTCTCACCCAAGTAAATGGTCGGACGTAGAAGTGTATGGTATATAGGCGGACTACTGGGCCTTGGAAACAGGCTGTGAAACCCACGTCCAGAGTCAGACACATTAAATAACAATAATAATAATAATCTGAAGGCAGCATGAATATCCATCTATCTATCTATATACCTAGGCCGCTTCCCCCAAAGAAAGGAATGTGGCCGAGACAGGACGACACACTCCCAATTTACTCATCCACACACACACACACACACACACACACACACACACACACACACACACACACACACACACACACATTTATTCGTATCTTAGCCCCAAGGGGAAGAATGGACAGATCCTCATGAATATACCGGAATAATGTCACCTTGCGGAACAGGTAAAATATACTGTTACCGTCAATAATACCTTCACGTTCTGGGACTCAGAATTAATTAAACAAGATCCAGTCCTTTTTAGCCCCTTAAGCAGACGTATTCTTTCTCTCTAACTAGCCTTGTACGATTACTTTCAGTTTACAAGACCTTCTCCTTCGTACAAAATGAGTTAATGACGACTTCTTAATTTCTCCAGTTCAATAAATACCTCTAAAGCTCAATACAGTAGCAGAGATACAAGAAATTACAGATAAAAAAATAACATCGTATTGACTGATTTAGATGAATTTAGATCTCATGTCAGAGGAGGAGAAGGAGAAGGAGAAGGAGGAGGAGGAGGAGAAGGAGGAGGAGGAGGAAAGGAAAATGCTAAGAATATGAGACAGGGCAAAATAAAACCAAGGCATATTACTTGTAACACAGGAAACATATATGAAGAGTGGGCATGATGATGATGATAACAACAGGAAGTTTAAAGAGATATTATGCTCTTAAAAAAATCTAGGAGGAAAGAAATGATAAAAATAATAGGCAGGGGAGGAGGCGGGGGAAGGGAAAGGAGGGGAGGGTGAGGGGAAGGGGGAGGGGATTAGGGAGGGGGAGGGGGGAGGGATGAAAGGAATTAAGGGACATAAGAACATGGAATATAAGAGAAGAAGGTGGAGAGGTATAGTTTCGTATTTTCGTCGGGTCTGGAAGCTCCCAAACACCTTTTCCTAAGCGATTTATTTTTGCTATCACACCTTATTGCTCTTTTGCGTGTTATATCAATCCTTCCACTATCGCCATACTCTGCATAAAGCAGAAATGGATACTAACCAGCCATATCCAAAAATAAATCGCCAAGGAATAGGTGTTAGGGAGCTTCCTAAATCGACGAGAATACGGGCCAAGGTGGGACGTGGTTCGTACTCTCACCTGTTAAGGAAGCTCCCTAACACCTCTTCCTTTGTGATTTATCTTTGGATATGGGTGGTTAACATTCTTGTGTATGTTATTTATGCAGTGTATGGCAATATTGGAAGGATTTATGTAATGCAGAAGAGGGTAGTAAGGGGCAATAATAAATATAAATCGCTTAGGAAAAGGTGTTACGGAGCATCCATAATCGATGAGAATGGGTCGAGTGTGGGTAGGAAAAGAAACCCCTGGAAGTACTTTAGAAGAGCCCCTCACAGGATGAAGCGTCAGGCATCGCAAGAATGCGACAGATGGAGACGGACAAAAGTAAAAGATGCGTGTGTGGAAGTATGATGGAAGTGAAAACGAGAGAGAGAGAGAGAGAGAGAGAGAGAGAGAGAGAGAGAGAGAGAGAGAGAGAGAGAGAGAATCAGAAAAAATATTAGTAGTTTTGTGATGTGGAATAATAGACAGAGATGAGGATGAAATTGGGATGGAGTTGAAGAAATGGGGAAAGAAAAATGGGTGTGGTTTGGAAAAATGGAGGAGAGGGATTGGGAGGGAAATTGGCGTGGGATTGGGAGGGAAATTGGTTTGGGATTGGGAGGGAAATTGGCGTGGAATTGGGAAGGAATTGGCGTGGGATTGAGAGGGAAATTGGCGTGGGACTGGGAGGGAAATTGGTGTGGGACTGGGAGGGAAATTGGCGTGGGATTGGGAGGGAAATTGGTGTGGGATTGGGAGGGAAATTGGTGTGGGACTGGGAGGGAAATTGGCGTGGGATTGGGAGGGAAATTGGTGTGGGATTGGGAGGGAAATTGGTGTGGGATTGGGAAGGAAATTGGCGAGGGTTTGGGAGGGAAATTGGCGAGGATTTGGGAGGGAAATGGGCGAGGAATTGGGAGGGAAATTGGCGAGGGATTGGGAGGGAAATGGGCGAGGGATTGGGTGGGAAACTGGCGTGGGATTGGGAAGGAAATTGGCGTGGGATTGGGAAGGAAATTGGCGTGGGATTGGGAAGGAAATTGGCGTGGGATTGGGAAGGAAATTGGCGTGGGATTGGGAAGGAAATTGGCGTGGGATTGGGAGAGAAATTGGCGAAGGATTGGGAAGGAAATGGGTTAGAGTTGGGCTGAGGACTAATCTGGGGTTGAAATGGGATTGAAGATAGTGGTGGTGGCTGGAGATGAGGAAGAAATGGAGAGGGAAAGGGGAGGAAGACGGTGAGGGTGAGAGTGAGAGGGAAGATTGGGCAAGGAAGGGGGAGAAATGCGGACTATGGTGGGGGTGGGGGTGGGAAGAATGGAGGTGGGGAGAATGGAGATAGAGAGGAAGGGAAGTTATAACAGCATAGAGGAAGAAAATAGTCGTAGGGCGGAAGAGGAGGAGGAAAAAGTGTGTTTTGTCATGGGTGGGACTGGGGATAATGGGCAAGAGTTGGAGAGGAACAGAGCGAATGGGGAGGAAAATGGGAGAGGGTAAGAAAGGAAAATTTCGGTGGGGAGGGATAGGAAAATGAGGAAGGTGAAGGGGAGAAACAGCAGGTTTGGGGAGAAAATGGGGAGGAAATGGGGAGAAAAATGGGGATGAAAATGGGGTGATTTGGCGTGAGGGTGGGGAACAATGGTACTGGTGGACCTGTGCCCTCGTTAGTCCAGTGACGCGACTAATTAAGCACAACGGGAAAAAAAATGGCCAAGCGATGATGAAGAAGGGAGAATGAGGGGAGGGGAGGGGAGAGAAAGAGAGGAGGGAGGGGAGAGAGGAAGAGGATAAGAATTGAAAGGAGAGGAGGGAGCGTAAGAGAGGAAGGAAGAACACGAGGCGGGAATAAGAAGAGAGGGAAAGAAGAGGAAGAGAGGGGAGAACAGGAAGGACAGAGATTCTAGAGGAAAGGAAGGGTATATGGGGAAGGGGAAAAAGAGAGAGGAGGAGTGAAACCAAAGGAAAGGAAAAGAAGACGACGAGGGGGGTCAGGAGGAAGTGGGAAGGAAAGAAGAGGAAGGGAAGAGGAAAACGATAAAAAGAAGGGGAGAAACAGGAAGGTATACGAAAGATAAGGTGAAGGGAAAGAACAGAAATGAAAGGGAAAAAGGAGAGAGGGAAGGAAAAAGAAAAGGAAGGGAAGAGAGAGAACAGTAAATGGGATGGCAGAGAAGAGGAAAAGGAGGGGTAGGAAGAGGAAAAGGGTAATAAAAAGGAGAAATGGGAAGGGAAAAAGAGGAATGGGAAACGAGAAAATCGATGGAATGGGAGGAGGTAAATAAAGTCGACTAAAAATAAAATAAAAACATTATCAGATTTATAAAAAGTATCCGAATATCTACAGTAACCTTGAAAAGACTGGTGTAGATGCATTTTTTCTTTTAAGCACGAATTTTCACGACTGCTGGAAAATATTTGGTAAGAGATATATACTATTAAGGAAACCATTCAATGCGCAATGCAGAGTCAGACTATAACCTCTTTTAATTGCAATGAATGAAAAATAATTGTCAAAGCAAAGTGCCAGCTAAAACACTGGACTAATATGAGGTTAGGGACTGAAGTATGGAATGGGAAAAGCATGCTGGGAAGATCGTGGGCAGTATCGCAGGGAAGGTGAGGAGAGCGGGAGGAGATCTGAGGGAGATTTAGAAGAGGGAGATGTCAGGGTCAGGGAGGGATAATAGGAGTTGATGAATATGAAAGAATGTCACCACTAATGGAAGGAAAGCAAGATAAACACAGTGTGGGGGGAAAATAAGAAATAGGAAAAGAACGAGAGGAGAGAGAGACAAGGTGGATATGAGCACGAGAATGACACAACTTGAGAATGAACGTGAGGGAGCGAATGTCAAGAGAGAAAGGTGTGAAGGAGGGCGTAATGTTGGAGAGGTGCAGCGAAGGAAAGTGGGAGGGGAGAGCGCAAACTGGAGAGGTGTGACGACAAGAGCAGGAGGTAGGGTGTAGTTCTGGAGAGAAATAGTAAGGAGAGGTGGAGGAAGGAGTGTTGGAAAGGTGATGCAAGGAAATGAGGGAGATGATGCTGGGAAGGTGTAGCAAGGACAGGGAGAGGAAAGGGGTGGAGATGAAGAAGAGTAGCAAAAGGAAGTGAAGGGATGGGAGGCAGTGTCGGAGAGGCGTAGCAGGAGAGGGAGAGGAAGGGGGTAGCGTTGGGGAGGTGTAACAAAGGGGGGAAGGGAAGGGAGGCAATGTTGGTGAGGAGAACAAGCGGTATGGATGGGACAGCATTAGATATGGTGTAGCAAGGAGTGGGGAGGGGGACGATGGGGGCGTGATAAAGAGGTGTAGCAAGGAGGAGGGAGCAGTGTTGGGGAGGAGCAAGGCGGAGGGGCAGGAAGAGGGGTGGTGTTGAAGGAGTACTGAATAGAAGAAAGGGAAAAAATACAGGATATAAATACAGTACTGTAATACGCGTATGTATGTAGGCTTAGTGTAGGGAAGCATACAAGAATGGGTGAAGGTAAAGACTTGTCCTAAATCCTTATTTGTTGTCAATTTAACCCGTCATCAGCTATTTAGGAATTTTTTATTTTAATCTTGCCGATAAAATCACTAGTAAATGGTCGAACAAATATTAAAGGGAGTCTCTTAATTGCACGCTGCATTCCAAAATTCTCTCTAAATTTAAATCAATATTATTACAATCAGCTTTTTGTTTAATTCACGCAATCTAGTGATACTGTATCCCTGACAATTTGAACCTGAAAATAACACTGAAATGCAACGTGTCTCCAGGCTAAATTCACGCAACATTTACGCATCAGCAAGGTTACTTACAGAAGAGCAATCAAGCACGTTCAGTAATAACAAGTAATGGAAATGTTGAGTGATAAACGCACTTGTATACATTCTCTCTCTCTCTCTCTCTCTCTCTCTCTCTCTCTCCAACAAACACGCTCGCCTAATAAAATGATTTGAAGTCTGACTGTGAACGATATATCAAAGGTTCCATGTGAATAGAGCAACACATTTAATTCCCCTGAATGCCCTGACATCTTATACAATTCTTTCTTACTATTTCCATACGACTCTATTCAGCTGTGACATCCTAGACAATTCATTATTACCATTTTCATACGACTCTATTCAGTTCTATCTAACCGCCTCATACTGATGGACTTAGAGACTTCATTAATCCCCTTCAGTACTAAGGGGCTCTCCTAACTGCTGAATAAAAACTCATCGAATAGCAATAATAAACAAAGACGTCATCAGGCTGTAGGGGTACTACGAGTTAATACATGCTAACTGTGGAAAATCCCGGAAAATCACTGGAGCCAATTTCCAGATATCCCTCGACATGTCAAATTTTACCCCCCCCCCCCACAAAAAAAAAAAAAAAAAAAAAAAAAAAAAAGATTGGCTCTACTACATGCAACCACTTATGGGAAAACTGAACTGAATTTTATGAGTAGATTACATAACCCAACTAAGAGAATGGATGTGACAAACGAAGTGGAAAAACAACAAATTCTGAATAAGACAACAACCTACAAACTGGATAGAGTTGGTACTTACATAGGTAGATCAAGTACTGCACAGCTCACTACCTGGAACAAAAATAAAGTCACATTACCTTGCATTATTTGTCTATATTTGAATTACAATATATGGCGTAGTGATTTATGAATATGTTGTATCAAAAATTAGCTTATTTTATTTTATGGCTGTTATCATGTCATTGCGCTATTCCATATGACCTAACTCTCAGCTGCTGATATATTAATGGCCACTAATAAACACACACACACACACACACACACACACACACACACACACACACAAAGGAGGTATTTATGAACAGTGGTAGAGGAGGGAGGTGATGGCTGACAGTACGAGTATTACACATATCATGCAATTCCCGCCCCTGATACTGAAGTCTATGCCATGAACTCTTACGCTAGAATAATTATATATATGGGAATATCTAGATCATCATCATCATCATCATCATCCAGACATTTCCCACATACAGAGAGACAGAAAAAAATTGACAGAATGGGATACTAACCAAAATTAACCCAGCTGAATAACAACATATTCCCATTCACTCCCCACTGAAGTCCCCGTAATCTTGGCTCCACCTGGTAATCAAGAGTTTAGCAATATATATATAAGTTAAACAAAACCACCTTCTCCAAACACTTTCAGTCTTCCAGGCGAGGTGTGAGGACATTAGAAACAACAGTCCAACAGATGCAGGACAACACTATTAACAAATCTAAAAATGGTCCACTTCTCACAGTTTGGGAATCACATAATCTGCGTTCCCGAGTAGCTATAGAAATACACAGGGATTCTTAACTCTCATATCACCTTTTACAATACGGCATCATGAAACAGATAGACAGACAGACATTTCTAATCTCCAAAAAACAGCAGTATCGCCCACCACCCCGACTTTCCATTACTTCCGCCATACATCCCATACGCCTGCCATTATTACACCGTGGGTGCTGCATACATGGCATTATCTGGACCATTTACCCCATTACCCAGCCGCCGTCTGTCGCACATTAATCCCCATTACTCTCCCTCACACACACACACACACACACACACACACACACACACACACACACACACACACAATCTATGTTTATGTATCTACCAATCATCCAAACTGTTTATCTATCTATCTATCTATCTACCAACCTATCTCACCAATAACCTATCCTGGCATCGCGTACAGTAAATTATGTGAAAGATGTGATATGGACATCTGTGTAAAAATCGTTGCAAATATTTCAGACTGCCATCATTTTATATATATAATTTTCTTGGATTTTTATTTTTACTTCTATTAAAATCTTGCTAAATTTTCATGCTCATACCTCTATTTTTTTTTTTTTTTTTTTTGGGGGGGGGAATGTTAGTTAAAAATGAGAATACCATTTTTGTGTGTGTGTCCTGTTCTGGGCATAAGATTCACAGCCCGCTCCTGAGGGCCAGCAGTCCTCATAAGTACTATACACCTCCACATGCCACCACTTCGGCGCTAACACCCACCGTCCATATTGAATACATGCTAAGGCTGTCTAAATGAGGTAGCAATAAATGGAAATAGGGAAAGATGGAGGGAGACAGAGAGATATAAAAAAGCACAAGAAATGAATGCAAAACATGGAAATAAACACATACAGGGAACAAAGAATACAAAAAGAGGAAGACAGGATGAAGTAGCAAGGTCAGAGAGGGGTTAAGAGGGGTTGAGGTGGAGGGGGAAACGAGAAAAATATACCTATGAGCACAGGAAAACGAAACCGACAGGAAAACACACACATACACACACACACACACACACACACACACACACACGCACTAATGAGGTAGCAAGGAGGGTGAAAGGATGGAGAATGACGTAGAGTGAAAGATATATATAATCACTATTAAAGAATGGAACAGACAGGAAAATAAACCTACTGAAAGAAAGCAAAGAAAGATAACAGGAGCAGAATGGTGGAAAATATAAAGTAGTAAGGACAAAGACGAGGAAAAACAGAGACAAAGAGAGTGGTGTGAGACGCAAGAAGAAAAATCTGTTAATCATTATAAAGAATGCAAGAGACAGGAAGAGACCCATGTAATAAAGCAGTAAAGAAGAAAATAAAATAGGAATACTGAATAAATAAATGAATAACGAAAAAGGAAGGAGAGTAAATGGGAAATGGGGACGAAAAGGAAGAAATAATCAGGAAAATAATAATTAAAGAATGAAAAAGGACAGGAAAATAAAAACACACAAAAAGGGCAAAGAAAAGTAACAGGAAAGGGGAATAAATGAGGCAGAGAGAGAGAGAGAGAGAGAGAGAGAGAGATGGAGGGTGAAAAGAAGGGAGGGACGGACGGACGGAGAAGAAGGTAAGGGATGGAAGATAAAAGGAAGGAAAGGAGAGAAGGTGAGAACGGATAGAAGGTACAAGGAGGGAAGGGAGGAAAGGTAAGAAGGGAAAGAGATGAAAGGCAACAAGGAAACAGGGAGGAGGAAGATGTGTGAAGAACAGATAAGAAAAACGCACGAAGAAAAATGCAAATATAAGGAAGAAAATTCGAAGAGGAAAGAAGATGTAAATGAGGTAGTAAGGAGAGGGGAGACGGAAGAAGGAAGGCATATCAGAGGAAAGGATGGTGAAGGGAAGGGAGGGTGGAAGAGATGGGAGTAGGACTGATGATGAAAAAAAAAAAATCACTTGAAATGAGTGAAAAATACAGAACAAGTAAGGAAACAGAAGCAGGAAAAAGAATAACTAAGGTAGCACTGAGGTTACAGATGGGGTGAATGATGAAGGAGTGAGGGGAGAGAGAGAGGATAGGGGAAATACGAATGGGGAGTGAAGGGAGGGGAAGGGGGAATAAGACAGGGGTGAGGGATGGAAAGGGACAGGAGGAAGACGATGGGGTGGAGTGAAGGGGAAGGGATGAGATACAAGATGGACTAGGAGGGGGGAAAAGGGAGGGGGAAAGGAAGAGGGAAGAAGCTGAGGTGGCGGAGGAGAAAGGAAAGGGGGAACTAGACAGGGATAAGGAACAGGGAACAAGATAGGAATGAAAGGGAGGGTGGAGTGGAAGGGAGGCAGAAGAAGATGACGGGAAGGGGGAAAGGAGAGACGCGAAATTGTGATGTTGGTAATGGTGGTGTTGGCAGTGGCGGTGGTGACAGTGGTGTTGGTAGTGGCTGTGTTGGCAGTGGTGTGGTGGTGAGAGCAGAGGCACCATTTCTTATCATTAGCGGCGACCCAACCCACATGACCCAATATTTTCAATTTATCAGCGGGGTGGGGGGTGAGGCAGGGCGAGTGCTTGGGGGTGATTGGAGAAGGGGCATTTGTCACCCTGTCCCCCCAACAACACCCCAGATTGACGCTCGCTGCACTGATGATGATTTTTTTTCCTTTTCTGAGGGGGTGAGACTTGAAGGAAAAGTGATTGATTTTTTTTGAAGGATGGATGAGAATTGATGCAAAAAAAAGAATGTTAACACTATGCCAACGATTTTCTTTTTTTGAGAAATGATGATACAAAATTATATTGACGCAAAATCACTTCTAAATAGCAAAACCTAAAGCAAAAATGTACTAAAGTTACTCGTGTTTATTTTTCTTCTCGTGAGGGTGAAAGTAAAAAAAAAATGTATTACTGTTGTAGGTGATGATGCTCTTCTTTAAATGGATGAGGGTGGAGAAAAAAAACTGAGGCAAAAATATGTTGAAGGTAAATTGATTATTCTCATTTATTTATCAGTTTATTATACTTTTTATTGAGGGAGAGTGAAAGTTGACGCAAAATATATGTAATGACTGGGCAAATTTTTTTTTTTTAAGAGGGAGGGGTGGATGACAGTAGAAGTAATAATGCATTGACGATATACTGATGATGATGATGATGATGATGCTCTCTCTCTCTCTCTCTCTCTCTCTCTCTCTCTCTCACGAAGTCAAATGATCACAAATACTGAACCATTTTTTTTTTTTTTTGCCAATCACACAACTGAGATGGCCCTTCCTTCCTCACTGTCAGTCTGGCTTCATCTGACGAAACTGGACCAGTCTGACAACCTGAATAATAAGCTGTGGTTGTAAGAAATTCAGTGTCTTAATTATCAGGTAGGAATGAGTCTCCTTGGTTATTAGTCAAATCGCCCATCCAATCTGACGACAGGTACTGACTGAGGTGAAAGGCGTTGCAGTTCTTCCATCGCTCTATATTTCAGTCCGAAGTTGTGTTGTTATCTATAGGGTGTGAACTGACGAACTCATGTAGTGTCTTTCGATAGAGTATATGATGATGATGATGATGATGATGATGATGATGATAAAATATTCAACGGTTTTGATGATGATGATTACGATAAGGAAAATGATGCTGACGATCAGGATACTATTGTTGATGATGAGGATGATGACGATGAAGATAAAGATGAAGCTAAGGATGAAGTTAAAGGTGATGATGATGATGATGATGACTGATGATGATGAATAACTCAGAATATTCAACAGTTTTACATCAGATTCAATGCTGATAATGTGCAGTTCTTCGCTCCACTATTCTCAACTGCTTTAAACCGATGAACATTATTTCTCTGACTACTTTTGCTTACGATATGACAGTTGGCGCAAAAAATATTCCATTCTTTACACGAGATCCACCGCTGACGATGCCTTAACTCCCACATCTAGTTCCGTATTCTTGCCGGTTAAGGAAGTCCCTAACACCTCTTCCTATGCGATTTATTTTGCTTATTACATCTTGCCGTCCTCTTCTGTGTTAATCATCCTAATATCACCATACTCTGCATAAATAACGTACGAAACGAAATTACCCAGCCATATCCCTAAACAAATCGGTAAGGGAGAGGTGTTACGAAGCTTCCATAACCACCAACATTACGGGCCCTAGTCCTCTCGTATAATCTGGTACTCTTGAAGATGATACTGACTCGATTGCGTTTGTTTGCGTATATTAGAACTGACGCAAATCCTAAGTTCCTTTTTGTTTACTTCTGTTGACGATGAGGCTGTTTATTTTTTTTTTAATTATCAGGTACTGCTTTAACAATTTTCGTTTATTCGTTGATGTATGTGTTTTAGAGAAAGGGAAACTGATGAATATTTTAGTACAGATTTAGATATCCAAAATATAATAATAATAATAATAATAATAATAATAATAATAATAACAGTAATAATAATCATAAAAACATAACATTACTACTACTACTACTATTACTAACAATAATAATACTAACGTTCAACTACTCCCAAGGAAAAATTTTATATATTCATTGACTTCTACGTGATTTCGAATATAGTGCTACATTTTTTTTTTTTTTTTTCAACGCTCGTTTGAAGGCGGCCTTCGGCGGCCTCCTTTCGATGTTAAGTCACTTCCTATCTACAGTAATAAGTCATAAATCGGGAACCGGTGGCCCGATTGGACTGGAAAGTGTTTTATTCTTCAGGTCAGAGCATTTTAACGGTACTTTGGTCTAACAAAAATTTGCGCTGCATGTGCCGTTTTTTGCTGCGTTACAGTAACAACAAACATACAAAAATCGGATCATTATAAGAGCATATACGAACTGACGAAAAGCATGTATACCTGGTCCTGTATTTAAAGCCCAAGTTGACTGACGGAAAAGTGCATAAGCAGGATAAATTTTTGTATCAACGGTGAATTTTTCCGCGCATCAAAATATCCGTGTCTAACATTATATATACGGCCAGTGTTCTTATAAAGCTTGAATGGCTACGCTAAAATAAAGAACAGGAATAAAAATACAGCAGCCAGCTCTGTTTTTTGTGCTCATTTTCATCAAACAGGTTATGAAAAGTTAGGTAATGATTTAAAAAGTGTGTTTGCTTGGATAGGTGTTAGGAGGATGTTAATAATTCCAAACCCCACTTTTTTTAATCCCAAATATTTACAGCTTATCAGGATGTTGAAAAATAGGGTGAAAGTCTACGTACCTCTAACGACGGCAGGTACGCTACTCAGGTGTAACTGTACCTGCCGATAAGACCACACCCTCCCAGGCACCTTTATCATGCAACGGGTCTGCCCATAATACACCACAGGAAGCAGAATGAAGATTTATTACTGACCAGATGTACAAAGCTTCTCTTGCCGTCGTATCAAAAATATGCATAGCTGATTATCTATATCTATCACTATCTGTTCGTCTATCTATCTATCTCTCAATCTACTTAACATCGTGACATCAGCAGTGGCACTACTCAAGGCACTTTGATATCAGTACTCGCCTGACATCAACAATAACGTGACGTCACTGACATCACCGTCCGTAATATCAAAAGTGACGATATTGATACCACCATGACATCAGTGATTGTGTGACATCAGTGGTGACGCTATTGGCTGCAGTGTGACATCAGTGGTGACGCTATTGGCCGCAGTGTGACATCAGTGGTGACGCTATTGGCCGCAGTGTGACATCAGTGGTGACGCTATTGGCCGCAGTGTGACATCAGTGGTGACGCTATTGGCCGCAGTGTGACATCAGTGGTGACGCTATTGGCCGCAGTGTGACATCAGTGGTGACGCTATTGGCCGCAGTGTGACATCAGTGGTGACGCTATTGGCCGCAGTGTGACATCAGTGGTGACGCTATTGGCCGCAGTGTGACATCAGTGGTGACGCTATTGGCCGCAGTGTGACATCAGTGGTGACGCTATTGGCCGCAGTGTGACATCAGTGGTGACGTTATTGGCCGCAGTGTGACATCAGTGGTGACGCTATTGGCCGCAGTGTGACATCAGTGGTGACGCTATTGGCCGCAGTGTGACATCAGTGGTGACGCTATTGGCCGCAGTGTGACATCAGTGGTGACGCTATTGGCCGCAGTGTGACATCAGTGGTGACGCTATTGGCCGCAGTGTGACATCAGTGGTGACGCTATTGGCCGCAGTGTGACATCAGTGGTGACGCTATTGGCCGCAGTGTGACATCAGTGGTGACGCTACTGGCTGCAGTGTGACATCAGTGGTGACGCTATTGGCTGCAGTGTGACCTCAGTGGTGACGCTATTGGCTGCAGTATGACATCGGCGGTGACGCTATTGGCTGCAGTATGACATCGGCGGTGACGCTATTGGCCGCAGTGTGACATCAGTGGTGACGCCTGGGTTGTACCGTGTGTGCCACCCTCAGCCGTCGCCCCTGACACCTCATTTATAAACATTTTCTGGCTTTTTCGTTTTTACCAACACAGGCCTCTTTCCCCTTCCCTTAACCTATCATTTTTCTTCCTCCCTTCTTTCCTCCCTCTCCTCTCTACCCTATAATTCCTTCCTCCTTCCCTTCCCTTCCCGTCTGTCTTATATCCCTTTCCTCCCTTCTCTTCCTCTTCTCTCTACCGTATAATAATATTCTTTCCTTCATTTTTTCCCTTCTCTTCTATCTTAAACATCGTTCCTCCCTTCTCTTCACTTCCCTTTTACTTTTGTTTTCCCCTCCTCCTCTTCCCACTTCTCCCCTCCACAGACTATTTTTCTTCCCCTCTACTCCCCGTCCCTCAACCATGGATCTTTCCTTTCTCTTCTCCTCCCTTCTCAACCTATTTCCTCCCTTCCCTTCCCTTCCCCTTTTCTCAACCTTGAATACATTTTCCCTTTCTCATCTATTTGTCCCATAATTCCCCTCTCCATCCCTTTCCATATTTATTCACTTCACCTCCCTTTCCTACCTAAAGCCCTCTCCCCTCCCTTCTCTCCATCTCCTCCTCTTCGTTCTATTATTCCTCCCCTCCCCCTCCCCTTTCCTTCCTTCCATCATCTACTCTTTTACTTAAACATTTACTGACAGTTTTATTTTTACTTACACGTGCCTCCTTCCCCTATCCTCAGCCTTCAGATTCTTTCTCTCGCTTCTCTTCTTCTCATTGCACTATAAATATCTTCTCTTCCTCTTTTCTCCCTCTTCATCTCCTCTCTCTCTCTCCGTCTCTTCTCACTTGCAGTTTTTCCTCCCTCCCTTCCCACGTATCTTTCTTCCATCATCATTTTCTCTTTCCCTCAAATTGTTTTCACTTTGGTGTTATCATTACTCCCTCCTCAGTTCCTCTGTTTATATATTTTCATAACTGGAGTAACACTTTTTAATGAATCCTGCATTGTTATCCATCCTTTCTTCACATCAAACACCCACCTCTACCCACGTTTCAATGACCGTCCTTCATTATCATCACAACATCCACCCAGTTCCACCTACTCCACATGACGTCTACTTTGGTTTCATCACAGTCATAATATTTCACCAAATTCTTGATGCCCACCTGTACATTAATATCACCACATTTGCATCTTTCTTTCCTCTTACAGTCTTCTTCTTCGCTTTGATCACCACAACCACACCACTTTACCAACCTCACATCGACTTTTTAACAACTTGATCACAATATTCACGATTCCATTCATCTCTAAGTATTCACCCCAACACTCACTACAGGTACATCCTCCATACATCTCAACAATTTGCTTCTCCACTTCCACTACAACAGCCACGTCTCTCCACTCTCCCTCCACTTCCCATCTCTCCACTCTCATCACCACAGCCATATCCATCCACCTTCCTCTCTCTTTCCCCACTCTCATCATCACTGCCACACCCCGTCACCCTCCTCTCGCTTAGTCACTCTAATTACGGCCATATAACTTCATCCAAGCCACACTTCTGGTTATTACATTATCATCATCACATCCACATCTTTCCACTAATTTCATAATATCCACAATCACATCCTCGTCACCAAAACCACTACTTCCACTCACACTTTGCTTCTCCACATCCACACCCATGAGTGGTCACTTCCTCACTTAACAGCACATCATCCACCAATAAAACTTCATCCACAATCCAAATTCCACTCCGCCACGACCTGTGCACCTTCACGCCTCCACTTACATCTTATTATCCACACCAACTACCCCATTCCTGAGTCATTTTCCTTCTGTATCTACTGTCTATTATCTCACTTTCATTCTCATATTCATCCTACTCTGCATTTTATTAACCTCCTCATTTTTCCTCTCAATATATCCAATTTTCCCTACTCCTTTATCTTTCTCTGTTATTATCTTCCATATTCTTGCTCCTCTCTCTCTCTCTCTCTCTCACTCTCTCTCTCTTTCTCTCTCTCTTTCCATTTCGTAATTCAGTTCTCTGTTTCTCTATTAAAGATCTATTTTTTCATTTTAAAAACTTATCAGTGAATCTATCCGTTTTCGCTTCTCTTCCCTCATGTAATTCTTATCTCAATTTACACATCCATATTTCCCTTTCTCTCCAGTCTCCTTTCCTCCAACCCTCGCTTCTTCCTTCCCTCCGTCTCTCTCCCCTCCCTCCCTCCCTCTTTCCCTCCCCCGACAGCCACATCCCCGCCCATTAATTGTTTATTTTCACTCATTTTTCCTCCGCCCTTGTCTTTACAGGGGCAGCATTTTTCTTTACCTCTGGATAAACTTTGAGGAAGGGGAGCACAATGGAGGGAGGGAGAGAAGGGAGGGAGGGAGAGACGAGAGGGAGGGAGGGAGAGAGACGGGATGGAGGGAGGGAACGAGAGAAGGAAAAGTGGGAGAGGGGGATAAGGAGCAAGAAAGGAAGAGAAGGAAGAAGGTCATGATGGAAGAAGAAAGAAAGAACAAAGGGATGATGGGAGAAAGGAGAACGTAGGAAGGAAAGGAGGGAGGGAAAGAGAGAAGGAAAGGAGAGTGGGAGGGATAAGGAAGGAGGAAAGGAGGGAGAGGGGGACAGAGGGAAGACAGGAAGAGAGGGGAGGAGGTAATGATGGAAGAAGGGAGAAAGAACGAAAGGAGGAATGGGAGGGAGAAAGAAGAACGCAGGGAGGAAAGGAAGGAAAGCTGGGAAAGAGGGAAGGAAGATGAGATGGAAGGAACAGAAGGAGGGAGAGAGAGAGAGGGAGCCAAGGAGGAAGGAAGGGAAAGAGGGAAGGTGGTAAAGAAGGAAGACGGAAGAAGAAAGAAGGATGAGAGAGAGAGAGAGAGAGAGAGAGAGAGAGAGAGAGAGAGAGAGAGAGAGAGAGAGAGAGAGAGAGAGAGAGAGAGATGTAGGAAGGGAGGAGATTACAAAGGTAGTGACGAAGGGAGGGAGGTAGGAAAGGGGACAAAGGGGGAAATGAAAACACACACACACACACACACACACACACACACACACACACACACACACTACCATAACCTGCGTACCCGCCATTAATCCAGCACCACCATCCTACCACAGTAACTACCACCCTCACACACACTGATCACCCTTCTCTATCTATCTATCTACCTATCTATTGCCAGACGCCTTAATCCCGTAAGGGGTGGCCACAAACGAATCGCCTCCATGCCACCCTGTCACACACACTTCTCACACACCAATATGGACACAACAACAGTAAACGCAAAACACTAATAGAAGGCTGGCTAATCCTGGTTCTTAGAAAAACCAGGTCCACGGCGCAAACTACTCATCAATCACACCAAACCAGCTATTGACCATTTCTAGGAGTGGAGTGTTCTTTATTCCGCCTCCGTAGCATGCGCCTCTCTACGTCAATTATTCATAACTAATTTGCTTTATTCTGAGAGCTTCCACGATTAAAGGCTGACCTGCTAATACGATGTAACTTTTAGCTTACTTAAAATACATACTAGAACTGAATTTTACCTTTTTTCTTGAGCATTCGCTTGTCCAAAGACGCTTATTTACCATTCTCACTAAAGCTGATCCGAAATTACTTACAAAAATGTCGTCCAAGCCACAATGAGTACAGATACACTAAGCATGTAAACACGAGTATAATTCTTCCACTTTCATGCACACACGTACTGGTTTACTATAAGCCGTGCAAAACCCAAAGCAAAACCCGGAAGTATAAAATCAGTGTGGAAACCTGGATAAAACGTTTTGAGCTTTTCCTACCTGACCTCAAGACCCTTAATTAAAATTTGGAGGAAATAAAAAAAAGTCAGGTCACAGGTCGAGTCAAAAACTGATGGAAAGAGCTGGTGATCCCCGGACTGTGGGATCAAGATTTCTTATTCGAAAAACTTTTGCAGATATTACAGCAACACGAATACATTTTGGGATATCATGACGGGATTTTGTTGCAGAAATGATTTTACCCAGGAAAGAATGCGTGTCAAAATAGAAAATTATGTAGTCACAGGTCAACATCCTTTCAGGCCAATTACTGCGACCCTGCACATTTCAGTTTGGGGATAGAGAGGGATATCTAAGGACAATACTTAGTTAATCTCATCTCTCGCTTGTGTTGGATCTGTAACTATTATAATGTCTCTACGTTTACCTACAAAAACAAAATATAAAAATAACACCATGCTTCCTTTTAGTGAATCCGTGTACTTGGGTTGGTCATGAGACACCTAATGTTTTCTTTGAACTGGACTCCAAATCAAGTGTCGAAATCAGCTAGGTACTTCCCAACACTTCCTGAAACTGTTAGGAAAAAAGAAATCTAGGATGTGTATGAAGATGTGTAACAATGTATGAAGTGTCACCTTGGATGTTTTTGCTCATTGTACTTGTGGATGAATGTTTCTTGCCTAAATGTGATGGTTGTGTGGCCAGTTACCAAGCCTGTATCCACACTTAGCTCTCATAGTGGTAGCCATCTATTACTTTTACCTTACGTTGGCCTAATATCGTCATCTCTCCATTCTGAATAACCACCTGTAATAAAAGAGTAACAATAAAAAATCCTGCTAGTCACAATAATGTGGGGAAGGATACAGAGCCCCCCCCCCCTTTTTTTTTTACTCTGCCAATTACCAGAAAATTTATTGCAAAACGGCGAAAAATCTCCCACGTTAAGATGGACATACTATAGCAGAGTATACAAACTTACACGGTCGTAGGGTCAGTGACACGGAGACCAATTTCGATTTTTAAAGACCGTAACTTCTAATACCGCTAGCTTATCACGGTACCTAAACCCCGAGCGAATTGAAGATATACTGTACCTGCCCATCCCATAAACCAGTGAAATTAATCCCACTCGGATATCACAGTAAAGATCCATTAACGTCCAGGGTTAAAGAGAGGATCGTGGGTGAGGCGGGAGGGAGGCGAGGGGGACCAAGTGTGATAATATGACGCTCCAGGTGAATATTTAGCGAGATCGTGACGCGGCCAGGATGGAAAGAGCTACATTAATGGTCACAGGCCGTGGGTGGCTCGCGAGGGGAGGACGACAAAGAATGAGGGGGAGGAGAGGGAGGGAGGGGACGGAGGAAAAGGAGTGATGAGAACAAGGAGAGGGAGGGAGGAGAGAGAGAGCAGAGGAGAGGAGGAGACAAAGGTGTACAGTGGAAAGAAAATAGCAACAGACCTATGAGTCCTTTCGAGGCTGTGTTTGAATGGACGGGTTATAATTAAAGTTAGAGGGAAGAGAAAGGGAGGGATGAAAGCGAGAAAAACAAAGAGAGATCTGAGAGGAAAAGCGAAGGAGGAGGAAAGGAAAGAAAAGAGGAGAGGGAGTGAGGAGAAAACCAAGCAGACAGGGATGTGAGAGAGGAAAAGGAGAAAACTACATAGTGAGAGGGAGCTATAAGGAGGAAGGTAAAGATGGAATGAATGAGAAGCTGACGATGAGAGGAGGGAGTATAGAAACAAAACTGTAATAATCCATATGAAGCCCCCTGCAGGATTACACATTCCACTGGAGGAGAGAGTACTAAAGAAATTTACACTTTCCCATACTGACAAAGTATTAGTAAGGAAGGGGTGTCCACAGCGCGTGATAAATGAAAAATAAAAGTGCTGGAAAGGCCATATTTGTGTTGGTCAGAGTTTGTATATATCATCAGTAGGTACGTATGAAAGGACACACTACCAGCACCTATTCTAAATCTCATTCATGGCTTAGGTCTCGAACATTACATTCGGGATAAAGAAGTAAGGAAACACGACAGAAGACAGAAGCTGGGGAAGAGAAAGAGATGATGAGAGAGACGAAAGAGGGAAGGATGTGAGAAAAAAAGAGGGTAAGAGTGAGAGGCCTGGGAAGAGGGGAAGTGAGAGGGAGGGATGAGAGAAGCAAAGATGATATAAATAAATGAGAAACATGGGATTAGAGGAAGGGATAGAAAGAGAGGAATAAGAATGTTAGAAAGCGAGAGAAGCAAGTAAAGAGGGGATGAGAAAGAGTGAGAGACTGGGAAAGAGAGAATGGTAGAGGATGAGAGAGAAGAGAGAGAGGGAAACGAAAGAAGTAAGCAAAGCAGAGATGACAGAAACTGAGGAAGTGAGGAGCACAGAAGAAGGGAGAGGTGAGAGGAAGCGAGGTATGAGGTAAACAAACTGGTGAATGCGTTATGTTAGTTAGGATATAATTTTACTACGAATGAATAACAATGAAAAACAGTCAATGGGAGAACAAAAGGAACAAGGGATGAGAAAGGAAGGAAACAGTACCAGACGCAAATTCGAAAAAGGGACAAGAAACAAAATCAAATGGACTAGAGGATCGGAAAGGGGTGTGGTGATGGACTGGGCATGGACTTATCCGAGGTATAGATTGTTTTTCTAACCTGACGATGATTTCTATTTCAGCTTAGTTGATGGCCAGGTGTAGTCAGAGTACATGACTGATCTGACTAGGAACCAAGGACACTCAATCGTACCTCACAGTCTGGGTTCACCGAATATAAAACAATCACTCAGTTTTCAAGCTGTGGGAGTGAGCTAGTTCTGTCAGGCAAAAAAATAAATAAAAAAAAAATAAAAGAGTTCAATGAGTTTGTAAAGAGATAAATATTCAATGACAACAACAAACTACAAGCATCTATCCTCCCAAACACCACTACTCCCTCACCCCTTCCCCCCTGATTGCTCCCTCCCTCCCTCCCTCCCTCTCTCCCCGCTACTCCCCCTACCCCTCTCCATCCTCAGTGTCACTGGGGCCCACGGACACGTACGTAATGACAGGGTAGGCGTCTCACATACGGGCGTGGGGGCGTCATAATACAAGGGTCTCGGGTCCAGGCCTCAACACCCACCTATCTACAAAGCAATTAACACCTTCATCCAGGGGACCTCTTCTTGTAATCCATCTTTGCCATTTCCTCACCATTTTCCTCAGCTTAGGGGAAACATATGGACCTAGAGGGGTTGGATATCGCTTTCCTTAACCCCTTCAGTCATACAAATCCCTCCTGACTGAATGAAATCGTCAGGGGAAGAGAGAATGTAACAGTATGTCAAAGAAAAGGGAAATGGATAGGGGTGGGTCGGCTTTTTTTTGTTCCCCCTTTTCTGGCCATTATTTTCCCTTTTTTTACTCCGAGGTGTGATCTAAGTGCATCCGGAAGGGGGTAATTGTTTCTCTCTCTCTCTCTTTCTCTCTCTCTCTCTCTCAACTGAGGTGTGATGTAGGTGTATCCTGAATTGCAGGTAATAGGTTTCTTGCTTTCTTTTTTCCTCTCTCGCTCTCTCTCTCTCTCTTAGCCCTCATTCCTTCATCATTTCATTTTCCCTTTGTCACTTTTCCCATTCCTTTCTTTTCTTCCTCTACACCATCCCTATCGCCATCTACAATCTCATTTCTCCTTCCCTCTCCTCCTTCCTCTTTCCTCCTCTCTTTCTTCCCCTCTCATTCTGTTCTGACCATTGTTCCTCATGCATCTCCTCTCTTCCTCTTCCCCCTCATCCTTCCTTTCCATCCTCCACCCATCCACTTCCTTAACTTTTCCAATCCTGTTTCACTTCCACTCTCATATCTTTCCTTCCTCCCGCCTTCTCCCTCTCATTCCCTCTTCATTTTACTTCCTCACCTTCTATTCCTCGTATTATTATTGCTTCACCTCCCTTAACTTTCTCCTTCTCCTCGTCAATCTTTTCTTCCTCCATTCACCGTCCTTTCTTGGTTCTTATCTCCCCTTCTGTCTCCCCTTCATCTCGTTCCCCTTCCCATCTCTCCTTCACTCCCCTCCCTCTCCTTACCTATTCCCCCCCCTTCTCTCTCTCTCTCTCTCTCTCTAATTGCCGTGATCCTGGCTTGTCTGTCACGTCACTTCCCTTTCCTTCCCTTCCTACCCCTCCCTCTCACCCCCATTTCTCACCTCCTCCCCTTTCACCCCCCCTCTCTCTCTTTCTCTCTCTCACCTCCGTATCCTTCATCTTCCTTCCTCTCTTCCTCCTGTACTTCCAACTGCTAATCTTTTCTCTCCTTCCTTCATCTCAAACACACTTCCTCTTCATCTTTATCTTCCTCTTCTCATCTTGGAAGGAAGTACCGTCTGCATTACTCTTGATTAGATATAAATGAATTAGAGCAAGTAACCCATAGTTTTTTCTCCTTTTTTTTTTTGTGTACAGGTAAAGCGGATGCTGATAAGACCTTATTACCTTGCATTAATGTAGAAGATGAATGAGATAAAGTCATGCAATCGAGAGAGAGAGAGAGAGAGAGAGAGAGAGAGAGAGAGAGAGAGAGAGAGAGAGAGTCTTCGGCATTTTGTATTACCGATATTGTCTTCGCATTTTCATAGACAGGAAAACTTTGTCTTTCTCTCGCCTTTTCCTCGATAGTAAGAAGAAAGATTACTATTTATCTGGCATATCTAGACGTACAAATAATGGCCTAGAAAAACAAAAAGAGTTTACAATACTCCTTTCACCTTAACCTGGCTCAGATTTTCGTCCTTTTCCAGCTTATCTCACGGACTCCAACGGTAAGAAAGAATACTACAGCTCTGCATCCTTTCCATAGCACTTCTTGATGACTAGCATCGTAGTGTAGCATTAACCTAGTGCTACAAATCAGCATTCAAGAAGGGTAGATGGTAATTTTAGGCCAAGTTAGGGTAAAAAGGGTATAGAAAAACACATCCTCCTTAACAAACGGTTTGAAGTTAAAATGAAGGATATGAAACAGTAACTGGATAATTTCTCCCCATTCCGACCCTGTGGCTTGTATCATGGTAGTTGTCGAAATGAACCCCGCAGAAGGCCAGTTCAAGCTTCAGTCCCATGTTAAGCCTCTCATGGTGTGGGCAACTCTAGTGCTCTATTTCCACCACCACCACCAGATAAGCATAATCAGGAGTGGGAATGATTGGTGAGAAAGAGAGATACAGGTTGAAGCTTGAAGTGTTTTATTTCTAACGTTATAGGCTCCAAAGAATCCACCTTCAGAGAGCTTGTTCTGAGAAAATAAAGAAAATAAAGAAAAGAGAAAATAAAGAAAAGAAAATAAAGAAAATAGAGAAAATAGAGAAAATAAGAAAATAAAGGAAATAAAGAAAATAGAGAAAATAAAGAAAATAAGAAAAAATAAAGAAAAGAGACAATAAAGAAAATAGAGAAAGTAAAGAAAATAGAGAAAATAAAGAAAATAAGAGAAAATAGAGAAAATAAAGAAAATAAACTCAAGCTTTAATCTGTCTCTCTCTCCCACCCACCTGTCGCAATGGATTACCTTTATATTCAAGAGTTAGTGGGATTTCTAGTGTTAATATTGTCACCATAAATCCTCTCATTGTAAGGAAGGATTTATTATTGTATTTCAGGTAACAATGGATTATTTTATTTACCTGGGAGTAAGTCATATAATCCTGGGTGTTATATGAATATCTAAAAGTGTACGTGTTGTTGAGGTAGGTGGGGGCGTTCATCATCCACTCACTTGATGTAGTGATCTCTCTCTCTCTCTGTGTCTGTCAGTCTCTGTCTCTATTACTGTGGGAAATGTAAACAAAGTATCATTCTCTGTCTCTATTACTGTGGGAACTGTACAATGAGTCAAAAACGTATCACACCCTTCGAGGATCGGTTGACGTGGAGATGAGCGGGCTTTGCAAACACCCACAATATTATTAAGAAAGGTCTCCACAGTGATGGATAAAATCTCACTACAGCATAAAATAAATAAAAAAAAAGATTGAAGTGCAGGCTTTAATAACTGTCTTTAAGGTTTATATTTTAAGGCATTATGATGATTCTTGCTAAATGACGTCCACATCATTTATCTTATTTCTTTGGTTACTTAGTTCAAACGGACCTGTATATGAGAAGGAGTGAGGAACGGCAAAGCGTGGCGAAACGTTACTCATCATTTTATTTCACAAACAAGAATATGCCTATTTAAGTAATAACTGGAAGCTTTCGGACAATAGACAGGATCATTTTATTCTTCATCTTTTTTTCTTCAGTTTTGCATCTTTTTCTTCTTTGCATCCGATTCTCAACATAGGTTAGGATGCGTCTTTCCGAGGTTCCATGAGCCCTTGCGTCAGTCTCTTTACCTCGTCTATTAATCCTCTCCGTCGCCCTCTTAGCACGTCTATTCCTTTACCTCAAAACCTACCCCTTTCCCGTCCTCACCTTCCTATCCTCTGTTTCTCAGTACTCATGCTCTTCTCCTCGTCCGTTCTCTTCCCCTTTTCTACGACTGTTTCTTTAACCCAATGATTTTACCCTTTTCTATCATTATCTTTCTAGGTATTTCGTCCCCATTCACCTTTATTCCTCTCCCTCCAGGTTATTTTCCTTTTCCGTCGTCCTCTTTCGACTTCTTACTCTCTACAATCATGAATTTACAACTCCTTTCGCTTCTTACATCCTCCTGATTTTCTTGCCTTCACGAGTCTCCACATTTTTTCTCACTTGCAGCTCCCTCCTTTTCTTTTTTCCCTCTTTCCCTGCGTTTAAGAAATTCCCTCCCCTCCCTCCTCCCCCCATCCATCTTTCCTCCCCCCTCCCCTCCCTCATCTCCCCTCCCCCCTTCTCCTGGTGGTGTCAAGGGTCAGGAAGGGAAGACACGCGACGCCAGAGTTGGTCCCTGCTGTCATGAGCGCGCACCTACCCACGCACGTACACACATTTACACACACACACACACACACACACACACACACACAGGGTCGTAGGGAGGAGGGGCTCAAGAGAGGGAGGGGGGGTCAAGTCGCGTAGGAGGATTAGGTCGTTCATCTCAGGCTAATGCAGTGGAATTTTGATCTCTACTAACAGTGGGAGAGTTGATGGAAGGGGAAAAATAAAAGCGCGTCTAGTAAAATGATTAGATAAGGTCGTATCTCTTGGGTTAAGTGATGCAAGTTTTGGCCTTAATGATGTTATGTTTCAAGCGTCTTATGAGGAAAATCACTCCAGGCTTTTTTCACTGAGGACAAGGAGGAAATTACACTTGCCTCACAATGTCTTCCCGTCAAATTTTCCTCGTCAAAAGAATGTATATATTTTTCCTTTATTCGTGCCGTCATTTATTCTTTTCTTTTTCTTCTGTAAAGGGAAGTGCCCAGAAATGCAATACACTCTTCTTCTACTGTGACTTTCTGTGGTCGTATTAAAAGTATTGGGTCTGAACTTTTCTTGTTCATATAAGCACCCAAAAATATATGGCAAAATATAGGGCAAACATACCTTTGACGGAGAGAAGTTATTAAAAAGCAGTACGTTTGAAATCTGCTGTTGTCTGAGTAGAATTAGACCCAAACTGACGATTTAAAGAATATCGGTGCATCCCATAGTTATTGCTACTAAAAGAAGTACCACAAAGCCATGCCATTAATTTCTCTGACGGTGGGAAACTGATACCACATAAGCCCCGAGTTTGCTATCAAAAGAATGTGTCAAAAACTTTTACGGTAACCATAGTAATCCATCCTAAATCTGTCATAAACTGAATGGCATAGCTACTCCGTATGTTACAAGAAATATCCACGAATTAATGACATAATACCCCTGGGAGAAGAGGAAAAATTATCAAAGAAGACTTCCCAATCCTATTGGCATTAATAAATAAAAAGTGTTCACAAATCCAAGATATTTTTTATTTTGCCCGTGAGAAACCGGCATCATATTAATGTTTAAAATCTATTAGGCTACTTCATAAATATACAGCTGTATTTTTTTTCCCCACTAAAGTAATAAGTTCCGAAGGAGTTGCTCTCAAAACAATGCATCCCATTTTTGTAGAAGTGCCCATATTTTAGTGACAATTTTCTTTGCTGGTAAAAAATTATCAGAAGAATACGTTCCAAATCTGCTATCAAAGAAAAGTCCCCAGTGTGACGGCATTAAAAGAAGGATCGATAAATCTATAACATAATTCTCTTTGGTCACGAGAAATTGCCAGATAAATGTCCCAAACCTGTCGTCAAAAGAATGTTTCAATTTTTTTACCAAAGGAATAAAGCCGTTAATCTGTAGGTATATAAAAAAAAAAGTACCGATAAATCTATAGCATAATTTTCTCCGTCGGTGAGAAATTGCCCTGAAGGAGGAGGAGGAGGAGGAGGAGGAGTGGCGAGGGTTGGCAGCGGAGGCCCCCGAGGCGATCAACCAAAGGCTTAAGGCTGGAGGAAGGAAGGTAATGGCGGCGCTCCGTGTGTGTGGGGATGGTACCAATGCAGAGGCTCCACCCTTTTGATCTTTATAATTAACTGCATCTCCCACGGCAATATGTTTATTATTTTTATTAAACGGAGGAAAGGGGTGGAAGGGCGTATAATTTCGTGGCTTCAAAGTTCAGGACGCTATTTCTTATTTTTTCTCTCATTTTTTCTCCCCCCTGGCGGAGTTTTACACAAATGGTGGGTAATTTGGGTATTATGGAGATGGCCAGGTGTGGCAGGTCGGGTGGAGGAGCGCTGCCTGTCTGCCTGCCTCACTGCCTTCCTGTCCCTCTTCTAGCCATCTTACCCGCCTACCTCTCTTCCTTCCTCACTGCCTCCGTACCTCCTTAGTTGCCTACCTTCCTACCTACCTGCCTTCCTCCTTATGTCTCCCTCCCTATCCACCTCCCTTAGTGTCTGTCTCCCTACCTACCTTCCTACCTAACTTGGTCAATGTTTTACTTACTTACCTACCTCCCTTCCTCCCCCTTACCTTCTGACCGTTCTTCTTCACTGCTTCCCTGTCTATCTACATTTCTAATTATCTCCCTCCGTACCCAACTACTTTCTTCCTCCTTTTCTACTTACTTACCTACCTGCTCACCTACCTTCCTCACTTCCTCTTTACCTATGTACCTACTTATCCTCAATGCCTCCCACCTTATTTACCCACTAGTCCTTGTGTTTCACTCTCTACTTAACTACTTTCCTTCCTTTCTACTTTCCTCTTTTCTCCTTCCCTACCTGTCTTTCTCATTCCTCTCTCTTTACCTTATTACCAATCTTTCTCACTATCTCCCTTCCATCATCTCTCCCTCCTTACCTACCTACCTTGCATACCTTCCACATTCCCTTCTTACCTATCTATATTCCTCATTAACATCCTTCCTTACCTAATACATAACCTTTCTCACCATCTCTCTCCCCATCTACCTACTTCTGTCTTCTTCCTTGCTTATCTACGGTCCCTGTCGTAATGTTTTTCTACCCACCTATCCTCGTCACGGCGCTCCTGCTTACCTACCTTCCACTCTTTCTCCATACCTCTCTACCTACTTCCTCACCACCTACCTACTTCCCAACCTATCTACTTGCTCTCTCACTGACTGCCTAACTATCCTCCTATCTCCCTATCTTTATCACTGCCTGCAAACCTACATACTTACTCCTGCGACTGTCTGCAAACTTATCACCCTCAGTCCCTGCCTGCTAACTTTTACAGCCTGCCTACTATACTGCTCTTCGACCTGCTTGTTTAACTGCTTTCCTGCTTTGTTGTCTGCATGCCTTTTCATCTCAACAAATCTTTTCATAATATTTCACTGGATGATCACTGTCTCCATGCTTATCTGCTTTCTTGTCTTGCTGCTTTCACTGCTGCCCTTTTTCACTGATTTCATGGTTGCCTGCCTACCTACTACAATGCCTGTCTGTTTGCTATCTCATTACCTACTGCCTGTCCGCCTGCCTGCTGCCTGCTGCCTGCCTCACCCCCTGCCTGCCTTACCTCCTACCTGCCTGATTCCTGCATACTGCCTCGCCACCCCCCGGCCTCCTCACGGGCCCAGGTTTGCAATATTTCGTAAACATTCTTGGCAATTTTCCTCTTCCACAGATATTAAAAATAATGTTGCGTCCTTGAATTTAAGGATTTTTCTTGGTAATCCTGAGTGTCTCCCATAACTGGAATTTTGCAATCTCTGCATGAAAAAAGAAAAAGTTTAGCATGGAGGCAGAAACACTACTTTTTTCCACTCCTTTCAGACGCTCAACATACAGCACTATCAATATAAAAAAAAGAATCACATAAGTTCCTCTTTTCTATTATCGAAAATGAGAAGTTTATTTTTTCATCTTTGTCGTATGCGTAAAAACTAACACGAAAATAACGATGGAAGTTTGTGTAGATTCTTTTACTGATCGAGAAATGAGATGACTAAATGTTGGTTTGCGTGAAAGCCTAAAGACACGGTGGTAAATGGAACTGACGTGGGGTGAGACACAAAGCGCCACTCTAGATGAACTACTAGATTTTTACCTTTATATCTATCTAACACAAAGCTTAATACAAAAGTGAACTGTACTTTGGAAAATGTTGAGTTTTCAAGAGTCAGAAATAAAATACAAGAATCATAAAAATGGTTTCGTTAAGTAGTGAAAATGAGACAGAAGAAAGAGGCAATTGGCCATGGTACCACAAGGACAGCTTTAAACACGAGTATACTGTATAATTTTCACACGACCAACTCCACACACACTTGAACTCTTCAGGAATTTATGGGTACAAGATTCTACCACATTTCAATACGGAAAATAAGCAAAAGAAAAAGAAAGCAACTCAAACATGAAGGGGCGAAAATGACCAATAAAAGACACACTCAATGGAAATACACAATAATTCTGTAGGTAAAGTACAGAATAAGCACTAACGAAAACAGACTGGCGCTAACCTTGAAATGGGCTCCCTGAAAGTAGCGAGGGTGTAGGTGATGGTGCGAAGAGAGGTGTTCCGTAAGGGCTCTCTGGCACACCTGAGGGAAGGCAAAGGTACCAGGTAAGTTCTATCTATCTATTGCCAGACGCCTCAATCCCGTTTGGGGTGGCCACAAACAAATCGCCTCCAAGTCGCCCTGTCCACCGCCATTTCACTGCCCTGCTCCCAACTCACACCCCCCTCTCTCATATACCTCTACACCCCATCCCTCCATCTCATCCTCGGCCTCCCCCTCCCTCTCTCCCCCTCCACCTCACTCATATACACTCTCTTCGTCAGTCTTTCACCCTCCATCCTCTCCACATGGCCAAACCACCTCAGTGTATTCCTCATAACGCTTCCTATCACATCCACATCCACACCACAACGTTCCTTTATATCCTCATTCGTCAGCCTGTCTCTCCACGTGACTCCACAGGCTCCTCTTAAATAACTCATCTCCACTGCTCTCACTCTTGACTTGTGTCCTTCCAACAACGTCCAAGCTTCACTTCCGTACGTTAGAGACTGAATGTATTAATATATGAATGTTTTCACGGTAATTTGTTCACATTCAGGAGATGCTCACTTCCCTGTTTCTTATCACTGCTTTCAAGGAACCAGCAACCTTTCTTCCCTGTTGTACCCTTTCAAGCACTTCACCCTCCAAACCTCCATCCTTACTCATCACACTACCCAAATACTTAAACGTACTCACATTTTCCAATTCCTCACCATCCAACCTCGCTGTACATTCACTAACTTCACCTCTCTCAAAGACCATCACTTTACTCTTCCCTACATTCACCTTTAGGTTCCGTTTCTTACACACTCTCTCAAACTCATCCACCAAGCCTTGCAGCTCCCCTTCGTTTCACTCAACAACACAGTATCATCTGCAAACAACAGTACAGGGAGTTTCCAAACACTATCCTCTCTCACCAGGGCCACTCCAACATCCACTACCCTACCTTGTACCTCTTTTATTACCCCATCCATGTACAGATTGAACAACCATGGAGACATGACACATCCCTGTTTCAAACCAACTTTCAAAGAGAAAAATTCACTTAGTTCACCATCCACACGCACTGCAGCCTTCGCACCATCGTACATACTCTTCACAGTATTCAACAACTTCCCATCTACTCCATATATTCTTAACACTTTCCACAATCCTTGTCTATCCACCCTGTCATATGCTTTCTCCAAATCCATGAAAGCCGCATACAACTTCTTTCTCTTCTCTAGAAACTTTTCCACTAAAGATCTAAGAATGAATATCTGATCTACACAACCTCTTCCCTTCCTAAAGCCTCCCTGTTCTTCTCCAACTAATTTCTCTGTTCTTTCTCTAACTCTGTCTATAAGTATCCTACCATACACTTTTCCTATTATACTAAGAAGACAAATGCCCCTATGATTACCACACACTTCTTACGTGCAATATTACCGGTGATTTTGCAAGCTGTGTGTCCTTGTATCGTCTGGGGCAATTATTTCCATACAAACGGACACTGCATGTATTAATATAAGAATGTTTGTTTTCATGGTTATTTGTTCACATTCAGGAGATGCATACAAACTTAATATTATCTTCTGCGCAACACACACAAAACAAACACAAATATGAACAGTGTGTGTGTGTGTGTGTGTGTGTGTGTGTGTGTGTGTGTGTGTACGGTGTTTTGCACATATAGGTGTACTGGAAGAGGCAGTGTGGAATGAAGCGAGACTAACCAGCACCTGTCACCTCTGTCTCCTCACATGACAGAAGACCGGACGTGGGTGACGGAGGCAGAGGACGGGGCGGGGCTTCACACACACACACACACACACACACACACACACACACACACACACACACACACACACACACACACACACAATCGATAGCAACATAATAACTGCACGACAATCAACTGAAAATCTGATATCGACAAATGAACTACATCAAACTTAAAGGAGCTACGGGTTTTCTGTGTCCTAGATATTCAGAAAATGTGCAAGACCTAATTGTGTGTGTGTGTGTGTGTGTGTGTGTGTGTGTGTGGAGGGGGGGAGCTGAATGGTTCCACACACTGTATACCCCAATATGCAACACAAGGGAATATCTGCTTTTTATTTTTTTTCTAGACACACTGGTATCTTCCTCAAGTTACCACATAAATACTTTGCTCAGTAAATGGACATTCTAGGAATCAAATGGCAGAAAACTGTCCCAAGTAAACGTATATGGAGTGCTCGAATTTTCCTTTGCATAAAATAGTTTGGATTTAGACCGAATATTAATCCAAGGAGAGTCCTTGGCGAACAAAAAAATGGTACATGTTTGCAAATATAACACATCAATCGCCAATATCGTAAAATACTATTAAAATTTATGTGCGAATTGATATATGTTTAAAAGTAACAGTAAATGTCTTTTCTTTCACTCCAATACTGATGTTGGCAGGATTTGTGTCTGAAGAAAACAATGTACAACGATTCTGAGTTTGAGGGGAAAAAAAAAAATGCATACACAGTCGGCTTAGAGAACTGGACAACTCTGGGCTCCTCTCACCCTCGATCTTTGCATAAAATCGTAATATTTCATTTTAATGTTTGTAGCCAACGAGTGTAGGAGACTTTGCGTTCCGATTGGCAAAAATATATGCATTTATGTTATCATACGCTTTTAAGATTTTTCACTTACAGGTGTTTGTAGTGTGGCATGAGCGGACATGCTCTGTAAACCTTCCCGTAATGGATTCAGCGGATATTCGCAAGAAGTGCATCTGCTCCAAAATAGTGTCTCTACTAAGGTGATCCGTAGTTTCACAGTAAGGGTTGTTACTCCTCTTTCTTAATATGCAGGGTACAGTTTACATATCTAAATTTCTTTCATTATGCTGTATTGATGATTAGATAGATAGACAGACAGACAGACAGATATAGGTATGTACTGACTCCCATGCTCTTTTTTCGTGACATGAGCCAGTGGCGTGAGTTGAGATCTCGGGCCCCAAAGTTTGAATATCACGTTTGTACTTCATATCAGCTATTCCAGGGTTACGGCACCTGAACTGGAAGGCATCTTATTCTACAGGTGTGCAATGAATGTCAATTGGAGAGCCTGATGCTGTTGTGGACTGGGTTTGAGCAGGTTAATACTGAATGGCTCAAAGAAACTACCATACCGCTACCAGTGAGTCGAAAACCGTCACTGCTCCATCACTCACTCTCCTTTCTTCTACTCCTTTCTATACTTACAGTATGTGACGAAAAATGTATGATGTAAAACTAATATAATGCTCTTCACCACGAAAATTTTCTTTAATACCTCCCGTCATCATTATTTTCTGCTTTCGCCCTGAATGGGTATGATATATAATTTATCAACAACCTTCGAAAGGGGAGGTCTCCAAAGGAAGATAAATAATCTGATTGTAGCTACAATAAAATGAACAATATATCTTCAGGCTGAAGAGGTTGATCTGAAACCAGCTTAAATTTTCCCATGTGTTACAGAGAGCCAGGATTCCGGTGGCTTTAATAGTGTGTGAATGTGTGTGTGGCTTTGTTTGTATCTCATATTATTATTATTATTATTATTATTATTATTATTTTGTTTTCTGAATTCTACCTGAGAAAGGAGGTCTGGATGATGATGGGAAAGGAGGTCTGGATGATGATGATGATACAAAGTCAATGTCACGTGTCATGGAGATGGCAGCCTTTGCAACATAATATCTGAGTCCAGTTCAATGGTGGGAATTTTCAGACTATTATTTACGATCGATTCTTTGTCAACACATAAATCTGTTTTTGGAGGACGAACAAAAGATGCGAAGTTTTCACATTATCCTTTCCTTTTCCATCCTCCATAAACAAAACAGCTGAGATGATTTGCCAGTCGCAGCTAGGATTATTATTACTACTATCAGAATTGCATACCAAACAGACGAAAGACTTGGGAAGACAGCAGACTCTTCTTGTCTTTACTACACAGAAAAGAAAAAGAATACGGTGAGGGGTAAATGACACAGTTGTAAATCCTGGCTCTGAAATGCTACTAAAATACATAATATTTAACCTATTTACACCCGGGGGATTTTCCTGCAGCTGAAGTAAAGCCTCTAAGTAATAAAATCGCAACAATATGAGATACAACAGACACGAACGGATTAAGGATAAATTAGGTGAAAGACAAACTAGAAGAAAAAGTGAAAGAAATCTCTGTGCATGTATCACCGACCAAAATGGAGGTAGCACAAAGAAGTTCGTCCATTTTGAGAAGGAAATATATCAAATGCAATAACTTCATAATTACCTGACCAATTACTTTCAAACTAGTGACTCTCTCTTCTCTGGATTCTGTTACCTCGCACGAACCCACAAAGAACGAGCACAGCGGCAAGTAGGCTTCACGCGCAGGGAAGTCAGGAGGAAAGCACTGGGAGACAATGTAAATATCCACAGTATTATCAGTTCATGAAGTCACACGCATGTCAGTATGTGTAATAAAATGTTGTCTTTATTTTCACTACAATTAATAAGTTGTAAAGATTATTATGATTTACAAATAACTGTTGCATGCTAAGAAATAATGTTCAATACCAAAATTAAAAAAAAAAAAGGTAAATGCAGTACCTAACATACCCTCTTTATCACCATAATCACTCCATTTTACACTAATTATTTATCAGGGGAATAAATCAACATTCATATTATTCAAGCAAACACTCTACATTCCTACTACGGAAATTTATAACTGTTCATGTTTCGTTCTACCATCATCATTTATAACTTATCATATTTTCAGTAAAAACATGTTATAAGTAAAATGAAAATATAAGAACACAAAACCTTACGTCGCACAGCACATATATTTACGGCACAGAGAAAGTGGGGTGTAAAAACTATCGACTAATTCAAAGGAAGAGTCTGTGAAGTGATGAGAATGATCCCTGATAAGAGCAAAGGTGATGACGTATATGAGAAGTGATAACCTGCCCCGTGCAAGGCCGGATTAACGTCAAGGCCAACAAAGATCAGGCTCATCAAGGTAACACTCACTGATCAGCTCTCGTATCAAGGTAAACACATCAACAACTTATCTCCACTTCCCTTTTCATTTTAATTTTTTCGTTTTTCTTTCTTTTCTCCTTTCTCCTGCCTTACCGGTAGTACGCGAGACTCAACACTTATGAAGAAAAAATATGGGGTATATATCGCTTTTTCTTCCATGTTTTCAACATCGAATTATGTGTTCAATGAAGCTCCGAAAGCGAATTAATAACTAAACTACACAGGCCGAGTTTAAACATTCCAAAATCTACTTTATACAAGAGCAACTGCACCTTCCTACCAAGTATACACCGTATTTAATATATTTACAATTTTCCGGAAAAAGACAAAATTGATTCTAATATCGTAGCTCAATCCGGGTATTTTTCATGCAGTCTAGGAAGCTCTCTCGAATGCAGGGGAAAGGGAATCCAGTAATGAGCGCGGCGGCAGAGAAATTTCAAAGGGAAGAGGATGATAAAAATAGGAAGAATAGAAGCACAGGGAGAAACAATTGATGAGTGGAGGCAGCCCCTAAACAGGCACATGCGGGTCGGAGCCCTTGATACGTCAGTGGAGATGCACCAGATACCATGAGGACGGAAAAAAGAAACAAAGAGAGAGAGAGAGAGGGACGCGGGTAGAGTCTGGCCTAAGGGAACCGTTTGGGGAATGTGATATATGTAGTTCTTGTCAAAATCTGAATGCTTCACCCGTTTTTATGTGCTTAATTCAGGACACCAGACAAATTTGCCCAGCTGAGTCGTGGCATTTGGGTTATAAATTACCTCTATTTACACTTTCACTGCTGTGGCTGTACCTGCTTTTTTAATTAATTACGGAAAGCTGCGAGCCCGCAATACTATACCTTAAAATATAAATGAAAAATTGAACAAAAAAGAAAGCCAAATTTCGTTCAGTACGAGATGAATGGTCACTCTGCACTTAAAACTCTGGATATTGGTTGGTGACAAAGACTGACTGAGGACAGTTCCAGAGTTGACCAGTTACACAATACGGGTGACCCTTCTATTACAAAGCTGGGCAGGGCAGTGATGAGTGTATGCATTATGTCTATATGTATACGTACACATGTATATATATAGATAGGTTCATAAATATGTTGACAGACAGATAAAAAACTGACAGATGGATAGATAAATAGACAGACATACAGACAAACATGACGAACCATAAACGCGTTGTGGTGATCATGACTCTAGGGTAAACCGTCTCCATTTACTCTTTCCTTTCAGCACTCCATAGCCAGTGTCTGTACCTAGCTAAGAAGAAAGGCAAAGAAAGTGACGGTAACGGAGAGAGTAAAAGGAAGGAGAGAAAAAGAAGACACAGGCATGAAACCCCCATAACCCGTGTTTGTAACTCGCTGGAGAGAGAGAGAGAGAGAGAGAGAGAGAGAGAGAGAGAGAGAGAGAGAGAGAGAGAGAGAGAGAGAGAGAGAGAGAGAGAGAGAGAGAGAGAGACCACCCACAACAAACCCAGCCGTGTTTTGATAATAATGTTCCTAGTAGGGCAGACCTCCTCCCACTTAACCCTTTCCTTTCAACACACCATATCCAGTGTCTGTAACCCACTACCTAGAGGGGCGGCGGCAGAGGAAGGGAGGAAGAGAGGGAAAAGGTGGTGAAAACAGTGTAAGAAAGAAATAGGGAATGGAGGCTAATGATGATGATGATAACATTAATAGTATTATTAATAATGATGAAAAATGAAATGAAGAAAAACAAGAGCATGAACAAACACAACAACAGCAATAATAATAATAATAATAATAATAATAATAATAACAATGGTAATGACAGGAGGGGGAAGAAGTGGAATAAAGAAGAGAGAGCAAACAGAAAACATGAAAACAATATAACAACCAGGGAAAAATGAAAACGAATAGGCAGAGCAACAGAGGGGGAGGAGGAGGATGCAGAGGAAGGGAAGACACCACCAGAATAACACGAAACAAATACAAAAGCAACGAGGTCAACGAGAGGAAGAGAAACAGGAGAAGGAGCCGGTTTTTAAGGTGAAGACAAATGCTGGAGTGGGATTCTTTTCCAGCCAGGATTTGGACACATGCGGGCTGCTGGATTCCCTTCACCACCAGGGCTGCGATTTGGGGAGCAGATTTGTGAAATTCGTGTTATATGAAAGTGAAATAAAAACATCAGATGGTTAACCTCCTCGATATGGAAGTCTCTAATTCATCTTATTGGCACTACATTAGCCTAAACACTTTACTACTAGACGTCCAGAGAGGCCATTTAAGCCCTTCCATAGGTTAAACGTTTGATTGGCAGAATTCTTCCCGCAGATTTCTTTTTTAGCCCAATAAAAGACTTAGGTTACTTCAGTCCACCGCAATGCAAGGGCGGATTGAGAGTGGAGAGGGGCTAGAGTACTTTGGAGTGTGGGGATGGTAGAGGGGAGTACGAGGAGAGTGGGGTTGCAGGGAGGGATAGGTGAGTGGGATGAATTATAGTGAGAGCAGAGTGAGGAGGGAAAAATAGGATATGAGAGGGGTGGGGATACTGGGGAAGAAGAATGTAGTGAGAGAGGATGAGAGGATGCCTTTAATTTTACAATATTCTTCTTCATTATGTATTTCTCCTCCAATCTGTTGATTTACTGAGTTTGGAAAGAAGAAGAGTAAGGGTCAGTGGGTCATCTTCACACAACTGGCTCAAGAAGGGTTAAAAAAAACAATTAATACACTAAAAATGGACGAAAACAACATGAAATCCTGACGATCAAGTCTAGCTAATGAGGAAAACACCAAACTATTGTAGGGTAAGCTCCAAGACAGAAGGAAAGAGGGGGACAGAGGAAGATTTAGATGGCAGGGAAGTGAGTTAGTTAGGGGTGAGATGGATGCAGGTCAGCAGTTTAGTTGGGGAAGGACCCTGCCTAACACCTCTTCCTTCAAGTTTATTTCGATATCTGGTCTGTCAACGTATTCTGTTACCGTATGTAATTTTAGATGTGCGTCGGATGAAATAATATCACACACACACACACACACACACACACACACACACACACAAGCGAAAATAATAAGCTGCAATATGCTAAATAAATCGCAATGAAAGAAAAAAAGTTACAGTATAAAGCCTTCCTCACTGACGAAAATACAACCCCGAGTGAGAGAGGGATAGAGGGAGCAAGAGAAGGGTTGCTGAGCGAGTAGGAGAAGGATTTGCTGAGGGGGAGTGTGAGAGGGATTTGCTGGGGGGAGGGGAAGTAGGAGAGGGGTTGTGCGAGAGGTGGGAGACAGCCTTTTTCACGCCCCACCCCAGAAGTACCCTCATTATAAGCCTTCTGACCACCGTCCAGTCCATACCAACGTACTGATCTTCTGTATTTAATATCCAGTTACTGTGCTCTAATTTCTCCCCCACAAAATTTAACAAGTTTAGTTTTATGCAATATTATACTCGTACCGGTTAAGATGTGTACTGGGGAACAGATTACTATAGAGAATTTGATAAATACTTTTAGCAATCGGTGCAATGATTGATGGGAATAATGGTGGAGAGATGAACTGTCCACCACTGCCGTTTTCATTTTTGCCGTATTCTTATCTCTCAGCATTCCTGAAAAGTAATTACATCCTTGAAGAAATTACGCAAATTCAGAGTTTCCTAGGTCAGGTTTATAGGTCTGAGGGATGTCAAGATTAGGTCAAGAGGAAGCTGAGGTTTGATACGGTGACAGCGCAAATTAAGTTCAACGATGTGGCATTCACTGTTAGGCTGGGATGGTTAGGTCTGGTTTAAGTAGTTTATTCCATCTCTCTCCAATCAGAATTAGGTCTGTGCCGGGTTAGGTCCGATGAATTAAAAGGCTAGGTCTAAACAATGCATAAATTCGGCCCCGAGGATGTGATTCTCTATTTAAAAAAAAAAAAAAAAAAAAAAAAAAAAAAAAAAAAAAAACCAAACAAAATATATGGATGAAATGTCAGGTAATTTTCTGAAAACAGGAATTTTACGGGATAATGAAGATCAACTCCAAAAAACACACACGGAAAAACATCACGAAATACACTTTTTAATTATGTTTCACGCTAAAACTGAGTAGGCCGTGAAAATGACTCAAAACCGCGGCGTCCCGTGCAAAACTGTATTGGTGACTGTGTGTACTGGTGGAGATGACTTGCTTGTGGATATGTATGTGAAGCTGTGTACTAGTAAGACAGATGTACTGGTAAGAGGCGTACTGGGAGAAGTGTACTGGTGAGATGTGTGTACTGGATTGAGGTGTACTGATGAGAGATGTATACTAGTAGGAGCTGTACTGGTGAAAGAGGTTTACTGGTTAGAGGTGCACTGGTGAGAGGTATACTGATGTGAAGTGCACTGGTGAAAGGTGTAGTCTACTGATGAGGGGTGTTTTGGTGAAAGGAAAACTGGTGTACTGGGCAGGTGTACTGGTGGGGGGTGTACTGGTGAGGTGTACTTGTGAGATTTGTAGTTGTGAGGTGTACTGGGCTGGTATGGAGGCAGGGGAGTACTGGACTGGTATACTGTGAGAGCTGTACTGAGCAGGTGTACTGGCAGAGGTGCACTAGGCAGATATACTGGGCAGGAATACCGGGAATGGTGTACTGGGAAGGTGTACCGGAAGAGGTGTACTGGGAAGGTGTACTGGTGGAAGTGAACAGGGCAAGTGTACTGGGAAGGTACTGGGATAGGTGTACTGGGCAGTAGAGGTGTACTGGGTGGATGTATTGAGGAAGGTGTACTGGGAAGGGTACTGAGAGAGGTGTACTGGGCAGGTGTACTGGGTAGGTGTACTGGGTAGGTGTACTGGGCAGGTGTACTGGAATAGGTGTACAGGGCAGGTGTATTGAGGGAGGTGTACTGGGCAGGTGTGTTGAGAGAGGTGTACAGGGCAGGTGTACTGGAATAGGTGTACAGGCCAGGTGTACTGGGCAGGTGTATTGAGAGAAGTGTACTGGGCAGGTGTACTGAGGGAGGTGTACAGGAAAGGTGTACCGAGATAGGTGTACAGGGAAGGTGTATTGAGAGAGGTGTACTGGGCAGGTGTACTGGTAGAGGAGTAGTGGGTATAGGTGTGGTGCAGGAATCCCTCTAGCACTGACCACCACTACTAATTATACTGGAAAGGTAAGTTATCGCATGAATACTCACCCACCCGCCCTTCTTCTGTCTGCCGGCTGCTAGTGGTGATGGTGGTAGTTGTGGTAGTGATTGTGGTGGTGGTGGTGGTGGTGGTGGTAGAGGTAAGAGGGTGATGATAGTTGTGGCTGTGTTAGTTGTGGTGGTGGTTGTGGTAATGCTGGTGATATGGTGTGAAAGGTGGTGGCAGTTGTGGTAGTGCTGGTTAAAGGACGGTGATGTGGTGAAAGTAAGTGGTGATGGTGGTGGTAGCTGTGGTAATGACAGTGGTGGAGGTGATAGTGACGGTGGTGATGAAAGCAATGATGATAGTGGCAATGGTTGCGGTCATGACGGTGATGGTGATAGCGATGGTAGAGTGGCTATGAGTGGTGGTGGTGGTGGTGGTGCTAGTGATGGCTGTGGTGTTAGTGACGGTAGTGGTAGTAGCATTATTGGTAGTAAGGGTGGTGGTGGCTATGTAGATGGTGACTGTGGTGGCAGTGATAGTGGACCCTTGGACAGTACTGGCGAGGTGGTAGTGGTCGTGACAGTGGTGGTAGTTATGGTGGTGGTAACGCTGGCATTGCAAGTTGTGCTTATGGTGTCAGGAGGAGGAGGAGGAGGAGGAGGAGTAAAGTTGTAATAGTAGTAGTAGTGAGTGTACTGCAAGTAATGTTAGAGTTTTCTGATACTTAATACTTGTACTTGAGGTAATAGTACTATCTGTTTGTGGCAGTGGTGTTGAAGGTATTGTTGGTAGTACAGGTAGCGACGGAGGTGGATGCTACTGATGGTAGTGGTGGTGGTAGTAGTAATGATTTCTGAGGTATTGACTACTGTGGTGGAGCGAGGTGCCTGTGACTGGTTGCGGTTCCACTGCTGGTTGTGGTGAGGTAAGTATTGATGGTACTATGGTGCTATTGGGGCTCTAAAGGTGCTAGTAGTAGTAGTAGTAGTAGTAGTAGTAGTAGTAATAGTAGTAGTAGTAATAGTAGTAGTAGTAATAGTAATAGTAGTAGTAATAGTAATAGTAGTAGCAGTAATAGTAGTAGCAGTAGTAGCAGCAGCAGTATTAGTAAGTGTTGTAGTAGTAGTAGTAGTAGTAGTAGTAGTAGCAGCAGTCGTAGTAGTAGTAGTAGTAATGGTGGTGGCGATGGTGATGGTGATGAACATACAGTAATGATAATGGTGATAGTAAAAGTAGCGGTGATGGTAAGGGTAGTGGTAATGGTGGTAATAGTGGTGATGGTGGTGGGGGGAGTGATGGCAACGGTGGTGACAAAAACGGTGACGCAAAGGTGGCGATGGTACTGTAGTGATAATGTTTAGGGACGGTGGCAATAGTGATGACTGAGTTTGTCGTGTTGGTGGTGCTAATGGTGATGATGATAATTGTACTGGGTAGTGATAGTGGAAGCAGAGGCAATGGTGATAGTGGAAGTGGTGGCAGTGGTGATAGCGACGGTGGTGACAGTGAATGGTGATAGTGGCAGTGGTGACAGTGATAGCGGAAACAGTGGCAGTAGTGATGTTGGTGGTATAAACAGAAAAATAAATAGTGATTAGTGGTAGAAGAAGATAAAAAAATAAGTAAATAAATCTGAGGACATCATTTTCATGTTGGCTTTGTTTACGTCAGACAAGGTTTATGAACTTCGGAAACCCCAAGCCTTAGTGAAAGGGTTAATGAAGCCTCCGTCTAACCCCTCCATTTCGGTAACTCACCCAGAAACTGAATAAAATCGTCGACAGATAGCAAGAATTAATTATAAGACCCCCTCATACTGAAGTGGTTACCAAAAAATGGGGATACAGAGACATAACACTGAAATCTGTGGTTGGAAAAAAAAGGAGAGTGAGAGAGAGAGAGGCCTTGTCACACAGAGATACGAACCGAAAATATTAAGATGCAAACTTTCCGATCCTGTAGGCCGGGAGAAAGATTTATAAGAGCACTCCGTTTTATATGCCCACGTTTCAGGCACTCCGTTTCTGTCGCTTACATTACGTCACTGAAACACAGAATATCCAGAACGAGAGCCAGCGGAAATATAGAACTTTTTTTTTTTTTTTTTTCAACTTTTACCCTCCCCCTTACACGATCGGAAAATTTGCGTCAGAATATGGATTAAATTATTGAAGATTTCGTAAAACCTCTATCTGAGCGGTTTATTCTGCACGTTACACCTCAGTATCTTCTTTTTTCTTATTGTTTTGATGCAAGTTATGTCGACACTAAAACGATAACATAGTCGAATATGCAAAATAAATCAATAAAGACGTTTTGGTGTGTGTGTGTGTGTGTGTGTGTGTGTGTGTGTGTGTGCTAATCTTTTCAGTGATTTTGACAGAGGAATTTGATATGGGGCCATCATTAAATATTATATTTTATTATGGTGGCCTTAATACGTATAAAACTGTCCTATTATTTTCTGGGTTGTGCATTATTTGAAACCAGGCAGAGTGGTAAAGGTATACCGGCAAGCACATAATATCATAAATAAATACATAAATAGGTAAATATATAAACACAAATAAAAATGCCGTGGTACTGAAATGCTAGAGGAAGTGATAATGATAATAGGAGTTGTGACAGATGCTGTAGATATAAAATGACAAGAGCTTTTAACAAGAAGCCTTTCCCTAGCTAAATAAAATCGGCCGGTAATAACAAGAGTAATTTTAAGATGCATCATCTTACTGAAAAGGTCCATGGAGACTTGCCTCTAAATCTTCTAAATATGAGACGTCCTTTATAAATTGAATTAAATCGCCCGGTGAAGGATAGAATATATTTGTAGGAGCATCATTGTACTGAAAAGGTTAACTCCTTGACCGCTTGTGCCCAGACGATTTTTTCAGCTAATGGGAACCCTCTAGTTGTGAGAGAATTAACAGAAACTTTATCTAACCCTCAGCTCCCACTCATATTTTTTAACGAAACCAAGTAACTTCATATGCAGATGGGAAGAAGTATACGTATAAAAATAACTTTCGGGCTAAAGGATTAATGGAAAGTATGTCTAACCTCTTTCCTTTTACAGGTTCTTCCAGAGTTTATAGCAGTTAGTTGTGTTTGCAAGAATTTAATGTCATAGGCTTTATCAGGGTGAGAGGACTAACCACTCTACCACGACGGCGACTTTCCCTGCTTTACCTTTGCTATCCTCAACAGTTTTTACTATGGAGCTCTCACACTGCACAATACACTATGGAGCTCTCACACTGCACAATACACTATGGAGCTCTCACACTGCACAATACATTACAGAGCTCTCACTGCACAATACATTATGGAGCTCTCATACTGCACAATACACTATGAAGCTCTCACACTGCACAATACATTACAGAGCTCTCACTGCACAATACATTATGGAGCTCTCATACTGCACAATACACTATGGAGCTCTCACACTGCACAATACATTACAGAGCTTTCACTGCACAATACACTATGAAGCTCTCACACTGCACAATACATTACAGAGCTCTCAGTGCACAATACATTACAGAGATCTCACACTGCACAATACACTATGGAGCTCTCACACTGCACAATACACTATGGAGCCTTCACACTGCACAATACACTATGGAGCTCTCACTGCACAATACACTATGGACACACACACACACACACACAAATGACTGTTCTTTCCTGGTTTATTTATTTATATTTCTGCTTTTCCGCACTACCCTCATTTCTACAAATCACTGCTAATCCCCATTAACCATTAAAAAAAAAGTCTGTTGATCAATTAACTTTTTTTGCATAGTTTATTCTTTGCTATTAACTTCTCAACATATTAGTCTGTTTTCCAAAGAAATTATTTTACCAATAATCTATTATTTTCCACAAATCAGTGACCTATTCCAACTGAAATAATTTTTCGAAAAATCATTTTCTCTGAAAGAAACTATTTATGTCTAAAAACTACTTTTTCATAATTGCCATTTTCTACAAACCCCTATTTCTATATTCTATTAATCGTTCTTCTGGTTACTGCTTTTCTATCTTTTTAGACATCAGATTTCCCCATAATTATTTTTTCTTGAAATAAATTTTCCCACCAAGCATTTTCCTAATTATTTTTTCCCCAAATATTTTTCTGTGAATTACTGTTTTTCTCATGACTTATTTCTATAAATTACTGTTCCTTTCTAGTGACGATTTTTTTCTTGACTGCACTCATTTGTTCCACAAATTATTGCTCTTAACATTTTTTTTTTCGTCAAACAAATTCTCTCTTCGTGGATAATATTTTTAAAAGTTGCTGTTTTCCACTATGTTTTCATGAAATGGACATTTTTTCCAGTAACTTTCTCCTTTTTCATCACCGTCTGTTCACTCTACTATTATATTTAAAAATCTATCCTCATTAACGAAAAAAATAAATACCGTTTTCCACAAAGCAACTTTCCTTATAAAACAGCCTTCCCAATCTTTATGCATTTTACTATTTTTCCTTAAATTTTTCCCTATTAATGATTTTAAAACAAATTACTCTTTTCCTCAACAGATATTTTTCTTACAAATTAGCTTTCTTTCTTTTTGTACAAATCGCTTTTTCCCCACTAGTTATTTTTTTTCTTCGGCAAATTACTAGTTTTTTGCCCACTTGATATTTCCTCTTTTCAAGCCCAATCTGTAATCCCCGAGGCCAGCAAATCGATCGGCCAAAACGAATGAAAAGCCCAGGAGCCCTTCAGAATTGTTGTGTCCGCAGGGAGGGAGGTAGGGAGGGTAGAGATGGAGGGAAAGGGGAAGAAGGGAGGAAGAGATGGAGGGAAGAGGAAGGGAGGGAGGAGGGAAAAGGAAAGGGATGAAGAGAAGGAAGGATGAGTCAAAGGGTAAATGGAGAGGAGAGATGGAGAGAGCCTGAAGAGGAAATAGGAGAGGGTAGGAGAAAGGAAGGATGGAAGGATGGAGGGATATGAGAGCAGAGGGAGGGGTGGAGGAAGAAAGACTGTTTGGGAGAGAGGGAGAGAGAGGGAGGGATGGACGAAGGGAAGGTGGATCAGATGGTCAGAAGAGTGGGAGAAGGAGAGAAATGGAGGAGGGAAGGGTGAGTGGAGGAGAGAGTGACTGTGGAGAAGACGAAGGGATGGAGGAAGAATGGTAGGTTGGAGAGAGAGAGAGAGAGAGAGAGAGAGAGAGAGAGAGAGAGAGAGAGAGAGAGAGAGATGGACGGAGAAGAAAGAGGGAACTGTAAGAGGGTATGGAGGGAGAGATATAGGGAAAAGAGAGGGAAAAAAGAGGGAGAGCTGGAAGGGGATAGAGGGAGGAATGGAGGGAAGATAAGATGGTATGGTGGGGGAGAAGAAAGAAGAGTGGGGAGATGGTGAAAAAAGGGAGGGATGGAAGGGAGGAAGAAGGACTAGGAGAGAGAGGAGGAGAGAGGGAAGATAAGGAAGAAAAATGAAGGGAAGGGAGAGACATAGGGGTTGAATGGGAGGGAGTGAGGGTGGATGGGTAGGAGGGCGGAGAGGGAGGGAGGGAGAGAGGAGTTTAGAAGGGAGAGAAGGGATAAGGGAGAGATAGGGTTCAAGGGAGGAAGAGTACAGAGGAAGAGAATGAGAAGAAAGTTAACAGCAACAAAGAAAAAGGAACAGAAATAACGATGGAAAACAGGAAAGTATATAGAATGGAAGAGAGGGAGAAGACAGAGTGACAAAAGCAGATGAATATAAATTATGACAACGGAAAAAGTATACACATTAAAAATAAGATAAATTTTTGATGGAAGTCAAGTACCAAAGAGGCAATAGTGTACAAAGGACCAAAGAAAAAATTGATCTATCTATCTATCTATTGCCAGACGCCTCAATCCCGTTTGGGGTGGCCACAAACAAATCGCCTCCAAGTCGCCCTGTCCCCCGCCATTTCACTGCCCTGCTCCCAACTCACACCCCCCTCTCTCATATACCTCTCCACCCCATCCCTCCATCTCATCCTCGGTCTCCCCCTCCCTCTTCCACCCTCCACCTTACTCATATACACTCTCTTCGTCAGTCTTTCACCCTCCATCCTCTCCACATGGCCAAACCACCTCAGTGTGTTCCTCACAACGCTTCCTATCACATCCACATCCACACCACAACGCTCCTTTATATCCTCATTCGTCAGCCTGTCTCTCCACGTGACTCCACAGGCTCCTCTTAAATAACTCATTTCCACTGCTCTCACTCTTGACTTGTGTCCTTCCAACAATGTCCAAGCTTCACTTCCGTATGTTAGAGTTGGTATCACAATACTGTCATGTAGTAACTTTTTTACTTCCATGCTCACTTCCCTGTTTCTTATCACTGCTTTCAAGGAACCAGCAACCTTTCTTCCCTGCTGTACCCTTTCAAGCACTTCACCCTCCAAACCTCCATCCTTACTCATCACACTACCCAAATACTTAAACGTACTCACATTTTCCAATTCCTCACCATCCAACCTCGCTGTACATTCACTAACTTCACCTCTCTCAAAGACCATCACTTTACTCTTCCCTACATTCACCTTTAGGTTCCGTTTCTTACACACTCTCCCAAACTCATCCACCAAGCCTTGAAGCTCCCCTTCGTCTTCACTCAACAACACAGTATCATCTGCAAACAACAGTACAGGGAGTTTCCAAACACTATCCTCTCTCACCAGGGCCACTCCAACATCCACTACCCTACCTTGTACCTCTTTTATTACCCCATCCATGTACAGATTGAACAACCATGGAGACATGACACATCCCTGTTTCAAACCAACTTTCAAAGAGAAAAATTCACTTAGTTCACCATCCACACGCACTGCAGCCTTCGCACCATCGTACATACTCTTCACAGCATTCAACAACTTCCCATCTACTCCATATATTCTTAACACTTTCCACAATCCTTGTCTATCCACCCTGTCATATGCTTTCTCCAAATCCATGAAAGCCGCATACAACTTCTTTCCCTTCTCTAGAAACTTTTCCACTAAAGATCTAAGAATGAATATCTGATCTACACAAAATTGATAAAAATGAAAAATAGGGAAAGGAAGGGTGAAAGAGCGTTATGAATAAATGAAAAAAAAATTTGGAGATTGAACACTAGGCAAAAGAAAAATAAACTCAGAAAGAAAGAAAAAGAAACTACGAGTGAGGATGAAAGAAAGAAAGAAAGATAAGGAAATATTTGGATAGAAATGAACGAGGTGAAATGATAGGGAAGAAAGAATCAATCTGTCACACACACACACACACACACACACACACACACACACACACACACACACACACACACAGTAAGACGAGGAAAAACAGGAACAGGAATTTATATAATGATTTGTCTGTTATTCCTTCAGCTTGTATTGTCTCACAGATAGACCAGGCGTCCAAAAGTTTTACTGCAAGAAAGGTAAATATGAGAAAAAGGATAAGAACAGAGAGAGAGAGAGAGAGAGAGAGAGAGACTGGCGTGGGAGAAAAGGATGAAGAGAGGAAGAATGACGTGTGGAGAGAGGAGTGGAGGGAAAGGAATGGAGAAGAGGGAGAAAAAGGGAACGGTGAAGGGAGGAAGAAGGGAGGGTGGAGAGAGGAGGGAGGGAGAGGAGTGGAGGGAAGAGGGAGGGAGAGGAGTGGAGGGAGAGAGGGAGGGAGAGGAGTGGAGGGAAGAGGGAGTAAAGGGTGGAGGGAGGGAGAAGGAAGAGAACAGACGGCGCCCAAATGACGAATCCCGTCCCATGTCAGATGATAACCCCCTCTCTCTCTCTCTCTCTCAGACATAACGAGAGAGAGAGAGAGAGAGAGAGAGAGAGAGAGAGAGAGAGAGAGAGAGAGAGAGAGAGAGAGAACCATCACTCTTGACGAAACTGAGGCTGATTGATACTTCTCTATTTGCTTCAATGTTCATAGCAATTCTTAGACAGTAAATATTCTCTTTGCTATACTATTTTCACATTAACCTGACCAAAATTTGACATATGTCCGAATCCTCAACTGTAACAATAGCACTAGAATAAAATGCTAGTCACGAAGAGGTGCTACGGAAAGGATGTGGAGCCGCTGCATTATCTTATTCTGCCACTGAGCTACGTGAAAATAACTGGATAAAGGGCGGCAATTTTGGATCCTGGTAAACTGAAAGATATATACCAAATTAGCTTTCATTAACACCTTTCATTTTCGTAACACCTCTTCCTTAGCGAATTATTTTGGATACTGCGTCCTATTCTCTCAAAATTATTCATGTATTTTTATTTACTTCATAGGCTGCACAAATATAACGCTAGAATATATTAATCATCAAAAATAAACTGCTACGGAATAGGTGTTAGGGAGCCTTCTTAACTGAACAGACTGAGACTTAGGTTCATATTCCCGTTGGTTAAAGATGTTCCTAGCACCTCTCCTTTAGCGATTTATTTTTGGGTATGGCTAGTTAATACCCTTGTGTATATTGTTTATGCGGAGTATGGAGATATTAGAAGGATTTATATGACACGGAAAGGGGTAATAAGGCGTGACAGGCAAAATAAATCGGTTAGGAAAAGGTGTTAGGGAGTTTCTTTATCCGACTGTAGACACCAACATCAGTTAATATGAAAGATTACTTAGAACACCCATCAACCTCTTCACTATACGTATTTTCCAGCTTTATTCATGATGCTTACAGACGATTTTATTCAACCTAGGGGGACCTCAGGCTGCGAAGGGGTTAGTGAAGGCTGTCCCTAACCCCTCCAGTTCACAGTCTCTCCTACAGTGACTAAAATCGTCTGGAGGTGGCAAGAATTAAGGACACGTTTGGTGGATTAAGAGGTATTATCTCTTCACTGGGAGGCTTTTAATCCCTTGACTCCAGTGAATTTTCTTGTGTCTGAGTCTTGTTACCAATGGGAAATTATTATTATTATTATTATTATCACTATCATTGTTGTTGTTGTTGTTATTATTATTAGCATCATCATTTTATTGTCAATTGTCATTATTAATATAATTACTTATATTGTATTATTATTATTATTATTATTATTATTATTATTACTACTACTACTACTACTGCTACTACTACTACAACTACAACTACCATTATTACTATTATTATTATTTTTTTTTTTTAAGACAAAGCTCTAATAGTAAAGAGATTAATGAAAGCCAGCTCTCACTCCGCCACATCGAAAATTTTCTGTGATGCTTAAATAAAAAAAAAGTCTTCTGGCAACTGTGGTTATAGAATATTAAAATAGGTCACCGCAGGGAAGGGGTTATTATTATTATTATTATTATTTATTTATTTTTTCAGACAGAGACCCTTTTAGATTAAGTTAGCTTCTTCACTCCTATGGCGTACCAATAAGTTTATTTTCTATATCGGTTTATTTCAAACGATTACATTCAGCTGAAGAGAAGCACTGAAAATGGAGGAGTAAGTTAAAGAGTTACGTACCCCTGATATATAAGCGATTCTTCCAAATTTAAATAAAATAATCTGGAACTAGCAAGAATATAGAAGTAAATATCATAGCAAGAGGCTGCACTGTTTGGAGAGAAGCCGTATAAAGCATTAAAAGCCATCTATCTATCTATCTATAAATCTATCCATCTATCTGTCTGTCTGTATCTACTTATCTATTTTTTTTTGAGTAGTTTCAAGCGTCATTTATCAAACTCTGGCTCTTATAAAAAGCGGGTACAAGTTTATTAATGCCTTAATGGAAAGAAAATATATATTGCTATGTAATGTGCATGGATCTAATATTTAAACAGTGATATGATTTCCTCCAACGAAGTACTGTCGTGTGTGATATTATTATTATTATTATTATTACCAAGAGAATGGCTCAATGTATAATATATTTTTTTCCACGTCCTCTCAACGTGGTATACAACTTTTACGTATACCTGTAAACCCCTACCTACAGCTGTAAATGTATAGCAGGTGTGTATGTGCCTGCTTCACTGATTTACTGCACAGATCACATTCCTATCCAGTGAGCAGGTGTTTATAAGAGAAACATGTGCAGGTTCAGGTGTGTATGCGGTGTGTCTCAATGCATATGGATTATTGATTATTCACTTGTTCAGCTGACTTATTTGGTATATAGAAGAAGCCTGTGTTAACGGAGATGTGATGGTCTCTGAGTTCTTCACACACACACACACACACACACACACACACACACACACACAGATATTTAATATGTATAATATAAACTAAAAAATATGCACATAGATCAGGCTTCTAAGTATTGTAGTAAACAATTTTTTTTTTTTTTTCAGTAACGGTGCTACATTTCTTTAACAGATTATTATAAACCAATCCTTTAAGTAGTCAACGTCAGCACTAGTAAACGATCTTCCTGTGGTTAACGACAGACGATTTCACGTTTAACTTACGGAGGCGAATAGGACCTCCATAGTAAAAAAATCAGCCTCGACGTGCCCTTGGAGAAGAGCGTTGGGGATGACTGATTTTCCTTCTTTTTTCTCTCTCTGCTTAACATCTAATATTTTTCTTCACCTGAGGGAAACTTTCAAGACCCATAGTGTTGATAGAGAAACCAGAGTATGAAAAAACGTAGCAAAATTTGTGTAGGTATTTAATATTTAGTGTCAGCATAGACGTATTTCATATAACAGCTACAGGCCCCCGAGTTACATTGCATTCAAACGTTTTTTCCATGCCACCAAAATACTTCGTGGTCATTTTCGGCAAACAAACAGAAGCGCTAATCATCTGAACAAATTTAACGTAACCTACCCTTCGTAAAGTTAGGTTAGGTTAGGCTGGATGATTTTGCTTTCTAGATGTTAAATAAAAACGTCCGTTGTGGCATGTTTCGGTCACAAACATATGCATTGTATGAGTTTGATGTGTGTCATGTCCACCCCTTTTTTGCCTACACCTGGTCTCCCCCTCTTATTCCCCTGACCTACCCCCTTTCCCCTCCCCTCCCCCTCTCCCTCTGATGGCCGGTCCAGCACCCCCTTCCCCCCACAAGCCGCCGGTCAAGGAGAGACGTATGACGAGTTTGACGTGAATAACCCCTTCTCCCCCGCGACCTCTTTCTCCTCCCCTTTCTTCTCCAATCTCCCCCACCTTCCCTTCCTTTCTCTCACCCCTGCCCATCCGTCCGTCCTGTCTTTTCTCTCGCTCCCTCTCACCCTCCTACTCTGTCCTCCACCCAGCCCTACCTACTTACCTACCTACCTCCCTACCTCCCTCCCTTTTTGAAGTTCTGTCTCTTTGTCGCTTCCTCTTCCTTTTCTTGTTTTTTTCTTCGGCTCTCTTGTCTGTTTTCTTGTCTTTTCGTTTTCTTCTACATTTTTCTTTATTCTCGACTCACACAGGTCACCTTTTGATTTCCTCCCCCCTCCCTCACTAATATATATTTTTTCTTTTCACTCATCTCCATTCACATTCCTTGTATTTCTTCATGTACTCTCTCTCTCTCTCTCTCTCTCTCTCTCTCTCTCTCTCTCTCTCTCTCAGGGCTGTAACAAAATATGAACATTACATCTACCTACAAAACCATTTAAGTATATTCACGGTGGACAGATTACGAAAAAAATCATTACTTATTACAAAAGTTAATCAAGAACACATTGCATACCATATCTTATAAAAAATTACTAGATTTATTTTTCGCCATTCAGATCGCCAAGAATACGAAGAAAAAAATGACAAAGAGCTACTGATATTTTTTGTCTTTTAGAGATTACTAGACAATAACACATTTCAGTGACGATCTTGTGTTCCTCGATACGTACGCAAGATAGTTACATCCGCACGTGCAATGCGAGGGAGTTACGTGTTTGCCTCACCTGGTTTGTGCCTCTCTGTCCTTCCGTCTGTCTGTTAGCTAGGTAATGGAAAAACTACAGAATGGAACTGCTAATACCTTCTCCAATACCTGTCTTTTGGTCGTGTTAATGTAGTCATGTTAAGCCTACTTTACCTGGCCTAATATAAGATGATTTTATTCAGCTGACTCACAGGTACTTGAATGTTAAAAATTACCCCATTAATTCTCGCAATCCTCACAATTATTCGTTCACTATCTCGACCCTGATTTTCGTCCTTCAGTAGCTTATTTCACGAAGTTCAGGAGCAGAAAAAAGGGTATGCTACGGCTCCACATCCTTCCCATAGCACTTCTTCGTGACTAGCTTAATATTCTGGCCTAAATCTCTTGATACAACTAAGCCGATTTTCGTCCTTTTGTGACTTATTTCCCGTAGCTCAGAATGACAACAACAAACCTCTACATCCTTCCCACTGCACTTCTTCGTGACTAGTATCGTATTCTAAAGTAAATCTCCTGATATAACTAAGCAGAATTATGTCCTATTGTAGCTTATTTCCCGTAGCTCAGTAAGACACTACACCTCTACATTGAGCACTTCTTCGTGACTACGAAGGGTGATCAGAAAGTAATGACAGTTCGTGCTATAACATGAAAACCTTGAATGATGGGAGGTAGGGGAGCAAGGAGAGTGCAGAGTTGCCTGTCCTTACGAGTTTGAACTTGTCGCCGTATGCCTGACTTTTCTTGTTTTATTGTTGTGAGTGAATGCTTCACTCTTGTTTTTGCTCTCTGGCCAGAAACATGGATTACTCGAAAGAAGGCTGCAGGTTCTACATTTTTACGAGGTGGAAACTGGGAAAGAAAGCAACAGAGATTCGAGGGGAATTATTACAAGTTTATCCAGACACTACTCCTTCCCTGGAAACTGTTTCCCGCTGGATTCGTGCTTTCACAGCAGGAAAAACTGAATTGAAAGATGAACAACGTTCTGGACGCCCCCAGACATCCGTGACCGAAGCAACAACTGTCCGTGCACGGTCCATCATTGACGAGGATCCAACTGTAACTCTTAGGTTCTTAGCCTTGGAGCTTGATATCAGTTATGGGAGTGCATATGACATCGTGCATGAACAATTACACCTGTGGAAGAAGTGTTGTCGATGGATACCCCATTTGTTGACTGATGAGCAAAAGGCTGAACGGGTGAGGATTTGTCGTGTCTGGCTTGCTGAATTTGAACCAAATGGTCCAAAACGGTTTTCAGATGTTGCTACTGGAGATAAGTGTTGGATTTCATTCTTCACAACCCGTGACAAGCAGTCAAACATGGTGTGGTTGGGCGATGAAGACCCTTGACCTCAGATTTTGAAGGAAGGATTTTGCAGCCGGAAGCGCCTTTTCACCATCTTTTTCAATTCTCAAGGACCAATATGCGTGGATGTGATGTCTGAAAAGTCCACTATCACAGCCCAATACTACACAGACCAGGTCCTTCCACAAGTCTTGGAACACAAGGCCAACACAGCACCAACCCGCCGTCGGTCTCGCCTTTTGCTGCACCACGACAATGCTGCACCCCACAAAGCTCGCCTCACTATGCAGTACCTGGAACAACAAGGTATAACTCTGCTCCCCCACCCACCCTACTCCCCTGACCTGGCTGCCTGTGACTTTTGGTTGTTTCCAAAAATTAAATCTGCCATCGCTGGGAAGCAATTTCATCGCATCCAAGACTTGGCACGGACCGTCAATTCAGAACTCCGAAGTATACCGTCTTCAGAGTACCACGCTTGCTTCATGAAGTGGAGAAAGAGAATGGAACGCTGCATAGAGGTTGGAGGGGAGTACTTTGAAGGAATGTGAGTCATAGTTTGATAGTTCTTCATGCTAATAAAAGTTTATGGACTCACTGTCATTTCTTTCTAATCACCCCTCGTAGCACCATACTCTAGGACTCTCTTTTTCCAGCTCAGCAATCAAGATGGAGAGATGACAATTTTAGGCCAAGTTAAAGTGGACAGAGTGTAGTATTTACTGCAGTTACTGTCAGATATTTTAACTCAGAGAAATAGAGGAGAAAGTGAACGTTATTACCGTCTCCAAGGGCACTAACACCTCTCCCTTAGCGATTTATTTTTGGACATGGGTGGTTAATATAATTTTGTATGTTATTTATGCGAAGTATGGCGATATTGGAAGGATTTAAGGAAAACAGAAGAGGAATGTAAGGTGTAATAAACCAAAAAAAAATCGCTTAGGAAAAGGTGTTTGGGAGCTTCCTCAACCAGGGAGAATATGGGCCAAAGATCCAATATGAAAAAGGCCTTAGAGCTTCCCCAACAGTGTAAGAGTGGTAAGATCCTTTGTGAATACGTCCTTATAAGTCCTTCAGTAGGTAAGATCCTTTGTGAATATACCCTCATACGTCCTTCAGTGGCGTAAGATCCTTTGTGAATACGTCCTTATAAGTCCTCCAATGGTGTAAGATCCTTTGTGAATACGTCCTTATAAGTCCTCCAGTACGTAAGATCCTTTGTAAATACGTCCTATAAGTCCTCCAGTGGCGTAAGATCCTTTGTAAATACACCCTTTTAAGTCCTCCAGTGGCGTAAGATCCTTTGTGAATACGCCCTTTTAAGTCCTCCAGTGGCGTAAGATCCATTGTGAATAAGTCCTTATGGGTCCTTAAGCGGGTCCTTGTGTGAATCGGCCACTGGTCACCGCCTTACCCCGTCCCATCCCCACCGCCCCCATTATGAACACACACTTGCACACACAATGGGATGGAAGGGGGTTGGGGGAGAGAAGGGGGGACAGGAGAGAAAGAGGAGGCGAGGGGGGAGAAGGGGGTGCAGGAGAGAAAGAGGAGGGGAGGAGGGTCATTGCTGGGGGAGGAGGGAGGATGGAGATACCAGGGGGCAGAGGAAGAAGGGATAAGGATGAGATGGGTAAGGGGAGGAGAGGAGAGAAGGGAGGATGAGCAGGGAAGGGAAAGGGGAGGAGAGGGGGAATGAGGGGGAAAGAATAGGAGGGAGACGAGGGGGGAGAAAATGGAGGAGGGAGAGGAGAGGAGGGAAAAGGGAGGGGGAAGAGGAGAGGGGAGGGTCAGAGCATGGGGAAAAGGAGGACAGGGAGAGAGAGAATAGGGGGATAGGAGGGAAGGAGGAAAAGTGGGAGGGAGGGAAGGAGAGAGAAAAGGGTGGTCTTGGTGGTATATGGATGTGAAAGCGGAAGGAAAAGGGAGAAGAGGAATGAAGGGAGGAAAGAAGAGAAGAGGAATGGAGGGAAAGGAGTGAAGAGGTGTGAAGAGAGGAAGGAGTAAAGAGGAAAAGACATGGGAGATTACTGGGGGAAGAAGAGGGTGAGAGAAGGGGGTGGTCGTAGGGAATGGAGAGAGAGAGAGAGAGAGAGAGAGAGAGAGAGAGAATGAGGCCGTAGAGATGAAGACCAGAGAGATGAAATGAAAAGAAGAAATGAGGATGGAGAAGAGAGAAGTGGAAATAAGGAGGCAGAATAACTGAATGGGAAAAGAAGGAGATGGGAAAACATAAGAGACGTGGCGGGACAGAAAAGGACGCCCGTAGCAGTAAAGACCGTAAGGGAGAAGAAGAGAGAGAGGAAATACAGAGGAAAGGAAGGAGAGAACAGGGAAAGAGGGGAAAGGGAAACATGAAAAAGGGGAAGAGGAGGAGAGAAAAGAGAAGAGGGACAGAGGAGGGCAGAGAGAATGGGGGGAGGGAAGGAGGAGGGGTAGGAGGAGAGAACTAGGGGGTGGGGGGTGGCGACAAGAGGAGACTGAAGGGGAGGGGCAGTGGTTATCAGAAGTGGGATTATAATTCCCCATTTATGCACGCCCGAGTTACCAGATATTCGAGCAAGTATACAGCTAACGTCCACTGCAGAAACAGTCAACAAACACGGTGTAGATCAAGGTACCCACAAACCCCTACCTCAAAGACACAAAAACGACGGCAGGGTAAAAAGGAGAATTGGTAAAGAAAAAAAAAATATCTTGCGGTATGAAGGGCGTAGCGTCGGAACCGCTGACAAGGGCCAGTGGCTGACCATTCTAGAGCGGACAAAGGAGCAGGGTAGGTGGGGGCAGGGGGCTGGGAGGGGGCAGGAAGGAGGGGGTGAGGGGGCAGGGAGGAGGGGGTGAGGGGGCAGGGAGGGAGGACGAGCACTGCAGTCTACTCCAAGTTTTGATTTCACCCATTCTCTGGTAAAAGGACAGCTCTATAATAAGGCCATTTAGGAGGCGGTCCGGTTCCCAAGGGGTCCGGGGCTTGGCCAGGGGTGAAGGAGGCTGGAGGGGAAGGGTTAGGAGGTGTGGTGGAGGGAGGGAAGGAGTGAGAGAGGAGGGTTAGTGGAAGGGGGGAAGCAGTGAGAGAGGGGGGTTGGTGGAGGGAGAGTGGGAGTGAGAGAGAGGGGGATCAGTGGAGGGAGGATAGAAGTAAGAGGGGGTTAGTGGGGGGATGGTAAGAGTGAGTGGAAGTTGGTGGGGAGAGGGTAGGAGTGCGTGGGGGTTGGTGGAGGGAGGGTAGGAGTGAGTGGGGGTTGGTGGAGGGACGGTAGGAGTGAGTGAGGGTTAGTGGCGGAAGGGTGGGAATGAGAGAGGGGGAGTAGTGGAATGAGGGAAGGGGTGAGGTGGAAAATCTAGGGGAAGGAGAGAGGACGGGGCACTGGGGGGAGGGGAAGTGTGTGAGGGGTATGTTGGGAAGGGGGTGATATGGAGGGGTGAAGGGACACAAAAGTTAGAGGGGAAGAGTTAGTGGGGGTTGTGGAGGACAGGGAAGGTGGGGGAGAGAATCTAGGGGAGGGGGAAGTGGGGTGAAGGGGCACAGAAGGGAGTTGATGTGGAGGAAAGGAACAACAGAGGGAAGGAATGGGTGAGGGGTGGCTATGCGGAGAGGAGGTGGATTAAGATGGACACAGAAGGGGAGGAGATGAGGATTGAAGAGGGTGATTCGGTGAAGGGAAGGGAAGGGAGGGGAAAGGAGGAGGGGAAGGGGGATATGGGAAGGGGAAGGGTTAATGGCAAGGGGTCAGGGGTAGGGGGCGCTGGTGGGATGGGTTCGAGGGTTCCAAAGATGGGTGGGGGGATTTGAATCAGTGAAAGGGGAGGGGAGGGGCGAGTTGTTTGTGAGATGGCCATATTGAACTGTCATCAGCGGCTCCTCTTGTCCGTCCGTCTGTCCGTCTGTCTGTCCAGCTGGCCAGGGAGTGAGAAGTCTCTGTCCTGCCGCCATTTGCATACCCGACACGGCAGGCCAGGACTAAGGGCGTATTCATAAAGCATCTTAATACATTTCTAAGAGTTATTTCTTATGAGGAAAAATTTAGTTACGTATCATCATCATCATCAATCATTATTATTATCATTATTATTACGGTATTATTATTATTATTATTATTACTGCTACCACTACTTCTACCTACTACTACTACTACAACTACCACCACTATCCCCAGACGATTTTGCCAGCTCATGAGATACTTTTCACACTAGAGGGGTTAAATACAGCCTTCATGAACCCATACACACTTAAAATGACTCTTTCTAAGCTAAATACAATCGTCTGAGTAGCATAAATAAACTACATAATACGACATCAGATTAAAAGTCTTAATATCCAAGGTAGTTTGATATGAAGTGATTAGTGGCGTATGAGAGAAGCAAAGATTATAAAAGATCTTATACACAATTTAAGTTCAAGATATTAAAGATTATACTGTATATGATTTTAGGCACAATTTAAAGTCAAGATATATAAGATAATATATGATCTTAGACACAAGTGAAGTTCAAGATATTTAAGACTATATATGATCTTAGATAATTAAAGTTCAAGATATTTAAGATTATATATGATCTAAGACACAAATTTAGTTCAAGGTATTTTACGTATACGCTCCCATCTTCTATAATTTCAGTCTCTGAGCTTCGTTAATGTGTGATACTGCTTCCTTATACTTTTTTTTATATATACAACTTCCAAACACTGCACAGTAGGTGTATCAAAGTTTACTATACTACCGAAAAAATGGCTCCCAGTAATAATCACCAGATACATGGGCTTCTTTATCGTAATGATGCTTTCTAAACACAACCCTTTAAATTTTTATAAAGGACATAATTTTTCTTTTTACCATCAGCAAATTTCATCAAGACTTTACCATTATCATTGGCCATTTTGTTTTCATAATTTGTCACTAAATATTTACTCAGATTTGATGGTAAAGAGATTGGCAGAAGTATGAGTGAAGATACAAGCAATTTTATAGAAAACTTAAACTTAAGAGAATTTATATATACTACTGGATAATGACCCGTATTTATAAAGGAGCTTAAACAATGCTGATAATAAAATTCTCCATGTTGTCAGATTTTTTTTATTTCTCGTGTTATTATTTACTTTAGTTGGCGGTGAAGTGTGTTGAGGATAAAAGTATAAACAAATGCTTTTATACACAAAGGAAGTCTACGGATATGGCTGTTTGCTTTCACGCTTATTTTCATCCATATATTTCACATCTAAACTAGAATGAAATACTATGCTGTTGAACGTGAGGACGCCCTTTATACATTATTCTCGCTATCTCTGCGTCTTTTTATTCATGAGAAGCTTTCCGAATTGAATGACTTAGAGATATGACTTATCAATCCTAACAGCAATAAATAGGGGTTTCCTCATGTAAATACAAACATCAGAGGGAAGCACACATAAAAAAAAAGTCATCGCAGTGAAGTGGTCGACGTAAAACACACACACACACACACACACACACACACACACACACACACACACACACACACACACACACCTAAGTGATGTGGTTAGTATAAACTGCAACTACTTTCCTATGGCTGAGATTCCCAAACTTAAAATAAATTCTCCTATAGTGGCAAAGATATATGTATTTTTATTTTAATTCATTTATTTATTATTGAGTTATAGTTATCCAGTTTTCTTTCTCCTTACTTGCTTCTTGATCCTACTAAACCCCATCTTAAGGTAGGGAAAAGTCAGGCTGATGATGATGAAAATGATGATGATGATGATGATGATGATGATGATGATGATGATGATGATGATGGATGGATGGATGGATGGATGGATGATGATAATGACGATGGTGAATGGATTGATGCTGCTGCTGCTGATGATAGTGGATGGACTGATGATGATGATGATGAATGGATTGATGATGATGATAATTTATTTTATTTGCAGGAAGAAAAGGAAAAGGAGGATTCTGCACTGTCGAGAATAAAGAAAGGAAGAAAAAAAAAAACTTAAAAGACCAATATCACCAATTCCTTGCCCTAATTAAGACATTTATTTCCCGGGAAGAACAGATATATATAAAAAAAAAAAAAAAAAAAAAAAAAAAAAAAAGACCGGGGATGAGATTTACGAAAAACTTTAAGATCAATTTCCTGTCGTAACTAAGTCATAATTAATATATCTGTTTCCTTCCTCGTATGTAATTCTTCCAGTCTTTTTTTTTTTTTTTTTTGTTAATTTCTTGGCTTCAACTCGCTTTCACACACACACACACACACACACACACACACACACAAACACACACACACACACACATTAACCCTGTTCATCCACCACTTTAATTTGCCTATCACGCCACCTCCCGCCTTCAGACTCACAAATACAGTTTCTTCACCACGTTACCTGTATTTACTGTATTTTCTGTGCACGACAACAGATTATTAAAACTCAGGTATACCCTGTTATTATCACACTTTCTTATTTACGTCTTTCCCAAATCTTTATATTTCTTCTACTATGGTTTCAACACTATACACATTCCACAATAGCCTCATATCTACTGCTCATACACCAGACTCCTCACACCCACACCTTACCACAGTCCTTTAAAATTCCATACACACGTCAGCATGGTGGAGGAGTTAACATTTTTCAGTACAAACAGTTGCTTTAACATCTTCCAAAACCAGACGATTTATACAACTTTGGTAAGACCGTTCGAAGAGTCCTATCTAACCATCCTTGTTGATAAAAAAAAAAAAATCTCACGCTGAATAACCGTGTGAAGTACAAACCAAATAAATGATAACGCAGCCGTAGTCAAGTAATTAATATTCACCTGTATATTATCCAGGTTTCGCTCCCATTCTCCACATATTATATCCCTGCGAGCCAATATCATATACCCCAAAATATAAGGCCACGTTTATGCATGCGAAATACGTGCACTATATTCATTAAGTTTCTGCTATCATACTTCATACACTTAATGGAGAGGCACGGAGGGGAGGGACAGACAGACACACACAAGCCGCCTCGCCCCTTCTGATCACTGAGCGGGGTTCAATGATGCACAGACAGAGGGAAATGACTCATGGAGCGAAACTAAAAGAAGGATGGAATAATGTTAATCTTTTCACTTATGGGGATATTTTTATGGCTTATTTTTCCTGTCTCAAAACGACTATGCAGCTTGGAAGTTTTACGAATGAGATGGGAATTACTGATGATATAAACACACACACACACACACACACACACACACACACACGCACTCTCTCTCTCTCTCTGAAGATGGGTTCTGTGCGGCCCGAATTGATAGAGGAAAAAAAAAAAAAAACAGCATTTCCACATGTCATGGATCATCTACAAAGAAAGAAAGAAAGAATGAAAGAGAACGTCAATGCACTGAAAAGGTATAACAATGGACAAAGGTAACTATAATCGAAACTGAATATAATGAACTGTGAATATAAATACAATGACGATTATTTTATTTGTATTTTTATTATTTTTTTTAACTAATCACGCGTTTAATTAGCCTTGAGAAAATATCCTGTAGTTGGTTAATTAAGGAAGGCTGTTTGTAACTCCTCAAGGTCCAAAAATATCTCATCAGTTGAAGGAAATCACCTGGAGACTTTATTAAGACAAAAGACGTCACCTTAATGAGTGAACAAAATCGTCAGGAGGTAGTAGCAGTAATAATAACAATAATAATAATAATAATAATAATAATAATAACAATAAATAGAAATAAAGATACTACTACTACTATTACTGCTGGCAATAATAATGACGATGATAATAATAATAATAATAATAATAATAATAATAATAATAATAATAATAATGATTCTTAAAAATATAAAAATAGGTAAAAAAGAACAGCAACAAGAACAACATCAGCAACAAGAAAAACAGTAAGAGCATCAATAATTTAAATAATAATAATAATAATAATAATAATAATAATAATGCAAAAGACGCCAGCCTATTGAGAAGATATAACAATGATAAAAATTATAACTGGTTAACACATACACACACACGAAAGAGAAAAAAAAAGATCACTCGATATTGTTTTTAAAGCCGTTATTGATAAAACTCTCTTAAACAAAATTTTCTATTCTAAACCTGAATAAAAAGGCCAAATGCATCATCCACAAAAAAATAAATAAATAAATAACCTCGACTTTCAGCAGGATTTTTTCTTTTTTACCTTCTCGGAACCGTCCCATGAATTTAATAAACCTTAAGAGAGAATTTCTGCATAACAAAAGGGCAAGAAATAATCGCCATTAACCCTTCGAGTATGACAACCTCTTTCATATAATATTCTTGTTTACTTGTTACTTAGACACGATTCTGTTTTGGACATTCGTACTGAAAGCTTAAATTCTCAGACTCAGGAATAACGTAACCTAACCGGAATTCCTTTACTATCACGCCTTTCTTTCTTTCTTTCTTTTTTTTTTATGACGCACTGCTGCTGCTGACACGCGATTTTACTGAGTGTAGAAAAGCTCCCTAGTAAAGAAAAAGTTAACCAATTCACTTCTATGACTTTTTTTGTGTGATTTTGCTACTACTAGATAAATTTAGTCCCCGCAGAAGAAATCCAAAATAAGAGAGTTACTTCCCCATCACTATAATGTTAATTCTTTAGGTTAATCATACTACCCATATATAATTTCTTACAGCTTAGGAACACCCCATAATAGTGGACAGTTTATGAAGAATATATATATAGCCACTTTAATTTAAAAAAAAATAATAATAATAATCCAGTCTTGTTAATAAAATTGCCTGTCAGTAACAAGAGCTAAAACAAAAATGGTATCTGACCGAACAGGTTTATATTATGGCCTTTTTCTAATGCTTATGTTAATCTCGCGAGGACATAAGGAAGTGTGTGTGTGTGTGTGTGTGTGTGTGTGTGTGTGTGTGTGTGTGTGTGTGTGTGTGTGTTTTATTTTCTTTCTCGAGAGAGTATATTTGTATGTTTTGTGAAAATACTGAGTCATTAATAAAAAAAAAAAACGCATATATAAACAAGACCTAAGTCACTCACTCACCGACCCTAAAAACACAAGTAGACAGATAAATAGATAGGCAGATAGACAAACAGACAGACAGGTAAATCGACAGACTGACAGATAAACAGATAGCATAATGTACAAAATAAGAACGGTCTTGGTAACATCAGCAAGATTTCATATTTATTTAATAATACAACATGATACTGAAAGTAATATGAAATCATGTATCACAAGCCGACGAAAATATTATGATAAACAAGAGAACGGCTAATTTACTGGAACAAACACACTTTATTACATACAAATTCAGTAAACGAAAACGTGTACGCGTCACTAATTAAGCAGAAAGTAAAATGGATCCAAAGACTATAATACAAGAGATATTTTGACGTTACATACAAAACTTACAGGTGGGAGAAGACAATCCTACAAAATATATTAATAAAAAAATCTGAGGGGCTTTGATATCCAAGGTAAACGTATAGCAGGAAAATAAAAGTGTTAGTGTCGAGAATGGAGGTGTTAGGACAGAGAGATGGCGAGGCAGTCGTGCGTGTCGGTGCATGATACAAAATGTCGGACGCTGTGTCACCTGCCTCGATATAACGATCAACTCCTGCACACTGGTCCAACCCCTCCCCTCCTTCCCTCCTTCCCTCCCTCCTTTCCTTCCTTCCCTCCCTCCCTCCCTCCCTGGCTAGCTTCCCCCCTCCCCTCCCTTTTCACCTCTTCCCTCGCTGTTTCTTTCTTCATGTCCCCTTTCGCTTCCCCCTTCTTTTATATTTCTTACTATCCTTCTTTTACCTTGCATTACTACACATCTCTCTAGACGTCCGCCTTCCCTTTCCCCCATTCTCTCCTCATTCGCACCGCCTTCCTCTTCCCGTATCGCCTCTTCCTTCGCTGCACTACTACACTCCATTGCCCCCATCCTTCTCCTATTCTCTCCTGTTCCTCAATACCTTTCTCTTCCCAGTTCTCCTTTTCCCTTGCTCTAATTCTTCCTGCATGTCCCTTTTCATTTCCCCTACTCTCTTCCCATTCCTCTCTACCCTTCTCTACCTCTCTCACTATCCACAAGTTCATTACTGATTTTGATCCTCTTCTCTCTTGGTACTTAATGACAACTTTCTACCCTCCTCTTCAATCCATTTTTCTAGTTCCATTCTCCGGTCGGCTGTCCTTTCCTTTAATTCATAAAATATATATCCTTTTCTTTTTCATTACCTGCTATATAACAAACTGCCTTGAGAGCGACAACAGGTCTGTTACTGGCTGCTTTCCTTTACACTCTCCTCTGTACTCTTCCACTCACCTGTGTTTTCTTTTATATACACCTCCATTTGAAAGGTATCTCTTCTCCTTCCGTCAATTCTCTACTTTTTCTTTCGTCTCTGCTGTTACTCTAGTATCCTTCCTCCTTTATATACCTGCTCTCTATCCTCCCGTCCCTTCAAATCCTAAGCGTCCCTCCCTATCCTCAAGTCCCGCCACGCTACCCTCCCTCCCCGCTGTCCCACCCACTAACCACTGTCCTGGCTCCAGATTCACAAAACCACACCCATCTATCCAGTCCTCCTCTAACCCCGTCCACTAACCTCACCTATTCCCTCACGAAAAGCCATATGGGACACGGAGGTTAAGTCCCTATGCGTGTGACAGATAAATGGATCACTAAATGGGGCACGAAAAATCACTAAAAATACACCTCGTCCTCAACTCACCGGTTCGCGACGTCGTGTCCTCGCGTGCTTGTCACTGGGTGAGTGACAGCGGAAACATCTCCATTTTGTTTCTCGACCCTCAGCGTTGACAGTTGCGGATATATTCGTCATTTTTCTTCAGGATCCAACGCCGCTTTTTTGCCCTCTCCCTTTCTGTCTCGGGCTCACCTGGCGACGGAGGCGGCGACGGGGAAGAGGAGGATTGGAGGTGCGACGGGGATGTCAGGTATAAGGCTGCTAGGTATAAGAAAATATTCCTTGATGCGACAGCGAATCGTGCACGTCAACCCCCGCCTCCCACACCACAGCCACTGTCAGCAGCTCCAGACAGGTCCAGGTGAGAGAGCAGACGGGGAGAGAGGAAAGAGCGAGGGTGTGTGGATGAGAAACAGAGAGGAGAAAAAAGAGAGAGGGTGAGAGAGAGAACGAAATTAAGGAGTCAGAATGAGGATGGTGAAAAGGGAGGGGAGGAACAGACAGGAAGGCAGATTAGAGATATAAGCACAAGGTATGAAGGGACTGCATCAGGAAACATATATGGAGAAAAAGAGAACAAATGAACAAAATATTAGATGAATGAGGAGATACGGAGGCTAGGGTACGGGTGAGGAAAGGTGGAGGGAGAAGGTACGATAAGGATAGAAGGGAAAGGGGAGGGGAGAGGAGAGGGGAGGTAAGGCAGGGGGAGGAGGAGGAAGGTGGGAATGATAGAGGAGGTTGAGTGAGGGTGGAGGGAGGAGGGGAAACGTTTTGTGAATAATGATCACCTTTTGCATAATTTCAGCATTGATACGGAGCAAATTACGGACATCCGGGCCTTCTACTCAACAGCTCACAGGCGGACAGGGGATAGCAGCGGACGTCGACCATTCTCTCCCTCTGTCTGTCTGTGTGTCTGTCTGTTTGTCCGCCTGTCTGTCCGCCCGCCACTCCTTGTCTGTCTCTCTCTTGCTTGTCTGTCCATCTCTCCCTTCTGTCCATCTTTGCCCTGTCTGTCCTTCACACACTGTCTGTCTGTTTGTCCGCCTGTCATTCCTTTGTTTGTCTGTCTATCCGTCCGCCACCTCTGTCCATCTGTCCGTCCGTCACTCCTGTCTAAAGGTCTGTCCGTTCGTCATTATTCACTGTCTGTCCGTCAGCCTGTCCGTCCAGCACTCCCTGTGTCTGTCTGATCGTCATTTCCACTGTCTGTCTGTTCGTCCGTCACTACCTCTGTCTGCCTGTCCGTCTGTTACTTCTACTGGCTGTTTGTTCGCCTTTCCGTTCGTCACTCCCACAGTTTCTCTCTCTTTTCAGTCTATCATTTTGCCTCGTCTTTTCTCCTTACCCTCCGCCGCTCATCCTGTCTCTGTCCGTGCGTCACTTCTGTCTGTCTGTCCGTTCGCCACTCCCTCTGTCTGCACACTCTTATTATCTGACCGCTTGTCTCTTCATTATTCCTTTTATCTATCTATCTGTCTGTCTGTCTGTCCTTCCGTCACTCTATTTCTCCATCTATCCGCCTGCCCGCCCCTCACTCCCACAGTCCAATTTATCGAATACCGTGACGGAAAGGTTACAGCATTTATTTACTAATTCTGATATTGTAGGTTGGCATCCCAGTGCTGCAAGGGTAGGTATTTATGGAACTTAACCCCCTTCATTCAGAGGATTTATTATTACACCCGCACCTGCAGCGCGAGGGGGTTATGAGTTTAGTTCGGGTGTCTGTGTGTGTCTGTCAATAACATTAAGGAAAAACTATTGGATGGAACAGTACTAAAATTGAAATTACGACTGACGGCAACCAGATGGAAGGAATAATAACAATTTCGGCTCACATATATCAGAGTTTAAGGTCACTGAGAGGGGTAAATCCTTACAGACATGATTTTAACCTAGCTTTGTGGAAGGCTGAGGACCAGGAAAAAATATGGTTGTCCAATTTTGAGAACAATGTGCCAAAGGTAAAGGTCAAAGGAAATGGCCAAAATATCGGCCCCTCAACTCAAACTTTTTCATTCGATCTGGACCAAATTTGGCGGAAGGAGGTCCAAGATGAACTTATTCTATTTTGAGAACGATGGGTTAAAGGTCGAGGTCACACGGGAAGGTCAGCTTAAAGTTTTGATCCATATTGAACCAAGCTCAGTGGAAATGTTAGCGGTCAAGCAAGAATGGAGGAATTCGATTTTGATAACAATCGGTGGAGGGTCAAAATTTTGCCCAAAGACCAACTGTATTCTTGAGGCTCCTTATTCTTACCTTAAGTAGCTATGAAGAGATTTATAGAACTGATACGTTTAGATATACACTTAACCAACCCCTACGCTGACAGGTCCTTCCTCTATCAATACTATTTGCTGGTGAACTAAAAAAAAAAAAAATGACATTGTGGTGAAGGAATTGATCTGTGCTATTTGTATCCAGTATTTTTTTCATAACGGTGCCAATATACCCTTATAACCTCCTCTTTGTAGTCCGTCGTGATGTATGATATTCCTTACTCTAAAGATGTGTGGTGGGATGTACTCAAGAAGGTGGCATGACTGGCAAGGGAAGTGCGAAGTAACTCCATTTGATGATGCAAAATGAAAACACAAGCTTCTGGTGCTCATATCTGGAGGTCCCTAAGCACTACGATGGTGTGTGTGTGTGTGTGTGTGTGTGTGTGTGTGTGTGTGTGTGTGTGTGTGTGTGAGAGAGAGAGAGAGAGAGAGAGAGAGAGAGAGAGAGAGAGAGAGAGAGAGAGAGAGAGAGAGACTCAGGAAATCCTTATCGGAACACAAACCGCGAAGTGTCCTGCATTCTGACCTACAAAGCATTAGGAGTGAAAGAGTGGATTTTCTGTGTTATCAGCAATATATTAGAAGTCGGTGGGAGGAGGTGGGGACTTAAAGTGGCAAATTTAGATAAACCAGGACTAATCAAGGGAAATCTAAGTTATCTTTTGGACGCGGGATAAATCAGACGTGACAGCAAATCATACGGGGTCCCAATCTGCATAAATGTAATAGACCTTAAAAACCGGATACGAGCAATGGACACAGCCACCATTTCCCTCAGCTAATCGACACTTACGCAAGGCTAGAAGGGCTTTTAACATCATTCCCGCAGCGCACACACCAAAAACAGCAGAGGATCAAAGGCCCGCCATCCATCACCAATCCCCCCCGACACAGAGCAATGATACACGAAGTTAGGAAGTTGTGGATAGTCGCCGCGGAGCTCAAATGGCCCGAAAATATAGCCGGATATCCAAGAGGGTGCCTTTAGTCTCGGGAACTTCTCTCTCAGTCGCGGGAACTCCACATGCGGTGAATAGTGAGTGTTGGTTGATGGACGAGGGAGGGAACACAGGGAAAGAGGGGAAGAGAGAGGGATGAGGGTGGTGGGGGACTGAACACAGACAGCGGGAGAGAGGGATGAGGGGGGATAGCGGGTAGAAGAGTGTGTGTGGGGAGGAGAGTGGTGTGGATGGATAGGGTGATGGGGACAGAGGGTTGAAGTAAGGATGTGGAGTAGAGGGGTGTGGAAGGAATGGTGTGGCTGTAATATATAGGTGGGAGGAGTGAAAAGGGGACTTATATAGATGTGACGTGAGACTGAAAAGGTGGGGAAAATAAGAATAAATAGACGATAGAAATGAGAGTGGGAGACACAGGGAGAGGGATACGAGTGATTCAGGAAGCCGGTGGGGGACCGAGTGGGTATGTGTGGGGGAGGGAGGAGTGGTGTGGGAAGAGTGGGGGAAGGGTGTGTGGGACAGAAAGGGATGCGTTGGAAAGGGAAAAGGATAGCGAAAGGAGTGTGGCGACAGGGGAAAGGAGAGTAACAGAAACTGGGTGATGGACGAAGACGGGGGGAAACCAGTTCGAGGAGAGAAGATTCAAGGATTTTTAGAGGGTGTGGGACGAGAGTGAGAGTGTGGGACGAGGATGAGAGGGTGTGGGACGAGGGTGTAAGTGTGTGGGAGGGAGAGGGTTGTGGGGATACTGGGAGGAAACGTGGGGTTGCATAAAGCTGAAAGAAGAATAAAAAAAAAACAACAGTGCGATGGAGGAGGGGGGCAGCACAGGGAGGGGAAGTGCCTGAGGGGGTGGGGGGACAAAAGACTGGAGTGTGTGGGAAGGAATGCGATAAGTGGATAGTACAGGAGCATGGAGAGATGGGAAAGGTTAGGAATATTAAACAAGTGTACGAGTATGGCAGTGGGAGGGCTAAAGGTGTTATACAGAGGAGAGGAGAGAAGGAATAGGTTGAGAGGTTGAAAGATGGTAGGTGATGACGAGAGGAGAACACAGAAAGAGGGTTTAGACTGACTGAGAATGCTGATGGGGGAATGAAGGGAAGATTACGTGAGGGTAAAGGGATGAAAGGTCTGGCTGTGTAAATGGGTGAGGAGATGGGAGGGAAGTGTGGGGGTAATGTGAGGAATGATGGGGTTGTGTGGGCAGATGGATTAATGTATAGCAGTACTGACGGCGGAACAGAGTGGGAAAAGCTGGATGACTATAGGTGAGAGGTCCCAGATGAGAGATGAATACGAAAATAGAGAAGCACTGTCATGGAGAACGAACAAGGAGAGTGAGAGGTAATGAGAAGGATATGAGAAGGATGACTGTACAGGTTAGGATGTGAGGAGATGGTAAAGTCGTGGGGAGAGTGCGGCGTGGGAGTGAAAGTGAGGCTGGTGGCGTGGAGAGCGAAGGTGTTCTCATTTCGAGGTTAAAGTGACCGTAACTGGTAGCGCTGCGGGTGAGAGTGAAGCTGAGCGAAAGAGTGAAAGTGACGGCGATTATGAGTGCAAGAGAAAGTGACTGAGAATAAAAAAGATCAAGAAAGTGAATGATCTGAATGACAGTGGAGTTCATACCGAAAGACAATGAAAGTGAGTGCGAATGAAGTGTGGAGGAATGAAAGGAATCTAAGGAACACTGGAGGGATGCAGGAGAACTGACGGTAAGGGAAAAGTAAGTATGCAGGTTGGCAATTTGCGGGCTGAAGGGCATAGGGTACAGGTATGGGGAAATGAAAGGGAGGTGGGGAGGATTGAGAGGCATGATTACTAGGGCGGAGGTTTGGGGAATGTGACGGGGTAAGGCAGAAATCAGAGAATGTGCTGAGATAAGGCAGAAATTGGGGGTATGTAATGGGGTTAGGTAAATGGGGAATGTGATGGGGTAAGGCAGAGATTAGGGGAATGTGATGGGGTAAGGCAGAAGTCAGAGAAAAGTGATGGGGTAAGGCAGAGATTAGGGGAACGTTAAGAGTGCTAAGGAAAAACAGGAGAATGTGAGAGTATAAAGGAGGTATCGGGGAAGAGTGAGCAGATGGATGTGAAGGCAAAACCAGTTAGTATTTGCCAACTATCAACACTTGCAATAAATAACTTCTTAACACATTTTCAGAACCATGTCAGAACCGCATGAGGTTTTGACTATTTCGTTGCCATCATCCTCCTACTCCTCATCATTAATTATCGTCGTCGTCATCATCATTATCATTATCTTTTTTTTTTTCTGCCTAATGATGGCGTCATGTAGGAGCCAGAAACAAGGAACAAGAAAATTTGGAAATGTGGAAACCATCAACAGAATACGCAGCGAAATGACCAATGATGCACAAGTCTTTCAAGCTCAGGGAATCTTGCCAAGTTGAGCAGCTGCATGAAAGGGGGTTGGAAATTCGCTTCTTAAGTTCGGAGACCCAGGTGTGTAAAGGAATTATTGATGGCGACTGTAATAAAGTCAGAAAGTAATAAAAGGCCGTGGTTTGTAAAAGGGAAAAAACTAGAACACGATGTAAACTAAAAAAAATAAAGGTGGATGGAAAGTGCTACATGAAGGGAAAGGTGGGTGCAAGGGAGGGAGGAGGATGAAAAGAGAGGTAAGAAAAGAAGGACAGGGAAGAGATGGGTAAGCAGAACTTGAACATACGACAGTGGTGGATATGATGTGCAGAGGGAGGAGCAAGAGAGGTAGGAGGGAGGAGGGTAGGAGAAGGCGCTGGGAAGGGAGGGGAAGAAAGGAGGGAAGGGAGGAGAGGAGAGGGGAAGTGGCAGGAAGGGGGAGGGAAATGGTAGGTGGACAGGTAGACTTCAAGGATAGACAGAGGCGGATGTGATGTGTTACGAGAAGCGCAAGGATGGTGCGAAGGAGGGAGGAAGGCAGGAGAGAGAGAGTTGGAAAGGGAGGAGAAGAAAAAGTGGTGGGAAGAAGTGGAAAGGGGAAGTGGAGGGAATGGGGGGGAGGAGAGATGTTAGGTGTACAGGCAGAATTCAGAGACGGACAAAGGCGGATGTGATTTCTTACAAGAAGTTTGAGGAAAGTGCGAAGGGAGGGGGAAGGAAGGACAAGAGATGGGCAAGGGGTGGGAGTGGGGGGTGCGAGTGGGGATGGGGTGGGTGGGTAGGCAGGTAATGATGAGTGTGGGGGCTAGAGGGGCGTCAGGTGGGTGGTAGGTGGGCGGGGAAGGCACTTAATCTGCAGGGTTCTCAGCTGCAACCCAAACGCTGTCATTGTGGCCCGAGAGACAGGGGATCGCATTCTCGTCGGCTCAGGAGGCTCTCTCAACACCTTTTACTCAACAGTGTAATTTCCGCCTCACTGTTTCCCTGCATCTTATTTACCTTTTTAACACTGACATATCTCGTGAATGACACACAAGGGGAATCATAGCGTGTCACATGTGGGAACTGACTACAGATGTGTCAGACGGGGCGCTAAGCTGACATGAATACAGGCGGCGGTGTTGTCGTGTGGGCTGTGTCATTATCCTTTCCCACGGGTCAATGGGATGGTGTTTACTCGCCTCGCCTCGCCTCCACTCACAGCTCTATCTTGCCCCGATAAACAAGTGGCTAAGGACCTACGCAACACCACTGGATGTAACCCTGCTTCTAAAAATAAGTCCCTCTACTAATAAGGCGCATTATTTCGCTTTAATCGGGCTATTACAGATTATTTTACTTACTGCTGGAATGATCTCTAGTAGTGAAGGATTAATCATGCCTTTATCTAACCCTTCCATTTCCAAAAGTCTTCTAAAAAAAAAAAAAAAGGCGCTGTGTGAATCATAAATTAACCCCCCCCCAAAAAGGTCGTTATCGGATGGAAAGAGTTAACGATCGTAATATTTAAACTGGGAGGGAGAAATCTCTAGTTCCTGTGGGTCATTTATAGAACAGAAATACTGGATGTAATTAGCCTGCGTGCCACGTTACACAGTGCATCCAGCAGCGAGAGAGAAAAAAGATATATGTATTGCCGTCATCATGATTTTTACAGATGACGGTATAAAAACTGGAGGCTTGACTCTCCCTATGCAATCTCAGTTTTATAATACGAACGTAAGCATCTTCCTCAGGGTTGGTAAGCACACTGTGGAAAAGTCTATGTATCTGCGACATGCATGCGTCCTGTTAAGGCTTTGGTTATATTTGGTCTGTGATACGGCCGCTAAACGCTTGCTCTTGCCTACGGAATTCCCCCCTCCCCCACCACGCTGTCCCTGAGACAGGCACTAAAACCAAACATGACAAGGATCTGCTGTGACATACCGGGCATGCCCATCCGAAATTTCAGCTCCTTCCACCCAGCTGTATGGCCCATAGAGGGATCCCAACGTCCGGCGAAAAATCGGGCACAAAAGTGAGTGTGGCTCGCGTGCAACTGACCACACGCAATTATTATTTACATCACCGTTGTCAGCTCGTCGTCCGGCGTCTTCTGATGTATGGCACGTCGAAATCTGAAGAGGTCAAATGTGGACTATCACACTGACAACGCATATTTGCACATAGAGTATTATTGATAATCTTTGGAAGAAACCAGAAAGACAGTTTATTCCTCGACTGCATATAACATTATCGGAATTACTACTGATGAAAATAATTTGACGCTAGCCACAATAAAGTACGTACGTGTGACAAAACTGATGAAAAGATGAAAGTAAAGAGTGAATGTCTTTCATTTACATTTATGTGAAGTGTATTAAAACGTGCTACAGTTAAGCCATGTGTAAGTTGTATCGTAATAACAACATTGAGCCCAACGTTTGCAGTTGTAAGTGTGTGACTATAGGTTACCCACCAAGCTGCCTCAGTCATCCACTACCACACCACTTTCACTTAAATTCGTAAAACAGCTGGTGACGATTTTTCTCGAGTAACTAATATTCGCTTCAGCAGGATAAAGACGAGACCACGTGATATTCTGCATTCTCTTTCATAGTCAACCCTGCAGTATCATGTCTTAGCTACGACAAGGAACTAGTGGCAAAATTCCGCACTTCATTCCTTACTCTTCCTACATACAAATATTTTAGTTGCGACAGAGAATCGATCAGTCGTTTCTGCACCTTCTTTTCCACGTCTTTCCCACTTGCAAGCAAAACTCTTTCTACAACCTCCTTTTCTTGTTTTTTTCCTGCCATAAGAGTTTTTAGTTACCATAGTGAACGGACAACAATATTCTGCACACTCTCCTTGATCTCTCTACCTTCATAAAATAATCTTAGCTACATATACAACTAACAGCAAATTTCTGTACTTCACCCCCTGTCCTTCCTGAATAATTAATAGTATGTTCGGGCATGGAAATGACAGCAAAAAATAATCTTTACTCTTTATTCATGTCCATTTTACTTGCTCAGACAATTTTTACTGCAGCAAGGGCGTGATCGAAGGTTTAAGCACTCTATTATTTCCCTCATCCTACCTTCAGGTGGGATGACGACGACGACGACGACGATGATGATGATGATGGTTGTGACGATGATGATGATGGTGATGGTTGTGATGATGATGATGATGATGATGATGATGATGGTGATGATGATGATGTCTTTCCTACGTGTAAAATTAATCTTAGTAACGCCAGGGAACCGATCGTAAGGTGGACAGGAGAGGAACATCGGGCTTCCTCCCTCGCCTCCGGATAACTCTCTCTCTCTCCCTCTCTCTCACGTATCCAACAACCATTAAATTCTCATTTCCTTCATTACCCAGCCCTTCCCCGGCCGGCACACTGCACACACCCGCTAAATAACTCATCCACCTCGCCCATCACAAGACTGTCCACGGAGCGTATTTACCAACTCTCTTACCAATCGCAGGTTCCTATGACTCACTCGGGAAGGATATCGTGTAGAATTCTATCTATCTATCTATTGCCAGACGCCTCAATCCCGTAAGTGGCCACAAACAAATCGCCTCCATGTCGCCCTGTCCCCCACCAGTTCATTGCCCTGCTCCCAGCTCACACCCCCCTCTCTCATATACTTCTCCACTCCATCCCTCCATCTCATCCTCGGCCGACCCCTCCCTCTCCCCCCCCTCCACCTCACTCACATACACTCTCCTCATCAGTCTCTCACTCGTGTAGACACAAATACTACAGCAGTCTAGATTACGAAAGACTTAAACGTAACAGTATTTACTCTCAGATTCGACACCTTTTCCTAAGCGATTTATTATGCTTATTACTCCTTGCTGTCTTCATCTGTGTTACAAGAATCCTTCAAACATCACCACACTATGTATAAATAAAGTACAAAAGGATATTAACCATCCATATCTAAAAATAAATCGCTCAGGAAGAGACTCACCAGAGGCGTGGGTAAAACTACGTCAAGTGAGTAGATGGTCGGCAAGAAAGTCTGTGAATATGGGTGGAGTGAGGCATGAGAGGTGTGGGTAAGACTGCATCAAGTGAGTGGATGATGGGCAAGAAAGTCTGTAAATACGAGTAGAGTGGGGTATCAAAAGGGTGGGCAAGACTAAATTAAATAAGTGGATGGTGCGGCAAGAAAGTCTGTAAATATGGGTTGGGTGGTGCATGAGAGGCGTGGTTAAGACTACATCAAGTGAGTGGATGGTTGGCAAGAGAGTCTGTAAATACGGGTGGAGTGAGTGGATGCTGGGCAAGAAAGTCAATAAATATGGGTGGAATGGGGGCATCAAAGGGGTGGGTAAGGCTACATCAAGTGAGTGGATGGTCGGGTGGGTAAGACTACATCAAGTGAGTGGATGGCGGAGTGAGTAAGACTACATCAAGAGAGTGGAAGGAGTAAGCAAAACTACATCAAGTGTGGATGGTGGGGTGGGTAAGACTACATCAAGTGAGTGGATGGTCGGGTGGGTTAGACTACACTAAGTGAGTGGAAGGGGTGGGTAAAACTACATCAAGTGAGTGGATGGTGGGGTGGGTTTATGAAGCGGGTTTCGGTCTGGCGGCCCCTCCACCTTCCTTCATTGCTTCCCCTCAGGCCCCGTCTTAATAATTATAGGGTTCGCGATGGATCTCCCTGCTACGTCCATTAACCCTTTCAGACCCAGGACCTATTTTTTTTTTTTTATTCTCCTGCCAATTTAATTCAGCTTAGGATATATAGAATTTCTGAATTTGAGGGGTTAGAGAGAGAGAGTTTAATAATCTTTCATGTGTGTGTGTGTGTGTGAGAGAGAGAGAGAGAGAGAGAGAGAGAGAGAGAGAGAGAGAGAGAGAGAGAATCATCAAACTGAAGTGCTTAATGAAACGAATACTTTTTTGTCTGCAGTGTTGCCAAGATTATGGAGAAAGATTACATTAACCTCAGCCCAAGTGCCACCCTAACAGATTACCCTTCCTTGACCCTTGATTCTGACCTTTCAAGACGTCTGCCTCTCCTTGCAAGACGCTGCCTATGCTTACTTAATGCTTGCACACTCTTGGATATTGATGGATGGGAAAAAGGGCGCCCAGTGTGGCTCTTTCTGACCTCTTAGCCCGTGGTCCCCGGATTGGCAACACTGACCTGGTCCCTGGGGGTGTTCCTTTGCAAAAATGATGCAATTGTGAGAGCGGTGGTGGGTCAGTTGTGGGGGGGGAGGGGGAGGGAAGGTAGGAAGGAGGGAAGAGGAAAGAAAGAAGGGAAGAAGAAAGGAAGAGGAAAGGAAGAAGGGAAGAAGGAAGGATGAGGAAAGGAAGATGGGAAGAAGAAAGGAAGAGAAACGGAAGAAGCGAAGAAAAAAGGAAGAGGAAAGGAAGAAGGGAAGAAGAAAGGAGGGGAAAGGAAGTAGGAAAGAAGAAAGGTAGAGGAAAGAAAGAAGGGAAGAAGAAAGTAAGAGGAAAGGAAGGAAGGGAGAAGAAAGGAGGAGGAAAGGAAAAGGGAAGAAGAAAGGAAGAGGAAAGAAAGAAGGGAAGGATGAAGGGAAGGAAGTGAAGGGAAAGAAGAGGAGGGGTGGAAGAAGAGGACGAGGAGGAATGATTGAAGAAGGCAAGAGGAGGTAAAGAAGGACAGGAGGAGGAGGAGGAGCGAAGGGAAGGAAGGAAAAAAAAGGAAGAAGGGAAGGAAGAGAAGAGAAGGAAAAGGGAAAGAAATGGAGAGGAGGAGGGAGGAAAGGAAAAATTAAGCAAATGGAGAGATGGAAGAAGGGAAGGAAGAGGAGAGAAGGAAGAGAAGGGAACAAAGAGGAAAGGAAAAAAGGGAAGAAAAGAAGAAGGGATAAGGGAAGGAAGAGGAGAGAAGGCAGAAGGGAAGGTTGTAGAGAGAAGGAATAGGAGAGAAGTATGAAGGGGGGTAAGAGGAGAAAAGGAACATGGGAAGAAAGACGATAGACGGAAGAAGAGAAGAAAGACCGGAAGGAAGAGGAGAGAAGGAAGAAGGAAAGGAAGGCAAGAGATGGAAGAAGGGAAAGCAGAAGGGAAGGGAAAGGAGAGAAGGAAGAAGAAGAAAAGGAAGCAGAAAGGAAAGCAAACAGCAACAGACCTAATGATTCTTTTGAGGCTATTATCACAAAGAGGAGTATGACTATGGCATCCAGCACTATGAGTCGAAGTAGAGAGTGGCAAGGAAGGAAAGAAAGAAAGAAAGGGAAGGCAGAAAGGAAGAAAAAGACAGACTAGAATAAATGAAGGAGGGTGGGAAAGGAAAAGGAATGGAAGGAGAGGGGAGAACCAAAATGAGAGAAAAAGGCAAGGAAATAAGAGATAGAAGACTATGATATCCAGCATTATGAGTCGAAGAAAAGAGTGGCAAGGAAAGAAAGAAAGAAAGAAAGGGAAGGAAGAGTGGAAGAAAAAGACAGGTTAGAAGAACTGAAGGAAGGAGGGAAAGGAAAAGGAATGGAAGGAGAGGGGAGAAACAGAATTTGAGAAAAAGGCAAGGAATAGAGTTGGAAAACAGAGTAAGGACGAAACGAGGGAAGGATGACAAAAGAAGTAAGGAAGAAAGGAGGGAGGGGAATGGAAGAGAGGAGGAATATGTAATGAAAAGAAGGGAAGAGGGACGAAGGGAAGGGAGAAGGGGAAAGTGAGAAGGGAAGAAACAAGGAGAATGAGTGTGAGGAAGTGGGTTGATCAAGACAAACAAGTGAGAAAGTAACGAAAAGGAAGGCAGGAGGAAATAAATGAAAAGGGGTTAAGCAGCCATACCGGTAGAAAAAAGGGGGGTGGGGAAGGATGGGAAAATAATACAGGAGGGAAACTAGAAAAGGGGAAAAAATTGTACTGGAAGGGAAAAAGACTCAGACAGAAGAAAAAGGAAAGGGAAGAATCACACTCGAATGAAGGAAAACAGAAGAATCATACAAAAAATGAAAACAATGGAATCATGATGAAAAGAAAGAAAAGACTTTGAAGAAATAATTAGACTTGGAAAAGGGGCTAAGGAGAATCGGAAAAGGGAAGGAAGAATCATATTAGAAGGAAAAAGGAAAAGAAAGGCTAGAATCGTGCTAAAAAGAAAATAATCATACTGAAAGGCTAATGAAAAGGGTGGGCAAAAGCAGTGCATAAAAATCAGGAAAAGGGAAAACAGAAACAGATTAAAAATTAAGAAGAGAAAGAATAACCATACAGGAAAAGCAATGAAAAGAGAAAGAAAAATCACAATGACAACCAGATAGACGGGAAAAAAAGAATCACACCAGGGAAATGTGGAAATGGGAAGGAAAAGTCATAATTAAAACATGTAAGGAAAAGGCGAGGAAGAAAACATACAGGAAGAAATAGAGAAAGTGAAAGAAACAATAATACTGAAAGAAGTAAGAAAAAATTAAGGAAATTTTTTTACTATACTCAGTTTTTTTTTATCGAGGCGAAGATGCACTTGACAGATTGGTGATTATTGGCTGAATGCAACATTACTTCATAATCTAGCATTATTAACTGACAACAAATATCTGAGGGGGAAATTTGGGTTAGTAATTATTGTTTGTACCTGTTGCATTCAGCCAGTCATCATCAACCTGTCAAGTGCATCTTCGCCTCAATAAAAAAAAAAAACGGAGTATAGGTGATATTATGAAAAGGCAAGAATCATAAAAACACAAGGGAAAAGGGAAGGAAATCGCACTGGGAGGAAAATGAGGAAAAAATAACGAAGAGGAAAGAAAGCCCTATTATGAAAAAAAAAAAAAACAGGAAAAATCTTCACTGAAAAAATAGGAAATGGAAAAGAGCAACAACACCCATTATTTCGAACTTAAATTTCCAAACAGCTCTTTATCCTTATGGGGGACATGAATCAGAGAGAAAAGGAAGCCCAGATATAAACCCGACATATAGGAATTAAGTATATTGTGAGATTACAATACTTTCAGCCCGACTTGGACCATCCATAGATTCGATGAGGGTAGCGTATCCTCATATTAAGTACAATTCTAGTGGCTATGTGGGTATAGTCCTCCATCTTTCAATTGTATTTTTGCAACAGGCTGATGAGAAAGGATCAGTAAAGATTATATTTAACCATTTATCTTCTAAAATTTCCCTCTGAAACATGAAACTGTCATTACCCTGAGCCAAAAAATGAGAGATACTGAGAAAAGACTTAAAAATATATATATATTGTAGACGATTTCATTCAGCTAAAAGATCTTCCGTGCTAAGAATGTTAAGAGAAGATATCTAGGTATATCTGTCTATCTGTCAGTCTACCTACCTACCTACCTATCTATCTATCTATCTAAGTGGAATGGAATGTAGAGGTAAGCGGGACTAGGAAGCAATTACGAAATGTGGCTGAATCATGATATACAACATACCTGACTGAAGGCACCTACAGCACCTGAGGCCTGATGAAATTGTGTATCAGTCACTTCCTTCTTCCCTTTCCCCTTTCATTCCCTTCCTACTCCCTGATTTCGTTCATTTATTCTTTTCCCATACTGCTCGCTTTCTTCCTTACTCCACCTCCATTCTTCCTTACTTTCTCCTTCCTTTCTTCTCTTCGTTCCCATCTTCCTTCCACTCTCTTCCTTCACACATTTTCCTTCTCTTCCTTCCCATCTTACTTCCACTCTCTTCCTTTCCTTCTTCCTTCCTATCTTTTCTTCCTTTCCTTCTCATCTTCCTTCCCTTCTTCCTTTCCTTCTCATCTTCCTTCCCTTCTTCCTTTCATTCTTCCTTCTCATCTCCCTACCCTTCCATTTCTCCCTTCGACCTTTCTCTCCTTTCTTCCCTATTACATATTTTCTTCTCGCCTTGTGCCATCCTTCCCCCCCCCCTTGCCTTTTCTTGCCTTTTTCCCATCCATTAAATTCTCTCTACCTTAGGAAAAGCGAAAACAAATAGGTAGTAAACTGGGATGGAATGCAAGACTGCTGCTAAGGGCTAATAATTCTGACATATAAAGAAAAATACAATATGGTGACAAAAAGAACATAGACTGGAAAATAAAGTGCAGCAGAATCACAATAAGATTAAGTGAAAGATATCAGAAGTAAAGAAGCGAGAATAAAGAAGGTAAATTGGGAAGAAATGACAGACTACAGTTCAGCTTTTATAAGACTGTGTGGCTAATAAGGCCTAGACAACACATACGCGAAAAAATTACGTATATTGAAATGAAATAAAGGACTGCACATGAACGAAGACGAAACTAAGTGAAGAGAATTAATTGGGAAGATGAATATGGGCGTAAAAAGGTGGATACGGTGACCCAGAGTTAGAAAAATACCTTGTGAAAGACATGACAGAAAAATGAGGGCAAAAATTTATGGCCGACTGCAAGAATATTAAAACAGAAAAAAAGTCACGATAAGGCTGCTTGGAAGTCCTTTTATCAGACCAGTTCGGATAAAATTATGGATATGGAGAAAGACAGACAGACATACAGACAGACCAGACAGATTGACAGACCAGACAGATTGACAGACAGATAGATAGACCAGACAGACATACAGACGGACAAACAGCTACCCCTCTCACGGTCCCCGATTCCTGAGCATTACATCCCAGTACACACCAGACGATTTTATTCAGCTGAGAGTAAGTCCTAGGAGCCTGGGTGTTAACAATGGTACCAGTAACTTCCTCATGGGTGGAATAACTCTGGAATTCTGCTCCAATTTCAGACGATTTTATCCACCCGGGAGAGTTAATTATGAAAGACGAAATTACACACACACACACACACACACGAAATCAGAAATGGCGATCAGACAGACAGAAAGACAGAATGGCTGAGTGACTGAAACACACATATTCAAAGACAGACAGACAGACCCACATAGATAAATAGACAGCCAGGCAGACAGACAGCCGGCCGAGCAGTCAGATAGCTAGACAGACAGCACAGGAAGGAAACGCGCAACTGCAGGTCAACAATTAAAAGATACCGATATGCTTAATGGAATCTGTTGCATATCTAAACACAAATTCTAGTTATTACATCTCTAGTATAATTATATAAAATGTGAGCGAGGAGAGAGAATTAGAGAGAGGAAGGAGCAAGCTGAGGAGCATCAGATATATGAAGATAAGTGAAAAACGAGCATTGAAATCTGAAACGTAGTGGGGATGATAAGAACACAATAAATAAATGAAGTAAGATGAAGATAAATAATTCACATATGAAGTATTTTAGGGAGTAAGGGGGACTGAGGAATGGAGGAGGAGGAGGAGGAGGAGAGGAGAGAGGAAGAAAGAAGAAGAGGATGGACAGGAGAGAGGAAGAAAGAAGAAGAGGATGGACAGGAGAGAGGAAGAAAGAAGAAGAGGATGGACAAGAGAGGAAAGGCAAAAGAGGAGTGAAGGAAGAAGATAGTATAGAGGAAAGGAAGATTGTGGAGAAGAGACATAGGGCAGATGAAAAGAAGAGGAAGAGGATGAAGGATAGGGAAAGGATGGAGGAGAGGAAAACGACGGGGGAGATGAAGAAGAAAGAAGAGAGAAGGGATGGAAGAGAGGAAGGATGAAGGAAAGCTAAGAGATGGAGAGAAAAAGGAGAGAAAAGAAGAAGAGAATGGAGAGTAAGAATGGAGGAGAGGAAGAGGATAGAGAGGAAGGATTGAGATGAGAAAGAGGATGGAGAAAGAGAGGCTTGGAAAGAGGAAGGGGAAGGATGGAGGACAGGAAGGGCATAGAGTGAATGGGTAGGATGGAGGAAAAGGAAGGATGGGGGAGGAAATGGGGAGAACCAGGTGAGTTATCCAGCCAGTGAGGGAGGCAGAGGCGTCAAGGAAACACGCACAGGGAAGAAGGAGGCGTAGTAATGAACCTGAGGCAGTGACCGGTGAAAGTGACAACAATCAGCAGTGGAAGAGATAATATGCACCAGTGAAAATGATAATCGCCAGTGAAAGTGACCATACTGGCAGATGAAAGTGACAATGATCGCAAATGAGAGTAGCAATGACCGCAAATGAAAGTGACAAATATTATCATTGAAGATTACAGTGATCGCTAGGGAAAGTAATACACAGCATGGGCACAATTATAAGTTACACTGCGAGAGAAGGTGAAAACAAGACCAGTGAAAGTGACACCTAGAAGAAAACAAGAACACTAAACGCTTAACTCATACTCGTTAGCGACTAGATGCAACAGCAAGAAAATAAAGAAGTGTGAATGAAAGACAATGTAAGAAATGCTCCGGAATGTCAATAAAGAGGGAAAATAATAAAAATAAACACATTAAGAATAGACTGAGAATGTGGGACAAACATCTTAAAAAACAAAAACAAAAAAGGCATCAGAACTCCTAAGAAATACTGAAGAATGGTGAGGATTTTTTTAAATAACAGAAAATAAATAAAAATAATTACATAAACAATTACAAACAAACGAATCACACCAAGAGAACCAACAATACAAAAATTTTTAATATTATCAGACCTGACATCACCACAAAAAATTACAGCTGAACAAAAGTAATAATGACAATAATGGTGACGATAATAATAATAATAATACCATTACCCTTTTTATTATTATTAGTATTAGTATTATTAGTATTATAATTACTATTACCATTAATTATAACTATGCTCGAAGGAATGCCGCTTTTGTATGTATGCACTTTATTTTAATGCCCCGTATTCACCAATGCAAAATATAACTCTTTCAAAAAAATCCTGCTCTCTTTCGGTGCTGGTAAATACATCCAAACTATATTACGCTGTCTCCTTATAATAATAATAATAATAATAATAATAATAATAATAATGATACGCGGTGATATAAGTTACGGAGAGATGTTCCAACTATGCCAGCTTCTATTTTCCACACTGTCTTTTCATTTTACGTGAAATAAATAATGATAAGAGATTAAATTCATTATATATCATTATTATTTTCAGTGTCATTACGGCCTCTCTCTCTCTCTCTCTCTCTCAGCTCACACCATTTTATTCAACCCAAGAAATGTTTTTATTATGAGAGTTTTATTGAATATATATGATTCCCACATTTCGAAGTCGATACTAAACTGAAAAACACCGTCTGCAGATAATAATAATAATGATAATAATAATAATCATAATAATAATAATAATAATAACAGAGATAACGACAAAAACAAAAACAGAAACAGCAACATGAACAACAACAACAATAACAATAATAATAATAATAATAATATCATCGCACTGATATCCTGAATTTTGTGCCACGTAAGATACTTTCTTTGGATATCCCTTGCAAAAATAAAGAATCACCTTACACTGAAACCATCAATAAATCTTTCAGTCATGCCAATTTAACTCTTCCATATTTCCTTTTCCTGTGACATCATGTGGGAAAGCAGAAAAAAAGTGTGTGTGTGTGTGTGTGTGTGTGTGTGTGTGTGTGTGTGTGTGTGTGTGTGTGTGTGTGTGTGTGTGTGTGTGTGTGTGTGTGTGTGTGTGTGTGTGTGTGTGTGTGTGTGTGTGTGTGTGTGTGTGTGTGTGTGTGTGTGTGTGTGTGTGTGTGTGTGTGTGTGTGTGTGTGTGTGTGTGTGTGTGTGTGTGTGTGTGTGTGTGTGTGTGTGTGTGTGTGTGTGTGTGTGTGTGTGTGTGTGTGTGTGTGTGTGTGTGTGTGTGTGTGTGTGTGTGTGTGTGTGTGTGTGTGTGTGTGTGTGTGTCGCCCCCTCACCCTTCCTTTGTGAAACGCCAACACAGCTTACCCTCACCGCAGGAGAGAGAGAAAAAAAAAACATGACCTTAAAAAAAACAAGAAAAACAAGACTAAATTCCCAGAACAAAACCCGCTGCTCCATTCCGACAAACAAATAGATAGTGTTGCTGCCCGAGATTGAACACAGAAAATTCTCAACAGGTTCACGTCGCCTATGGAACCACCCTCTTTGAGTTCAATTGCTGGGGATCAAATTTCTACTATCATTTCTCTGAGTCTACTTCACACTTTGGGGTATCAACGCTTTCTTCTCTGCCGCATGATTCCTTTGTTCGTTCGCGTATAAAGGCTTCAGTGTACTTGCATCCGTCGGCCTTGGTCAGCTTATAGCGGCTCTCCACGCTGCTCCATATCTTGCAGCCTCTCTGTTTGGTCCTTTCTCCCTGAGGTTACACTTTGACCTCGTCCCAGGTGCTTTAGGGTCTGCCTCTCGCAACTCTACCCTCATCGATAAACATACGAAGCCTCTCTTAGCTTGGGAATATTAGCCAACGGAGGAAAGTGATACAAAAAGGATTCTATACTAGGCAAAGTTTTGTTCCCAACTGTGGACCTGTTCCTTTCACTGCCACTCACACCAGTTGGTACTGTGTTTAGCTTTGGTGATCTTTATACCGTTGAGTGTGGTAGACATCTCGTTGGTTTTACTGGCCACATGACGGAAAAATCCAGTCCACGTCGCTTGTATTATGACACTATCGTCAGTCTTCCAGCTCAGTGTAACTCTGCCCCTTCCCCAGTCACTTACATTAGCTAGTACTCAATGTCGATGACTCATGACCTCCTATAGTACAATGACGTCCTTCGCAGTAAGTTGTTAACACCAGACCACTTTCTTAAGCTTAAGGGACACCTCTTATTGAAACGGTCTCTCATGAGCTGAACAAAATCACTTTGTGTTAGTCAAATTAAAATATAAAACCAGAAAGAGATCACACTTAGTAACAGTGCTTCTCTTACAATGTATAAAATAAAATACAAGTAAGTTTTGTCAGTCGAAACAGAAACGGTATGGCCTGGAGATAAACCTTTTAATCTCTCTTAATCTAAAGCAAGTAATTTAAGCTGAATAGAAGTACCCCGCATTAAGGGAAAAATATAAATACATATATAAGATAGAATAAAATAAAATAAAAAGCTAATACACCCCTCACAGAAAAACTGTAAAAGGCTTGGAAACATCCCTTCCCATGACAGGGGTCTCTCTGAACCATAATAAAACAATTCTAAGTTAGGTAAAATAAATTATATAGTGCAAGACCTGGGACAAGGTCATAATGTGCGACCTAAGGGATACGGGACTAAACACGGAGGCTGCTAGAGATCGAGCAGCATGGAAAGCCGCCATGGGGTGACCAAGGCCGAAGCACGCAAGCATATTGGAGCCTTAGTAGACGATACGATGCGACAACCTCACTGCTCCTGTGATGTATTCTGATTTTAATGTAGCAACCTAGGGATTTTTTTTACTCAGCAGATGTCGTCAGGGGGCTATGAATTGCTGTTAATATAAGCGTCTGGAGAAAAAAAAAATAAAAAATATATATGTTGGCGTGTTGAAGGAATTAATTTTGGAACAGATGTAGATCATCGCCACCACCACCACCACCTACTGCATGGTTTTTCTTGAGAGATAAAATCGTCTGGTGCAAGCAAGACCAAATCAAGGAAATAGCCTCGTAGTTTTTAAAGATGAAATAAACTTACACCCAACCCATGAGAACAAGGGAGGTTAGATACAGCTTACAAAGAACACTTAACTATAAAAGGCTTCCCCTGAGATGGATAAAAATCGTCTAAAGGGTGTAAGAACAAGCAATGGCGTCCTGGTGCTGAAAAAAGGTGAAATCTACCTAGCCAGCCGCCACCACCACCGCCTCCGCCACCACCAACACCGCCGCTCCTCTCCGCTCACTCACCTTTTGTGTGTCGTCTCTGGCCAATCCCGAGTATTGATACGGGAGCGCTGAAAACAAAAGGTGGGTCCGCTCGCAACAACAGGACACGGAGAAAAAAATGTCCTGGCAAGAGGATCATATGGCGGCTTTGATCCTCTTCCACCTACCCCCCAACTCACCTCCCTCCTCCGCCCTTCTCTTCCAGCTCCCTCCCTCCTCCCATCTCCCCTCCTTAGTTCCTTCCCTCCCTCTCCATCCCGTCTCCCTTCTCCAGTCCTTCCCACACTGTTCCATCTTTCCTTCCGTCCCTTCCACCTCCCTTCATTATCTCCTTCCTTTCATCCCTCCCAACTTTCTTTCCCACTCTCCCACCTCTCCTACTCTCCTTTTCATCTTCCCTCCCCCGTTCTTTCCTTCCCTCCCTTCCATCTCTCCTTCTCTCCCTCCCATTTCTCTTTTCCTCCTCATCACTCTTTCCTAGCTCCCACCTTCACATTCTCCTATCCCCTCTTCTGTCCCCCCATCTTCCCTTTCCGTCTCTCTTCCTCCCACCTTCTCTCCCTCCTCATCTCTCTCCTTCTTCGTCCTCTCATCTCTCCTTCCCTCTCTCCCGTCTCAACCTTTCCTCCCTTCCATCTTCCCTCCCTCCTCCTTTCCTCCTTCTCACTGTCTCATCTCTCCTCTCGCTCCCGTCTCCCCTCCCTCCTCCCCTCTCCCGTCTCTCCTTCCCCCTCTCCCGTCTCTCCTTTCCTGCCCTTTATCTCCCCTTCCACCTTCTTTCCCTCCGTATCTCTCTCCTTCTCCCCCTCTCATCTCTCCTTCCCTCTCTCTCGTCTCTCCTTTCCTCCTCCTCCCTGTCTCATCTCTCCTTCCCTCTCTCCTGAGTCTCCTTTCCTCCCTTCCATCTCCCCTCCCTGCTTCCCTCTCCCGTCTCTCCTTCCCTTTCTCCCGACTCTCCTTCCCTCTCTCCCGTCTCTCCCATCCTCCCTTCCATCTCCCCTCCCTCCTTCCCTCCCTCCCAGATCCAAAGGCCGGAGTAAATGCCCCTAATGAGACCCAATACCCGAGTGGCTGCAACAATTGAAAACAAAAATGGCGACAGAGAGAAAAGATGAGGCACGTCAGAGGGGATAAAAATGACGCAAGGTATTGTTGCAAGTTTGTAAAGTGGGGTGGGAGGTGGATGTCGAGGGTGAGACGGAGCAACTGAGGGAGTGAGAGGGAGAGGGAAGGATGGATGGATGGCAGGAGGGAGGGAGAACGATGGGTGGATAGATGGACGGATGGAGGGAGGGAGGAGAAAGGAAGATGGAGGGAGGGACTGTGTGCGGGATGAGGGAAAGACGAAGGGAAAAAGGAGAGAAAGACGAAGGGAGAAAGGAGAGAAGGAAGAAAGGGAGTGTGTGGGAGTGGGGGAGAGGGATGAAAGGAGGGAGAAAGGGGGGTAGTGTTTAAGTGGGAAAAATTGAATGTGTCTGGGACGGTGAAGAGGAGCAAGGAAGGAAGGAAGGAAGGAAGGAAGGAAGGAGGGAGGGAGGGAGGGAGGGAGGGAGGGAGGGAGACAGAGGGAAGGAAAGTCGGATGGTCTCCGTGTGGGAGTGGGAGTATGGTAAAGAGTAAGGGAGGGAAAGAAAGAGAGAGAGAGAGGGAGAGGGAGTGGAAGCGTGTGTATGCTTGTAACAGTGAAAAGGAGCAAGGAAAAGAAGGAAGGGACGGACAGCGTGTGGGAAAGAGTGGGACTGTGGGATGTGCAGCGTGTGTGAAATGTGTGTGTGTGTGTGTGTGTGTGTGTGTGTGTGTGTGTGTGTGTGTGTGTGTGATATGTTGGGAGGTAAACTGGAAGAACTGTGCAGAACATGAACAAAAAATGAGATACAGAGTTTCGGGGAGGAGGGAGGATGGTGTGAAGACAGGATGGTAATAACTAGGATCGTTGGCTGGAATGAGGAAAACAGATAAGGGATCAAAGCTGCAGAAGACAGAGGAAGAGGGACGATGTGAGAACTGGAATGGGAGTAAATGGGACTGGCTGAAGATAAAGATAAGAGATAAAACAGACTGAATTTAGTGATGGAGGTGAGACAGTTCAAGGAGAAGAGCTTGCCTCAGTTTAAACTATTCACTATCGGGAGGTGAATAAACACTTGGGAGCTTCAAGGATAAAATCAACGTCATTACAATTTCCTCCCTCTATTTCCCACTTACAGGTGAGCTGAGGTAGGGTTCAGGAAGCATGAAGCACACACACACACACACACACACACACACACACACACACACACACACACACACACACACACACACACACACACCAGAGGGCTCACAATTCAACAAGCCCCATGACGAAAATGTACCACACACTCACTCACCATTCAAGCCCCTGGAATCCTGAGTGCACCTCACAAACATACCTCTCCACACATGAAAAAAGAACAGAAAAATAATCTTCATGAAGGAAATGATGGAGACTTTCTAACATCTTCAAAAATAGGTCTATAATTAGAGAAGAATCGTAGGGTGGTGAAAAAAAATTAAAGGAAAAAAAGTGTATGCTCGTATAAAATTGGAGAGAAAATACAAGAGGCCTTCCTGAGCCTAATAAAATCTCTTGTGGGTGGCTAATGTAAAATATATATAAAACTCAAGGACGTGACATACCCAAAAAAAAAAAAAAAAAAAAAAAAAAGAGCATTATAATGTTTCCCCTGAATTAAGGAAAATAATTCTGGAGGTGGCATCAACAACAAAAACTAATAATAATAATAATAATAATAGCAATGATAATAATAATAATAATAATAATAATAGTAATAGGTATATAAGAGGGGAGGTGAGCTGGAAGCAGGGCAGTGAAATGGCGGGGGACAGGGCGACATGAAGGCGATTTATTTGTGGCCACCCCTCACGGGATTAAGGCGTCTGGCAATAAATAGATAATAATAATAATAATAATACAGAAAAACGTAAAGAATCATAATATTAAAGAGGTTGAAGTGCAATACTGGAAATAAAACACCTCTGGAGGCGGCATAAATAATCTTTAAAATATACGTAAAAAAATAACAATTCGTACTAAGGGCTTAAATTGTATTACCGAAAATATAATAGATTCAATATAATCATCCATAAATGCCAGTCCTTTAGAATATGTAAGAATGGAGTAGGTATTCCCGTAAAAGGCCGCAGACGGTAAATGGAGAGGTAAATAATATAGCAGGGTGATGTGCTGTGTGTGTGTGTGTGTGTGTGTGTGTGTGTGTGTGTGTGTGTGTGTGTGTGTGTGTGTGTGTGTGTGTGTTTAAGTACGTGCGCGTGTGTGTAATATCATAATCGGCGGTACTGTGTAGTGATAATTGCGATTCCCAAATGTGGCATGTGTGCGAAGAGGTGTTTGGTGATCATCTTCGAAGGTGATGAGGTGATAACACAGATGTGGTGATAATTATTAGTGTGTGTGTGTGTGTGTGTGTGTGTGTGTGTGGTAGGATCTGAGAGGTTCTTACGTAACTGATAATGATGATGTTAATTGCTTTATTCCTTAGCCCCTTCAGCTCGAGGACGAAGTTGCCTTTATTCTTGCACTGCAGATGATTTCATTCAACTGGCAATACATTTTGAACTCTCTCTCTCTCTCTCTCTCTCTCTCTCTCTCTCTCTCTTACACTGGTGGTATGAACCGATTTATTTTGTAATTTCTTCTCATTTCATAAAACCGACTTTCTGAGAGAGAGAGAGAGAGAGAGAGAGAGAGAGAGAGAGAGAGAGAAACCTTAGCACACCGAGAAACCTAATTACTCCTCTACTGGATTTACCTTATTACTCTTAAACATATAAAAATTTTGCTCATAGTAAGAAAACCAATCATGCCTCTAACCATCATCATCATCATCATCATCATCATCATCATTATCATCATCCTGACCTCCCTTCCCACCCAAGGGCAGGGTGAGGAGTAGCAATGTCCAGACTGCACAAACTTGCCCAATCCAATAGGCCACGCTTCCATTCACTCATCATTCGAACCCCCGGAATCCTGGCCACAAATAAAAGGAAATAAAGTCCATACCTGCCGACCCGGTGACTGACTTCCAATATTAATAAAGGAGAATTTTGCTAAAGACATGAGGTACTATGAAGGAGTAACAAAAATGTGTACTTGACTTCCTCCTTGAAATTTACAGGGACGGAAACAGGTACAGAACTTGGCTAATAATGATGATGATAATAATGACTAATAATAATAATGGCGATAATGATGATGATGATGGTAATAATAATAATAATAATAATAGTAATAGTAATAATAATACCGGTTATAATTCTAATAATAATAATATTAATAATAATAATAATAATAAAAAAAAAAAAAAATAATAATAATAATAATAATAATAATAAGAAATTTTAGAGACGCTAGTAAAGACGATAAGCAAATAACACCAGAACTTTATTAGCAAAGTAGTTCTTATAATTTTTACAGTTCTAATTGCAGTGTTTATTCCAGATATCTGACGTCAGAGGCATGGCAGTACTATCACATAATCCTTGGAAATTGTGACTGACAGAATCATACAAAAAAAAGTTAATTACTATAATCATATGCCATACAAATAATAATGAGAATCTTAAAATGGCAACAAGGATAAATTATATAATCATGGATGAAGAAAATGAATACAAAATTTATTACATCCATGGAAAGAATAATAATAATAATAATAACAATAATAATAATAATAATAACAACAATGAAAATTATCATTAAATATTATCATTATTATTATTATTGCCTCATTCTAAGGTGACAAAAAGGTAATATAATGGTGATTATTATTATTAACCACAAAGTAACTATTAACCACTCACGATGATGACGCAATTTTTTCTAGCTGACAACAGACGCAATTTCTCACCTTCAGATACCCCTCAGACTGAAGAGGTTAATGGCAATACAGAAATAAATATATAACAAATAACTGTAAATTAAAAGATCTAGGACTTATCAATATTCATATCTACTACCACTGATACTACAACAATTATATTACTCATTTTCCCCTTAATATCCAACTACTATCATCCAAACTCATCAAGGCAATATCCACGCCTTGCACCCTCACAGACCTCCACCTTGCTCAACACCACACACCTTGCACACATTCACAGGGGCAGATTTTGCTCATACGGCACCAGATTTAGCTTGACCTAAATTCTGGCAGCTAGCGGCATGAAGACTAGCGATATTAAATAATTTTCATCGACCATTTTTCGCACAATTATAACATTCAGCATAATTTTTTCAAAGATATACTCCACGTCTTTACCACATTTTCTTGTAGTATACTTCTCCGATATTGTAGTTTATGGTGCTAGTTTAGAATGAATATAAAGATTCTGATCAGCTAGTCAGGTCAGGTGCGGGTAAGGGGATGGGTCTGTTATGATGTGGCAGGGGTAAACCAGTTCTGCTGTCGGGCCCTGCTGCGGATGTCACTGATTGCATTGCCCAGTTGACCCTTGTGCGGTGTGGTGCGGTGAGGATCTGTCCGTTCTCCCCTTTGGGGCTAAGATGCGAATGAATGTGTTTGAATGGATGAGTAAATGGAGAGTGAGTCATCCTGTCTCGGCTACCTCCCTTTCCTTGGGGGAAGCAGCCTAGGTATATAGATAGATAGATAAAGATTTCCAACGAGAATCTAGTGTTTAGTAAATTTTCTAGTGATAATCTGTTCTTTGTACCCACTGCCAACAGCTAACTCTGTGACAACCCTCTGCCAACACTGAATCCTGCTTTTCATATACCTCACTCCACTCTTAACGTAATAGAGAGGATCCTTCCTTCCTAAAGCTTTTTTCTATGTGCTTCAAAATACTATGCTCTTTTTACTGTAACGTGGCACAGATTTTCGTCGTTTTGCAGCTTATTTCACATAGCTTAACTGTAGAAATAGACACTGCTAAAGCTCTACATCCTTTCCATAGCACTTCTTCACGACTAGCATCATTTTCTAGTGCTATTATATTTTTACAACCCGGCAATCAAAATGGAGGGATAGTAGTTTTAGGCCAAGTTGGGTTAAAAAAGGGCATGCCACATAGACACTCTTTATTTAACATCTTCCATCACCACAGACGGTAGGAAAAGTGTCAGCGAACTTTTGATCTAGATGGTACAGTTAAAGAAATAACCATCTTCCCAATTTCGTCTGAAGAAGATTTACCACCGACGAAATACAATGAAAATCTTATCTCTGCTGATGTGTGTTTCATATCCTTCGATTATTCCGCTATGTATTCCTCCAACTTTAGGAAGGTACTCGCGTGTGTGTGTGTGTCTCTCTCTCTCTCTCTCTCTCTACCTAGCGACCCACTAACACGATTTAAGAGAGCACAAGTTTAGCGACATTTGTGGATTTGGCTCAGCAGCTCAGAACAGACTTACCTGGCGAGAGGACCTTCAGGCCATGTAAGGCAGTGTGGCCCTTTGCTTATCACACCTGACCTCCTAAATCACTCATCTCACCACCACCACCACGCCCACACCCGCAGCACTATGGCAAACGGACGAACTGCGCTGAAAACCCAAGCACGCCTCGCTTATAAGAAATTATACCTGCATATTGAAGTTGTATTTAATGTAAGGATACAGCAGTTCTGGCCCTCCAGGTTACTGAATTAGAGTCCTAGTCCGGCTGAAATTACTGCAGCTTCAGAATAACCACCACTTCAGTATGTTGGTATATTCCACAAACACAATACCCAGCACTTTCATATCAACACCCACCCTCGCCTATGGGCTTACTTAAATCATTGTGCCGAATTGTGGCCAACTTAAAACCCTATTGTATATAACCTATCCTCGGCGATTTATTTTGCATATTAGAATTTTACCTCTGTAGGCAGAGACATTTTCATTACATTCGTGCGAACATTAATTTATTCATTTTGGGAGATTTCTCGTAATGAAGGGCTTAGGGGCCATCACTAGCCCCGTCACTACTCTGGTACTCTTTTGTTTTAAATCGTCTGATGGAAATAAAATACAAACCGTGTCCTCGGGGGAAGGGAATAATAACATTTTCTTGATAATAAAAGCAATATGCAGTGGATCGATATGCATAAATAAATAAAAAAATGCATTGCACAATAAAATCTCGAGATGAAATATGAAAAATAAATCGCTATGGAAGAGGTGCTACAAAATCTTCTAAGTAAGTAAGAACACAACTCATCGTTCGAGGGAGTGCAGAAAGGATCGCTCAGTCCGCCGCTTTGTTTTGCTCTTTTTTGTTTTTGTCTACCCACTTGCACATGTGATTAACTGCTCATTGTCTTATTATTTATGTCTTGCTGTGGCCTCATCGACAGCGTAGATTTGTGTTCGTGAGACCTTTCACGATCCTTGCATATATATATATACTGGTGATTTTACAGTACTGTAATGCCAACTTTCTTTTGCCCACGAGTTCCGTTATTAACAAGCTTTAAATATCGAAGTTACAAAAGAAAGAAGTATATGTATAATACATATATATATATATATATATATATATATATATATATATATATATATATATATATATATATATATATATATATATATACCGGTATATACTTATTAGCATATTTAGACAAATTTAATGCCAACATTATTTTCTTATAATTATGCATTTAGAGACCTGTTATAATGAAGGAAATAAAAATAAACGTGTGTTTGGGAGACAAAATGCTTGCATGTATATACTTACTAATTCAAAACAACACTGACTACCTATTCCAGAGAAGCATGTTTTTTAGACACAACACTGAAGTGATTACAAAAAAGTCTAAAATATCTATATTTATCGCCAGACGCCTTAATCCCGTATAAGGGGTGGCCACGAACAAATAACCTCCATGTCGCCCTGTCCCCCGCCATTTCGCTGCCCTTCCCCCAAATCACACACCCCTCTCTCATACAGTACACCACTCCATCCCTCCGTCTCATCCTAGGTCTCCCCCTCCCTCTCCCCCCCTCCACCTCACTCACATACGCTCTCCACGTTTGTCTCTCTCTCTCTCCATCCTCTCCACATGGCCAATCCACCTTAATGTACTTTTGCTAACGCTTTCTATCACATCCACATCCACACCACAACGCTCCTTCACTACTCATTTGTCACTCTCTCTCCATACAACTCCACATGCCCCTCTCAAGAAACTGATTTCCACTGCTCTCACTCTTGACATGTGTCCTATCAACAAGGTCCAAGCTCCGCTTCCATACGTCAGAGTTTGTACCACTTTGCTATCATGTAGTGACTTTTTTACTTCCATTCTCATTTTCTAATTTCTTAACACTACTTTCAAAGAATCAGCAACTTTTCTTCACTGTTGTACCCTTTCAAGTACTTCATCCTCTAAACTTCCATCCTTACTCATCACACTACCTGAGTACTTAAATGCACTTACATTTTCCATTTCCTCATCATCCACCCTCACTGTACATTCCGTGACTTCATTTCACTCGAAGGCCATAACTTTACTCTTCCCTACATTCACCTTAAGATTCAGTTTTTTACACACTCTCCCAAACTCATTCACCAAGCCTTGCAGTTCCCCTTCGTTTTCTCTTAACAATTTACAATCATCTGCAAACAACAGTACAGGGAGTCTCCAAACACTGCCCCCTCTCATTAGGGCCGCCCCAACATCCACTGCCCTACCTTGAACTGTATCTCTTTTATAACCCCATTCATATACAGATTGAACAACCTCAACCAAAGAGACGTGACAGATCTCTGTTTCAATCCAATATTCAGACAGATAAACTCATGCATTTCATCATCCAAACGCACTGCCGCCATAGCGCCCTCCTATATACTCTTCACAGCATTCAGCAACTTCCCACTGACTCCATATATTCTTAATATTTTCCACATTCCTTGTCTATCCAATCTGTCGTACGCCTTCTCTACGTCCATGAAGGCAGCATAAAACTTTTTCCCTTCTCTAGAAACTTTTATACTAAAGACCTTAGGACGAATATCAGTTCTACCCAAACTCCTCCCTTTCTAAAACCTCCCAGTTCTTCTCTATCTAATTCTTCTGCTACTTCCCTAACTCTGTCAACAAGTATCAAAACATATACTTTTCCTATTACACTAAGAAGACAAATGCCCCTATGATTACCACACACTTCTTTTTCCCCTTTTCCTCTGTACAGGGAAATAATTATACCTGACTTCCATGACGAAAATATGCTCTTGGATAAATACAAACTTTACTCTGAAGGTGTGAGAGTAGATGAAAGGACCAATGCAACAGAAACCAACCGTGCATGGGACCACACACACACACACACACACACACACACACACACACACACACACACACACACATGATAAAGGCTATTATGTACGCCTATTAATATGAACGACTGGCAACGTGAAAGATGTCATTATATTCTCTGTCGTTGGAGCAGAACAAAAATTCATCATATTATTAAGTAGTATTACTCTACAATATTTTGTGCAACATGTAACTGTGACAATAGGAATCTACCTATTTATATAACTACGTCTGTTTGTTTATCTGTCTGTCCACTTACGTACGTATGCGTATACACAGGTATTTATATGTATGTATGTATGTATTTATCTACATTCATAATCTGTCATAATCAGGTACTTCAAAAAGGACATAAAATGCTCCAGTTTGCATGCAATTTTACAGATAAGTGAGGTCACAGGAAATGAGCAAAACTAATATATATAATGCCAAAACGTGGGGTTCCATGAGACTTGAACCTAACACATCCTATCACAAACTCAGTTCAATTTAATCTGTTTTTGCCGCTACCAGAGGACCTCTACTTTCAGTTTATGGGAGATCTTTTGAACTGAAAGGACTAGAAAAATTTATCCACTAAAACCGGGCGTCCACCAATCCCTGGAAACGATTTTTTTTTTTTTTTTTTTTTATATTATGCTGGTTACTGACATGATATTAATATACGTTGTAGAAATCTAGGATTAGTTAGAAGCCACAGCCCTCAAAAAATATGTATCAAATGTCTAATGTAATTTCAGAGTCAGAAGTCCTCACACAAAAGTTCCATATACTCTTTCTTTCTTTTACCGTAAGTGTCGACAACAAGGTATGTTTTTTTTAAGACTCTTCATTTTCCATTCACTAAAAGCATTAACACTCTGGGGATGAATTCTGATACAAGCCGAGTAAGAATGGGAGGATTATGACAATTAAAGGCTTGTTGTCAAACGGATTGTATGGCAACCCTTGTGACAGTCTTTACATCAGTGCCGCTGCTCACACCTTAACCTCCACAACACAACACAAAACAACACAACACACACACACACACACACACACACACACACACACACACACACACACACACACACACACACGAAGCCATCCATGTACACGTGAACAGTGGGGTGGGGCGAGAGGTGCACACACACACACACACACAGCAGTCCTCATTAACTAGAGTCATCGCGGGGCCCAGGTCGTGTTCATTACTGACGTCTAATTATTACCAGGGCGGGTCAGAGGGGGACACCGTTCACGACACGAGGCGGGGAGGGGGAAGTGGCGGGGGTGATGTTGGGCGTGGCAGGGCTTAGGCAGGGTGGAGCGGGGGAAATGGGAAATGAGGATATTGTACCGGGATGTGGAGTAACGAGACAAGAGGGTTAGGCTCTATGTGTAATGCAAGATGAGGAGGGAAAGGTGTGGAAGGGCTTGGGGGAGGCAAGATAGAGTGTGGGAGAGTCTGGATGGGACAAGGAAATAAGGAAATGAGGAATAACACTGAGATGTCGGGTAGTGAAACGGGAGGGATATATGTAAGGCATGAAATGGTGGAGAAATGTTGGGCAGAGTACTGTGGGAAGGTAGGATTTCTTGAGGAGAAGTCCTGGGGAAAGGGGAAAGGAGGGAATGTAACTGTGATGTGGAGTTACGAGACGAGTGGAAAATACATCAGACCGAGAGGGGACTGTGTAAGACAAGATGTGGTGGGGAATGGGTTTATGGGTTATGGTAGGGAGAGGAAGGGGGTAGCAGGGTATGGGTAATGCTGGATAGGAAGGAGGAAAGAAGAAATGAGAATATAACACTGAACTGTATGGAATAGCGAGACGGGAGGAAGATAAGGTAGGGAAGGACTGGGTGGGATGTGGTGCGGAGGTGCGGTTTCCTGAAGGGTATCTGGGGTCAGGGAAATGAGAATATGGAGCTGGGATGTAGCAGCGACAGGTGGTATGTGTAAAGCAAAACTGTTAGTATATATAGATCTTGGAATAAGGACAAAAGGCACAAAGTTTCGTGAGGCTAGGTAAAGTGGAACAGAGAAAGGATGAGTAAGGCGTGGCAGGGGGATTGTGCTTGCTGAGAAGTGTGTTGGGACTAGAGAAGTGATGGCTTGGAACTGGGTCGTAGAGTAGCTAAACGCGAAGATGTATGCGTGAGAATAACAAGGTACAGTGTCGAACGTTGGGGAGCGAAGGAAGACTGTGGAAGGGAGCTGGGGATAGCTGACGGGTGTGCTGAAAATTAGACTGCGTTGACGAAAAGGGAATAAGGGTATGAAAGTCAGAAAAAGATTAACAGGACGAGCCGGGGAAAAAGGTGTAAGAGTGATGTGGTAGCAGGGTTGGTGGGAACAAGGAAGGATGGGGTGGGGGAGAGGGAGAGAGGTGAGGTGGGAATGAGAACGTGTTGTGAAGTGCGGTTGGGAAATTACAGAAGGGAAATCACTGTGCTGGTGCAAAGGATTGGTTAGGATGGAAAGCAATGAGTCAGGCACAAAAATGGGATTAAGGACCAGTGTCAAGGGCTGATGACAGTAATTTACTTTGGGTAGGAGAGGGATGAGTGACATGTGATAGGGAGAAGTATGATGGAGAACAATGTGTTTGGGATGAAAGGCAGTAACTGAGCAAGAACAGAGGAAGGTGAGCAAGGGAAGGAGTTGAGGCGAGTGAAAAGAAGAGAGTGAGGTAAATGACAGTGAGAAGTTAATACCGATAAGTAAGTGCACGTGGGTTCGTGAGTTCCTGGGTGAGAGGAGGGGAGTGAGTGAATGTGTGAAGAGAAGAGAATAAGAAAATGAGAGACGAGGAAATAATAAAGTATCTCATATATGACAATCATCAACGTGGGGTAGGTAGGTGATGGATAATGTGCAATGGAAAAAAAACGATGCTGTGTATGAGTGTCCTGGGGAGGAGGGGTGTGCAGAGATGGGTGTGCTGAGGAGGAGAGCGAGGAGGTGAGTAAAGGAAAGGAAGGGGTGGCGTAGAAAAGTGTCTCAAGTCTGATATTGGCGATCGACGTGGAGTGGGGAGGAGCGATGCGGTGCGGGCTAAGGGGCGGGGATAGATGGGGCAGGCTGGTGAGGGGCGGGGCGGGACGGTGAGAGACGGGGGGCGGCGACTCATTTGGAGGGGAGGGGGAACTGAGGAGGGGAGGGGCGAGGTGGAGAGGGATGAGGTTGGGGTTGAGCGGGACAGTGCAGACAGAGGGAGAAGCCGGGAGAGGGAGAAGGGGAACTGACAGGCAAGTAAGGGAATCTGTCAGACGGAGGGAGGAAGGCCAGAAAAGAGAGGAAGAATGATGTTCAGGAAGTCATAAAATTCACAGAAGAAAAAGAGAACAAATTTATGAAAGAAGCACAACAAACCCAGAGACAGAAAAAAGAAGAGAACAAAAGTTGATGGTATTTGATGATGTCCTTAATGTGGGCAGTACCAGAAAAATGACACTCTCGTATTCAAATTACCTAAAGATTAAAATGGATTTGCACACCACGAACTGAAAATATGCTGTAGTTAAAATCTAAAAGGTATTGTAAAGAGGGACGATACAAGTACATGACTATGATATTCTACAAACTGAATTCGGGGAAGAAAAAGAAAATAACGCAAAATAAATAATATGAGTAACTTAATAACGCAACAATTCTTTTAGCTTTGTTTTGTACAGTCGCCATCAAAACTCCTGTCACCTCTTCATTTCATCTTCCACAGGCTCTGGAAATCAGTGAAGTGAATCCTCAGCAACAGACACATGAAGCCGGTCTAAAGCCAAATAAAGCAATCAGCTGCCTTTGCTGTGGATTCACCCCACTGATTTGTCAAAGTCCATGGACAGAAAAGCAAGAGAGGCGACAGGACTTTCGAAGCCGACTGTACGTTTCACCAGTATTTTGGGACCGAGAGACGTGCAAATGCTATTGAAAAAAAAAAAAAAAAAGGAAAAGAAAAGGGAAAAATAATTAAGTAATATGAAAGGACGTACAGTGAGCGCCAATAGTCGTGTCGTGAAATTTGGTGACAACATAAGCTGACGGGCTAAACGTCTGGTGTATTCCGCCGTCTGTCATACGGAAGGTTCATAATGTTTCACGAGTTGCATTTAATCTTCTGACAAAACCGCGACACGACTATTGGCGCTCACTGTATAATATGCATGAGGGAAGCAAATAAATAAATAAATAACTCTGTAATAAACACGTAACAGAAAAATATAATACTGCACATTAACTTATAGGACGAATTCAGAATAAAACAATTATAAATCGGAACGATTTTGACGTTCGTATAATTTATGTCATTGGTAAGATTATAATCCGAAATTGCAGAATGAAATGTATAAATCAAAATCATATTAAAATAAAGTAAGACATAAGAGTTTTGGTCCCAGAAACCATGACGGGAAAATATCAAATAAACCTAAATTATACCATACTCTAAATAATAATAATAATAATAATAATAATAATAATAATAAACGATCCGAAAACATGAGATAAAAGAAGTCTAATAGCACTAAACTGGACTACATAGGACTAACTTTTAATACACTGCTAGTCCTAGTTCCGGTAATACTAGTAATTTCTTTATCATTGCTATTTCCTGCTTCCTATGACCTACAGCATTTCAAACGCAGTGTGTCCAGGCATCTCGAAATGATCGGATCTTGAATTTGGCTCTCTCTTGTATTTTGTTTTTCTCTTGGAAGGAACAATAATTGCGGGCTCGCGGCCTTTGGTTCCTTCTTTCTCGCCAAAAAAAATAAATAATAATAATAATACGAAAGACTTAGGTCACCTCTTAAAAAATGTGATTATAAAAAATTCTACGAAACCGGATAATATGCTTTAAATGCCAAATATCAGCAAATTATCTTAAACATGAATATATATGGAGTAACTAGAAATTAATATTAAAGAATACAAAATATATATGGAGGGGGAGAGGGGGAGGGGAAGGCCAAGGATGAGATGAAGGGATGGAACGGAGAGGTATATGAGAGAGGGGGGATGTGAGCTGAGAGCAAGGCAGTGAAATGGTGGGGGACAGGGCGACATGGAGGCGATTTGTCTGTGGCCACCCCTTACAGAATTAAGGCGTCTGGTAATAGAAAGAATACAATATAGAATCTACAACTATGATATTAGGGGACGGTATATGGGAGCAATATATACGAGAATGCAAACGTGAATTTATGGGTACAAGCAGGAGAGAGAGAGAGAATGTGTGTGTGTGTGTGTGTGTGTGTGTGTGTGTGTGTGTGTGTTACTGTTTTGTTGTCTGTCTTGTCATATCAGGCGACTCTGGACGTGAACCCAGTGGACCGCAAGATATTGGCCACTTCAACCGGGCATTCCAAGAGATCTGTATTGAATAACTATGTACTGTACTGGTGAGGCGTATGAGGTGTGTTGCGGTGTGGGGGATGGCAGTGCTGTATAGTGGATTGTCTGTATAATGTAGCTAGTGCTGGATAGGAACGCGTTACTACAATGCACCCGAACAGAAAACCTGCATGGGTACAAAAATGTCCCTATACTCCTCCCCCCTCAACCTCCACCCATCTTCCGAAAGGAGGATGGTGGGTTACAGCGCCAGTGGAGAGAGTATGATGAGAAAAAGGAAATATTACAAAGGAGAAGTACAAAACGAGAAGCTGTACTCAAGCGTAATACTCATGCACTACAGTTGGCTTAATGAATGAATATCTGACTGTACACTCTAGCTTGCACCTCACACTGTTTTCAAAATTAAGTCATTCTTCCCTTGCCTTACCCTCATTCTTTCCACCAAGTTTGGCTTAATTCGGATATAAAGTACTAAAGCTGACCTTCCTATGTAACCCTGACCTTTGACCACTTTAAAAAACAATAGGTCAGCCTCTAGGAAGACCCTCAACCCATCCATCCTTATTTGGTCCAAATCGGATAAAAAATTAGATATTTTGGTCGCAAACAGACAGACAGACAGACAGACAGACAGACAGACAGACAGACACACACACACACACACACACACACACACACACACACACACACAATAGCGTTACTGAACACGCAGCGAACAATAATATACGGTATGAGGAGAATGATGGGGACTAATGGGCATAATAATGTCTACTTCAAAGTGAGAAAAAAAAAAAAAAAGTTGAACTCCTTACTCCCTCCATATGGCTCTCTCTCTCTTGCTCTCTCTCTCTCTCTCTCCGGCAGACACAGCTAATATGAAAAATGAACCGAGGGAAGTAGCTAGTCCTGCATATTACACCTGGGATGCCACACGCCACCACACACACACCCACACACACACAATATGCACACGCACACACATATCCTCACGCACATCTCTTCCACTACAATCCCCCCCACACATACATACATACATACATATATACGTACGTACATCCCTCTCAGATCCCCCCTCTGACACACCTCCTCTCTCTCTCTCTCACTCTCTCTCTCTGAGGCAAGGTGGCTCAGCGGTAGAGCGCCTGACTCAAGAACGAAGGATCGAGAGTTCGCGCCTCGCCCGGGTAGTAGCCCTGCTGGGAGAGGCAGCTCTCCCCTGTCACCTAGCGAGGATTTATGATCGATGAAGGTCTAGCTAGGGGAATTCATTTCTTTCTCTCTCTCTCTCTCTCTCTCATCTATCCATGTTCCCTCTTGCTTTCAGTATCTTTTTATCGCACTCTTGTCACCGCCCTTTATTTCTTGCAAGCCATCCTTCTTTTTATTTAAGTGGCACTTCTGAATGTCTCCTCTGTCGCCTTTTATATATATATATATATATATATATATATATATATATATATATATATATATATATATATATATATATATATATACGGTATGCTCTTTCATCCTTTGTCGTTTCTCGTTCCATTTTGTTTTTGTTTTTTGCGTTTTTTGCCTCCACTCCTTTTCTTACTATTTGCTCTTCTTCATCCGCCGTTTTACCTCTCTCAACCTTTTCCTTTTCCTCTTCATTCTCCTCTTCCCTGAATTTGGTTTCTGTTTTTAATTATCTTTCCTTTTCTCCTCATTCTATTATCTCACCGTCCACACCTCTCTCTCTCTCTCTCTCTCTCTCTCTCAACTCCAACCTTCTCTCTACTTTTTCTCCCCCATCTTCTTATGTTTACTGTCTCTCCCTCTCTCTACCACCCCCTTGTCACACTCACTGTTCTTCCTCCCGACTAATATCCCTCAATTTCACTCCCTGTTTTTTTCCCTCTCTCTTTCCTCCCATTTGCCTCCCTTCATGCTCTCCCAACGATTCTCCCTCTCTTCCCCAAAATCTCCCTTTCTCCTTTCCCTGACATTCCTCCCCACACATTCTCCCTAACCTGATATTCCTCCCCGCCCTCTCTCTTTCCCTCTCACTCTTGATTCTTTACACCGTTCCATTCCCTACTCACTACCCTACCTCCACCTCTTCCTTCTCCCTCCTCCAGTCCTCATCTCTCTCCCTCTGCCTCCTATCCTCCCTTCTCCCCTCCCTCATACCAGACACTATCTTCTCCCTTATTCTCCCTGTCCTCTTACCCTTCTTCTTAACTCTTCTCCCCTGTACAAACCCCACAGCTTATCTCCCTATCCCACTTTTCCTGTAATACCTTCCTCCCTCCCACTCCCCCATCTCTCCCAATTCCTCCCCCCTCCCCTCTCTCTTCTCTCTCTGTTCCCTCTCACCCCTCCTCCCTCTCATTCTCTCACCCTTTTCTCCCTCCCCCTCCCTCTCCCTGCCACCCCAGAGCTGTGCCTATCTCCCCCAACACTGCGAGGCTTTGGCATAATATGGACAAGGTGAAAATGAAAGGAAGAAAACAGTGAAGGGATGTGCAAGTGATGAGTAAGGAAACAGTACACAGAAGTCAGTCATCTCTCTCTCTCTCTCTCTCTCACACACACACACACACACACACACACACACACACACACACACACACATAGAGAGAGAGAGAGAGAGAGAGAGAGAACCCTCAGTACAGAAACAGGCAGAATATTACATACCACAGGATTACGCCCGTTTTCATGTCGCCAGTTGCAAATCTCCTCGCTCGCCCTTATGCCAGAGGAACACAGGGGCCGAAATCCCATGTCCTCGAGGGGGATTATTCTTTCTGAAATGGATATGAAGCTCAGTGGATCGCGGGAGGTAAGGTGACGTCGCAAATTGAACTAAATTGATTAAAGTTTCGCGGAGATAAAAACTTACAAGCAAGATTAGTTAGGTGGGCTTTAGTCTCCCCTCTCGTCTCCCTCCCTGCTGCCTTGGTCCTCGTTTTCTGTGTGTGTGTGTGTGTGTGTGTGTGTGTGTGTGTGTTTTAATATGTTAGGCCTACAATGCGCCAGTCAATTTGCACCCAAGTTACATTACGGGGGGTGATGAAAAAGGGGGAGGTGTGTGTGTGTGTGTGTGTGTGTGTGTGTGTGTGTGTGTGTGTGTGTGTGTGTGTGTGTGTGTGTGTGTGTGTGTGTGTGAGAGAGAGAGAGAGAGAGAGAGAGAGAGAGAGAGAGAGAGAGGGGGGGGGACACTGAATACATTAAGGAAGAAAAACAGGACAGAAACGGCATGAAGAAGAATTGATCTAGTGGAGTGAGAGAGGAAAGTGGGGGAGGTGGGAAGGGAGAGGAAGAGGGAGGGGAAAAACGAAAGGGGTGATGTAAATATAGGCTGGTCCATACATTGTTCCCCTCGTGTCAATTCTACGATGTTGTGGGGAGTCTTGGTGTGCAATGCCCATGTCTAACTACCGTATGCAATAATAAGAGAAGAAATAATACTAAGCCTCTAATCACCGAGTTTTGTGGAAATACAGAACTTGATGATATGAATTATACGTTTTTGAAATACGCAAGAAAAATATGAACATGTGAAATGAACTAAAAAATCACCAAAATATTTCTAAAAACGTTAAAAATATTCTTAAACTTATCACGCAGCTGAACTTATTGGCGTTAGGATTTTTTAAGGATGTTTAGAGTGCCTTAAAACCACACGATCTGCCACTTCAATGATGAAAACTTGTTCAGAATTGACGATTTTATGAGAATTATGTGTGACCGATTTTGTTTGGTGATGCCTGCTACTGTTGCCCTTGTACGAAAAGAGAACGAAATAGATTTTTGGCACAAGTCACAGCTTGCGACGCTGTTTATTAGATTTTTGCGTAAACATCAAAGCTTCAACGCATGCAGAAGGTGAAATTAAGGTGGTAAGCGGTGAAACTGAGTAACATCTGTGTTTATCCTCATTTTCTACTCAATCTGTACACGTTATTCTTGTCCGAACACATTCCAAACCTTTGCGTGGACATCAGTTACCTATACGTCATTCATTTTAAATTGGCGGAGTTTTTCGTCCTTTCGCAACCAATTTCCCCACGCTCATTGGTAGAATAAGACGATACTTTCAACATCCTTTCTATAGCACTTCTTCGTAACTAATACTGTGTTTTAATTCCTTTTTCAGCTCAGCATTCAAGATGGAGAGATGGCAACTTTACGCCTAGTTAACGTGAGCGGAGTATAGTAATATGTAATGATAACTTGTCACTGGCTATGTCACTTCAACACACATGGATACCCCACTCCTTGCACCCACACCAGCAGACTGAGTTGGTCCCGCTCTACACGAGGGCTGGCACGAGGGCGTAATATATGGACCATCCTGTATTATGAACAAAGGTTGAAGAGAGGAAAGGTGTTTGGGAGAGAGTGGCGTGCAAATGTGGAGGTCCCGGTGGATGGGAAATGGGAATGAGGGGAGACAAACAGTGAAAGAGGGAAGAGAAGGCTACAACCACCCACCCACCCACATACACACACACACACCAAAAATGCCCATTGTGACCCACCTCTACTTACTCCAACCCAGAGGTCAGCTAATACAACTTACATTTCTGAAAAGTGTGTTTATTACATCACGAGATCTAACTGACTGCTAAACTTACTATGAGAGAGAGAGAGAGAGAGAGAGAGAGAGAGAGAGAGAGAGAGAGAGAGAGAGAGAGAGAGAGAGAGAGAAGAGGAGGAGATGAGAGGAAAGCAAAGGTAGTAATAGTGAGGAAATGAGAGGAGAAAAAGAGAGGAAAGAGGAAGAAGAGAGAAAGAGGGGAGTAAAAGCAAGGAAAGGAGAAGAGAAAAGAACAGTAGTGAAACGAAGAGAAAGGAGGAGACGAGCAAGGAAGAAAAAAGAGGAGACGAGCAAGGAAGAGAAATGGAGAAAAACAAAATAAAGAGGGAGAAAAAAGAGAATACCAGATATAATCAAGAGATCCAGATGTCCCCCCCCCTCTCTCTCTCTCTCTCTCTCACTCACTCACTAAATGTGCATAGAATAGAGAAGAAAATGCAACAAGAAGTGAAGAGAAAATAGGAGAAAAAAGAAGAGGAAACAAGTAGAATGAAGAGAAGAGACAATAGGAATAAAGCAAAGAGAAAACAGGGAAAGAAAAGGGAAGAGAAGAATGAAGAGACAAGAGAAAGCAGGTACATATAAAAGGAGAAAGCAGGTGAAGATAAAAGGAAAGAGAAATGAGAAAACGGGAAGGAAGAACAGAAAGAACAGGAAAAGAGAACAGGAAGAGAGAAGACGCGACGAGAGGAGAAAATGGAAAGACAAAGAAGAAAAAAACAGGAAAATAGAAGAGAGAGGAAGAAAAATAAGAAAAAACAGGAAGAAAGGAGAAAGAAGGACGTGAGAGAGGCAGTAGGTGTGGGAGCAGCGGTGGGTCCTCTCTCCCCTCGCGTCCCCTAAATTTCAGATTCTCATTAGAAAGGGGGCGGCGAATTTAATTGGTATTATGACACGGCTATATTAAGCTTTTATGAAAGTCGGGATGGTATTTTTTCCACCGAGTTTATTAGTGTTCATTATGTCTTTCCTTATCCAGGGCTTAAGGTGGCCCGGTGTAATATTAACGTGGATAACATAGAGGGTGATGATGGTGGTGGTTAGGCTGGTGGTGGTGGTGACTGGCGCTTGTGGTGGTGGTGGTGGTGGCTGGCGGTAGTTGTGGTGGTGGTTAGGCTGGTGATGGTGGTGACTGGCGGTAGTTGTGGTGGTGGTGGTGGTGGTGAAATAATGGTGGTGGTAGGCGTGTGGTGGTGGCGGTGGTTGCAGTGGTGGTGGTGTCTGGTGGAAGTCGTCATGATGGTGGTGACTGGTCGTAGTTGTGCTGGTAGTTCTGAATCTAGTGCTAAAGTACTGGTGGTGATGGTGGTGATGACAGCAATGGGTGATGCTGGGTGTCGTACTGATGATATACAGGTAGATGGTATGATGATGGTGGTTGTGCTGGTGGTGGTGGTGGTGGTGGTGGTAGTTTGGGGCTGAAATGTCGGTTGTGGAGCCGAAATTTTGGTTGTGGTGCTACTGTAGGTGAAATATTAACGTGGGTGACCTGGAAGGTGATGGTGGTGGTTGTAGTGATGGAGTGGTGTTGGTTGTAGTGATGATGATGCTGAGGTTCTGGCTGTGGAGGCTGTGTTTATGGTAGTACTGGTTTTGATGCTGAAGGGCAAGCTGGGGTGTTGGTGGCTGTCGCGATAAGGTTGGTAACTGTGACAATGGAAGAATAAATCTTGGGATGGGTAAATGTAATACCATTGTCCGAAACAGAGGATAAGAGTGATGTTTTTAATTCAAAAGAAATAAAAAAGACTGGAAACATGCTGAAAGCTGACCTTTCCAAGAAAAACAAAAGATTGGCAAAGTCAAGATTCATTTAGAGACGCCCTGGTACATTGCATTTAAAAGTACTGGATGTCATTGGCGGCAGAGAATACAGACTGAGGAAGACAGTTCAAGAGTTGACCAGGTGCATACATGAAACTCTGAAAATACCAAATAACTCTTGCAAGACAGAATCGGACAGAAAGGGATGATAGTATTTTAATAGATGGGTGCCAGCACCTGTAGCAATAGGAAGAGATATTATAACTTTGTAAGGCAGTGATAAATGAAACTGCGATATCAGAGGGACAGAGGTGCAACGATGCAGTGAAGAGGCAGATGTTGACGACAGTCAGTAAAAGAAGTGGAGTTGGTGAGACTGAAAGCCTTTGACTCCAACCCGTTAATGACAGCATTATGTGGTAAGCCTCCCCCCCCCCCCATACACACATATGTGTTGTAAACCACACAGGGGCTAATAAGATGCCTTTATAAAATCAACAGCTTCACAGGGGTGAAGAATGTTAGCAGTTGGCTTAGCATATCCAATCTCAGGAAACCGGATTTTACAATTACTGTAAAGTAGTTAATGTGATATTCCACGAAAAGTTCCAGGAGAGGGAGAAATCACCTGGATATTGTGAGATAATGAAGGACTACTGTACTTTAATGGATATTCTTGTAAATGATCTTGATGGGTTGAAAGATAGAGGAACTGATTTTTTGACGTATTAAACTAAGACAGTATCTTATAACCTAATCAGAAACAACAGACAAATAAAAAACCAGGTGTGCCATTGCCTCATCTCGTGACTGTTAATGAAAGTACTGTGAGGGGCGTTGCGAAAAGCAGGTGGAAAAGCGGAGTTAGTCATCATCATATGAGTAGACAGGGTATGATATGACGCCTAGAAAAGTGCTAATGAAGAGAAGAGAGTTGGTGTAAATGTTGTAATGTTGCAGAGACTGGGTGTGACCGTGGAGTCTAGGTCATTAACAAAGTGAATGATAGTAGTAGTTGTGGTGATAGTTGTAGTGGTTATTTTGGAGGAAATAATGGTGTACAGCAGGGTAGGTGTAATAGGATGCATATAAGTCCACGCTGCCTGATAAGCACGTGGGGTAACTCTCTCAACTCAATGGAAACGCCGAATCTTACACAGCGTGAGGCCAAGTTCAAATGCCGAGATCATATGCCGAGTTCAGATGTCGACCAGGAAAGCAGTAAGTTTCATTTCAGCAACTACACAGGTGACTGCGACAAGGAAGGAGATGGGAGAAGAGAGAGGGAAGGATGAAGAACGTGAGAAGAACAGAAAAACAAGAGCAGTCTGAGAGCGCATACCATTCCCTCTTCCATGTTTTTCACGACCTTGGCCCTTGACATTTAACCAGTTTTTGCTCATACATGTAATTAACTGCTTCTCTGACGGCTCATACATGTAATTACCTGTTTCTCTGACGGCTCATACATGTAATTAACTGCTTCTCAGACGGCTCATACATGTAATTAACTGCTTCTCTGACGGCTCATACATGTAATTAACTGCTTCTCTGACGGCTCATACATGTAATTAACTGCTTCTCTGACGGCTCATACATGTAATTAACTGCTTCTCAGACGGCTCATACATGTAATTACCTGCCTCTCTGACGGCTCATACAGGTAATTAACTGTTTCTCTGACGGCTCATACATGTAATTAACTGCTTCTCTGACGGCTCATACATGTAATTAACTGCTTCTCTGACGGCTCATACACGTAATTAACTGCTTCTCTGACGGCTCATACATGTAATTAACTGCTGTGACGGTTCTCAATCATTATTCCATACTTAGTGCATTCCATTCAACAGTTCTTCCACACCGTTCATGTCACACAAACAAAACAAACAGACACACAAAACACTAAAGAACATAACCACCTTGACGGAGGTAATGACAAAGAGAAGTGACAGAAGAGGATGACAGATGAAGCAGCGACGAGGAAGAAGTGAGGAGATGACGATGAGAAGGAGAAGAGAGGAAGAGATATGCTGGAGAAACTGAGGAGAAAAGAATGGAAAGGCAAGGAAAGCAAGACGATGATAAAAGAAAAAGTATATAGAAAGGACGAAGAGGAAATGAATAAAAAAAAAAAAAGGGCAGATGAGGTGTTATTGTGACTGGGAGGAGGAGGAGGAGGAGGAGGAGGAGGAGGAGGAGGAGAGAGAGAGAGAGAGAGAGAGAGAGAGAGAGAAACAACAAAACTATGATAAAAGACACAGAAAGGACGAAGAGGAAGTGAAGAAGGAAAAAAACAAAAAACAGGGGAGGTGTTATTGTGGCTGAGAGAGAGAGAGAGAGAGAGAGAGAGAGAGAGAGAGAGAGAGAGAGAGAGAGAGAGAGAGAGAGAACGGTAAAGTAGAAGAAGGGCAACGCACAAGAGCCGAGGTGTCGCTATGGGAGGGGTAACAATTTCTGTAATGTGTCTCGCGTAGGGAAAGTATCAAATTATGCCTCAATCTCCACGGACGGATGGAACTGTGCGAGGCGGGCGAATGTGTGGCCAAGAGCTCATTAAACAGGGGTGGAGGAGGAGGGAGAGGAGGAAGGAGAGAAGGGAAAAGAAAAAGAAGGGAGGAGAGAAAGTAGGAAAGTGAAGGGAGACGGAAAAGGAAAGGAGGAAAGGGGAGGGAGATGGAAGGAGGAAAAATAAAAGAAGGAAAAAGGAATGAGACAAAAGGAGAAAGATGGAAAGAGGGAAAGAAAGGAGGAAAGAGGAGGGAGACAGAAGGAAGGTCAGAAAGGAGGAAAGAAGAAGGAAAGGAAAAGAGAAAGAAGAGGGAGACGGAGGGAGGGAAAGAGAGAAAAAGAGGAGGAAGAAAAGGAGAGAAAGAAAGGAAGAAGGAGACAGAAGAAGGGAAAGAAAGGAGGACAGAGGAGGGAGACGTAAGGAGGGAAGGAAAGGAAAGAGGAAAAGAGAAAGCGATAGGACAGTTCAGTCAAGCAAAAACGGAGAAAAACAGGAAAAAAAAAAAAGAAGACAGGAGGAAATATTGGAAAATGGGTGGAGGAGGAAAAGATGGCGAGGGTCAGAGGAGGGAAAGGAAAACGAAAAGGGTGAGAGATGGAAAGTTTTCATAAGGGCGAGGGGAGGAAAAAAAGAAAAGGGAAGAGGGAGAAGGAAGGAAAGACTGGAGGGAAAAAGAGTGGATTGCAGAGTGGAGCAAATGAGGAAATGGTTGTTAGAAATAAAGAAAAATACGTGGGAGGAGAAGACAGAGGGGACGAAATACGGGAACGAGAGAGACATGGAAGGGGGTATGGAAGAGATGGGAGGAACAGGGAGGAAGAAAGGTAGGACGGCAGCAAAAATAAAAAATAAAGGAAAAACAAAGAAAAGGGGATTAGGAGAAAAAAGAAGAAAAAAGTAGGAGAGGGATGGATGAAAGAAAATCGTCAAGGAAGAGGAAGGAAAGGGGAGAAAAGAGACAAGAGAAGAAGGCAAGAGAATAGGAGGATGAAAGGCAGACGAATAAAACTGCATGGTTGTGCCTAGAATAAAGAAGTATTTCATATTATTATACTGAAGGAATTAAAACTCAAATTTCTCACGTACTCATTTAGATTACCATATTCTGGAAGTGTACACGGTTATGTCTGGCTGATAACTCCTTCATTTGGGTTATATTTTTAAAGTTTTCCTTCCACCAGATGAGCATATATATAACTTTGAAGAGAACTCGCATTGAAAGGGTTATTCTATCTATCTATCTATAGCCAGACGCCGTAATATCACAAGGGGTGTCCGTTTGTCTCTGAATTAGCTGTTTTAAGGGGAGGGGAACCAAACCTCCTCCAACCCTCTTGTTGACACGCAGGGAACACGTATGGGCTGGTTATATGGTTATCACCAAGCATGTAAATGGTTTCCTGGCTTACAGGAAACCACTAGGTTTGTCACTCAATGTAAAGCCACCTGAAAAGGAAGGAAGAGTAATATAAAGTGACAGGAAAGATGGAAAAAATACGAAGAGGGAAGGGCAGAAAAAAAAAAAGAATAATAAAGGTGAAGGAAGAAGTAGGCAATACTGCATCAAGTGACAGGATGATGGTCGCCACCACCTACCACAAAAAAGGTTAATGAAGTCTATAATATAATCCCTGCAGTTCGAAAAATCTATGCAAAGCCAAGTATAATAATCTAGATACATCAAGAAAAAAATGAAAACACGTAATCATAGCCGAAGATTAATTTACATTTTTTTTTAAAGAATAAGTCTACTCAATATTTAAAAAAGGAGAAAAGCATAATCCCTCCACTATATAGCCCAAAATTTTCAGTAACACAATAGCCTCATACGTCACGTCAAGAGTCAATTGCTATTATTTCAGAGCACATTAATTAACCAAGAAATTATGTATGCAATTCCCAGTACCTCCATGGACACTCCGTCAAGGTAAATAGTGCGAAAATATGGCGAATAATTATTTCTCATTCACAAAGGCTGAGTCAATTGTTCCCTCCCGTCGCAAGCTTTTTTCCACTCCTTCCCTCCCTCCCTCCCTCTCACCCCCTTCTTGCTTGTTTTCCTCCATCCCCCTCCCCTGCGCTTTCTCTCTCTCCCCCTCTCTCCCCCAAGCATTTTCTCCCTTCTCCCTCCCCTCCTAAATAGTCACTCCCCCTCCTCCATCCTTTCTTCTCCCTTTCCTTCCCCATCTCCTTTCCCTCCCTCTGTCACCCTCCTCCCCTTCCTCCATCCTCCCACCTCCACTTTCTCTTCTCCCTCGTCTCCCTACCTTCCTCCATTCCTCCCCTCACAGGCTTCTCTCCCTCCCTCCCCGTCTGTCTCCCTCCCTTCCTTCATCTATACAAGTTTTCCTCCTTCTTCTTCTTCTTCTTCTTCTCTCTCTCTCTCTCTCTCTCTCTTCATGCCTGTGTGTGCTTGGATGGCAAACAGTGGAGATGGAGGGTCGAAAGGAAGGAAGGAGAGCTATGATGGATGGAGAGAGAGAGAGAGAGAGAGAGAGAGAGAGAGAGAGAGAGAGAGAGAGAGAGAGAGAGAGAGAGAGATTAGGACGAGAAGAAGGGGAGAGGGTTATGATGGAAAGGGACTAGAAGGAAGCAGGGATGGAATTAGGGAGACAGGGGGAAGGTGAGAAGGAAAGACAGAGGGAAGCAGAGAGGGAGAGGAGGAGAACAGACAGAGGTTGATAGAGAGGGAGAAGAGGAGGAGAGACAGAGGGAGGTAGAGAGGGAGAGGAGGTAGAGAGGGAGAGGAGGTAGAGAGGGAGAGGAGGTAGAGAGGAAGAGGAGAACAGACAGAGGTTGATTGAGAGGGAGAAGAGGAGGAGAGACAGAGGGAGGTAGAGAGGGAGTGGAGGAGGAGAGACTGAGGGAGAGAGGGAGAGGAAGAGGAAGAGAGACAGGGAGAGGAGAGGAGAAGGAAGAGAGACACAGGTCGGAAAGAGGGAGGGAAGGAGGGAGAAGGCGCGACAAAAGACAGGGAGAGGGTTTTGATGAGAGTCATGGAAGTATGGGTGAATCTGAGGGAGGGTGACAGGGAGGAAGGGAGAGGGAGGGAGGATGAAAATGAGAGACAAGAGGGTGGAGCAGCATGGAGAGAGGGAAGGAAACTAGAGTTGAAGGAGGGTGATGGAGAGAGAGAAGGAGAGAGAGAGAAAGGGGGGGGGAGGTAAGGAGGGAGAAAGTAAGGCAAAAGGCAGGGAGGAAAGAAGGAAACATGGTCGGAAGCAGGGAGTGATGTGGGAAACCAATAAGGGCGAGAGATGGAGGGAGGGAGAGAGAAACGGAAACAAAAGACAAAGGGAGAAGTACGATGGGGGAAGATGAGGAGGAATTAAGGGTGGAAACGGGCAGGAGGATAGAGTAGAGGACGAAGAGAAACAGCAAACAGGCAGAGAGAAAAAGAGTGGAAAGAAGGAAGGGAGAGTGAAATTTGAGAGATGGAGGAAGGGTGGAGGCCAATAGGGTAAGGTGGAGATGAAGGAAAGGGAGGAACAACCAAGGGTGGAAATAGAAAGGGGGGACGATTAAAAGAGGGAGAGAGGAAAACATGAAGGGAGACGGGAAAAAGAGAGGGGGGGACGAAAGAAAAGAGGGAGAGAAGAAAAGAGGAGGGGGGCGAAAAAGAGGGAGAGGACAACAGAGGGGGGAGGGACGGAGAAGAGTGAGGGAGAGGTTAACAGAAAGGAGGGGGCGGGAAAGAGGGAGAAAGAGGTTTAAGGGGGTAAGTGAGAGAAAATTTGAGGCTAAGGACTGGGAGAGATTAAAGTATAAAGGAAGTGAGACAGAAATTGGAAAGGGGGAAGGAGGAGGAAGAAAACGAATATTAACAGGAAGAAGCGTAAATACAGATGAGGGAGAGGACGAAGACGAGAAGAAGAAAAGAAGAGGATGGAATGCAGAAGTGAAGAATAACGATAGAGGAATATTAAAAGGAATTACAATAGAGAAATAACGTACTAGAAGAAAGGTTTAATTCACTGCCCTGATTTGTAAATAAATCTAGTTTATTTCTGCTATCGACATACAATTCTAACTACTAGAGAAAGCCGCTGTCCTAAAAAAGGCTAAATCACACTCAGAGTAAAAAAAACAAAACAAAAAAAAGTAAGAGGAACAAAACTGTCTTGGAGTGTCAAGAGTAAGAAAAAATGCGTCATCGTCCTGAAAGGGGTCTGTGGGAGAAGAGAAAACAGGGAAGTGAGAGAGGAAGAATTTAATACCATACCCAGAAATGATCAGAGATAAGTGGAGAGCTATAAGACAAAGAAGAAGAAAAGAAAAAAAACAGAAGAAAAAGAAAATGAAGAAACACAAGAAAAAAGAAAATGAAGAAAGAAGAAAAAGAAAGAAAAAGAGAAAATGAAGAAAGAAGAAAAGGAAAGAAAAGCAAAAAGTAAAAGAAAAAGAAAAAAGAGAAAGAAGAAAAGAAGCAGAAACCAGGATATATATATAACAAACAATATAAAGGAAAAAAAACCTACAGAAGAATAAGATGATTTTATTACGTTTTAGAGGGAGGATCTGTAGTGGCCCCATCAACCCTTTCCCATGTGTCTTCCAGAGCTGTAAAAACTGTCTGAAGGCAGTAGGACGAGAATAAAAAGTACGCCATCGGATTGAAATGGCTAACAAATTAATGGCGTTCGCTAGAGATGAAAGCAGGCATGAAGAGAGGATGCACAGACGACAGACAAATAGCAATCAAACGTAAAACTAGAATATAAAAGAGCAGTGTGAAAGGGAACGTATAACTCTGGAGAAAAGGACGAGGAGTGAAAGAGAATTAAGAAGAATGGTAACCTAAATATGAGTGCGTGGACGAAAGAACAGTGCTACATAACAGGAACGGCACACAATGAACAACCAGAGAACAAGAAACTGCAGAAAAGGGCTATGAACTCTCCAGCGCACGCAAAAATGGAAGGAATAGGACAGGGTTTGTGAAGAAGAGAAATAAGTGAAAGGTGAAAGAAGGGCGATGGCTGGATGAAAGAGCAACACTACGTAACAGCACTCGGCAATCAACACACAACACAGTTCGTATGAATTAGTCTTTTGTCGACCCTGTTGATTGCCAAGTAAGCAAAAACGGGGAGGGGGAAGGGGAGAGGGGAAGGAAGAGGAGGAGGAAGAGAGGGAGAGGAAGGAAGGGGGGAAGGCAGAGGTGAAGTGAGGGGAAAGGGGAAGGGTAGGAATACGAGGGAGAAGATGGGGGATGAAGGTGAGCTGTAGAAGACGGGAGAGGAAGGGTGAGGGAGGGAGAAGGGAGGAAAAACCAGAAAGGGATGAATAGGGAAAGGAAGGAGGAAGGAGAAAGATGAAGGAAATGAAGATGAAAGGACTGACGAAAAGAAGGGGGCGTGAGAGTGGGAAGCAGCGTGAAAAGGAGAAAGCAAGAGAAAATAAAAGAGGGGCAAGTAAGAGAGGGCAAGGAAAATAAGGGGGAAAGAAGAGGGGGGATAGGATGTTGTGGGGATGGAAGGAAAGGAAGATGAAGGAAAAGGAGGATGTGGGTGAATATGGGGAGGAGAGGAAAATGTAGATGAAACAGGGAGGAGTTAGACAGAAAAGGCAAGAGAGAGAGAAGGGGAGGAAAAATGAGAGATGGGAAAGAAGCGGGGAGAAAAAGACGGTGAAGTACCGGTAGTGATGAAGTGAAAGCAAGAGGAGTCAGTAGCAGCGAGAAGAAAAGGGAAAATGAGATGAAAATGAGAAGTCAAGAGAGGGAAAGAAGGAAAATGAGGAAAAGGGAAACTGGCGAGGAAGGGGAGAGACACGGGAACAGTGATATGGTACAAGTGTAGGTGTGAGTGTGGGCTGGGGGAGGAAATATGATGGGGAGAATAACTGGAGGGAGAGTGAGAAGAGGCAAGAATGGGAAATGAATGAAGGAGAGATCAGTGGCATGAGTGAGAGGAGAGGAGGGAGTGACGGAGGGACTGAAGAGGAATGGGAGAGATGGATAACTGGAGACACAAGGTGGTGATGAGGAGAAAGAAAGAGTGGGAAGGGGGGAGAGAAAAAGGCTGTGGGAGATGAGAGGGGAGAAAATGGGAGGGGACATGGGCATGAAGATGGGGCTAAGGGAAGGGGGTGGGGGCGACAAACTGAGGAAAGGAGGAGGGGGTGAAGCAAAGACAGAAAATAGGAAGGAAGGACAAAGTGGGACGGGGGCAGGAGGAATGGGCGAGGGGAGGGGAAGGGGGGAGGAGGAATGGGCGAGGGGAGGGGAAGGGGGCAGGAGGAATGGGCGAGGGGAGGGGAAGGGAGGGAGGAGAAATGGGCGAGGGGAGGGGGAGTGGAAGTGGGAGTGGGAGGCAGGGGTAGGAGAAGAACTGGAGAGAGGGGAGGGGACGGGAGGGGGGTCCGTGTGGGGGTAGGGGGAGGTAAGGAAAGAAGAACCTTACGTATAGCGCTCTCAAAAATTCATTACAACTTTTTAGGGCGATTCCTGGCGAATTAATGTTTGCCTCTCCTCTTTGTCTGGCCCTCTCCCCCTTCCCTCCCTTCTCTCCCCCTTCCCTCCCTTCTCTCCCCCTTCCCTCCCTTCTCTCTCCTTCCCTCCGGTCCCCTCCTCCTTCTCTGAGTTATGAGCGCAAGTGGGAGAGAAAATGGGAGGACAAAATAGGCAAAGAAAATGAGTGGGGTTTAACAGAAGAAAATACAGCAAAATGGGAGACCACAAAACTCATAACAAGAGCCAAAGATGAGAACAAAGAGAGCCAAAAGAGCATAGAGAGAACAAAATAGGTGAACAATTTAAGGTGGGTGAACCAATTAGAGAGCAAAACGCGGGAAAGTAATGAAAGAAGGTACGAGAGGGAAATGGGAGAGGAAATTGGGAAAACAAACATAGAAGCAGAATGAAAGGAAAAAATAGGAAGCAAATGGAACAACAAGGAAAAATATAACAGCAAAATACAGCAAATAGGAGAGGAAAATGGGTACTCAAACTAATGGGAGGACACAGAGAAGAACAAAAATGGGAGGGTAACAGAAGAAAAAAAAAAAAGTGCAAAAATGGAAGCTTCAATTAGAAGGCTAAATTGGAAGGCAAAGTAGGTCATAAACAAAATAAATGGGAGAGCAAAACAGAACGAAATCGGAGAACAGAGTGAATGAAAAGGTAATAGAGCAAAATAGGCGTGAAAAAGGAGAGGTTATAACATTTTCGGGGTGATACGGATGTTGGAAACAGAAGAAGAAATAAATGGTGAACTTCCGTAACCCACTGTGCAATTAGGCCCTTGTCAAATGTGGGAGAGAGTGTGCTGAAGCTTCCTTGAATCGAGAAGATGAATGAGAAAAATGAAGTACGGCTGCATACAGTAATACAGATTCACTTTCTAGGTCAACATTATGAAACTTACCCATTACTCGAGAGACGTTGCTTTCATTCAAAAGATCGCATAATTAGGTCTCAAAAGTAACTATATACCCATTGTTTCGTTATTTCTCGCAGTTAAATGAGTCGATACTTAAGTCTGCTAGTGTACGAATATTCTTGCGTCTGAGATGGGTGAACGGGGAGAGTGGCTATGCAGTGTGGTGGAGTATAAATGAGCAGTCAATTCTTTCAACTCCATGACATTCTTACTGTTTTATTCTAACGCCACCGGACGATTATATATACCGTTAGTTTTGGGAGGAAATTTTATGGTGAAGGAAGTAAATAGAGTTCGTGCTTAACCCTTTCACTACAAGCAGCTTCCACAAAGTTAAACTCGTCTTCAAGTAGTAAAAATAAAATAATAAAGACGTAACCATAATGAGGCAAAGTATCCAATCATTCCTACCCTATTATATCTCTACAATCCAAAACCCAAACTGATCCTACTCTAATCATCCTACCATCCTGCTCTAATCCACTTCCACACATATATATCGTTGGAGTACACATCCACCTCCCTATTCGTACCATCATCCCCACTTTGATACTGATTCACAACTTTCCCCCCCACTTCTAAGCTAATCCTTATGCCAATCCTTTCCACAGTTTAAGTATCTCATCATCCCAAGCCCAAATCATCTCTACATTCATACCCATCCTTACAAACATCCAGTCATTGCTCTGCTATAAACATTAATCATTTACTCATCCGCCTCTACAACCATCCAACCATCCCTATATTAACCACTGCATCAACCATTCAAAAACCGCATACAAAATCATCTCATCCACAACCATCCATACAAACATCCGATCATCACTTTACTAAATACTGCCAATTCGCTTCTGCAACTACCTAACCATCCCTACACCATCCACATCACCAACCACCCCAGCACCCCTATCCTTATCCATCTCCACAACCATCCACATATCCCTTCATTAATTCACACATCAACTATCTCAGCATCCTATAACCTCTATCCCTGTTATGAATCACCAACCATCCCATCTAACCATCCTTGCCTCCCTACCTTTATGCATCCTCACTGCGACACAACCTTCCAACATCTCTACCCCAAACCAATTTCCAAGCCAAGAACATCCTTACATATATCTAACCAACTCTATACTAAAATATGCCATTCCACCTCTGCAACATCCTGACCATCTCCATACCTACCTCTAGATCACCCCTCCCACAATCATCTCTAACCATCTCTCCAACAAGCAAACCATCCAATTAAGCATCCGTACTCCTATCCATCACTACAACCACAACCTTCCCTAAAAACATCCAACCATCGCCGTAAAACTAATTTTAATCAACCTTAACACCATGCAACCTTACACCAACCTTTCCAATACAACCATCCTTATATATATCCAACCATCATAGTGATAAAAAATCGCTAAACCACAACTACAACAATACGAAACATCCCTACACCAACCATCCCAGAAGGGGTGCATCCTTATCTTCAACTATCACCACAACCACAACCACCCAACCATCCCTACTCTCTTCACTACATTAAACATGCCTTCCCTACAACAAACCATACACCAACCATCCCAGAAGTGGTGCATCCCTACCTTTATCCATCATCATAACTACAACCACCCAACCATCCCTTCACTCCTCCCCACACCCACCACACCAGCATCCCTACCCCCATCCATCTCATTCCAGTCCCCAGCCTGGAATCCCCCGGGAGGTGTGCGTAATAATAAGGCGTGTGTTCGCCCGCCTCGCACACCGTGAAGACGACACACCCTACACTTGTTCAGCTTGAGCAACAATCATGTGAAGCCCCGCCACTGTCTTGGGAGGCTCACGCTGGAGAGGGGAGGGTTTAGAGGACAGGGTTGCCAAGATCTGTTGAAGATGCTCCACGTATACTAGTAAACCTGAGTATAGGACGATGATGGAAACTAAAACTGAGGCCTTTATGGAATCCTCAGAAAAATATAAAGAAAAATATAAAGTTTGTTGTCTGACTTTGTATGAATTATTTTTATATTACAAAAAAAAAGTTGTATGTGTACTGTAGAAGTTAAGAGGCTTTTCATTAGAAAGAAAATAACCTTCATAATCAACATGCCAAATGTATGTTACTAATATATGCTCTTTAACATTGGTAATATATTAATTAATTCTTGCACAACATTTACTAAAAAGCAGAGGAGAAAATTGATAAAAAACATGAAATATATAGGTAATTTTACTAGAAAAGTTACATTGTGACATCTTCAAACAGGAAAGTTATGTTTTTAAGAGATTACAAATTGACTAAAGATCTTGGCTAGGCGGAAGAGGGGGGAGAAAAGGTGTGGAATGGAACGAAAGAGGAAGCAACAAAGGACAATTAATTCTTTCAGCCAGACGTAGTGTTATATATAATTTTCTCTGCCTCTAGACGATTTTGTTTAAATTTTGCGAATCGTCTAGTAAAAATGGGGGTTAACCGAGGGCATATATTAACCCCTCCAGTTCGAAGTCTCCCCAAGGCTGAATAAAATCTCCTGGAAGAAGTTTAAATTGTAGTTCAACAGGAAAATTAAGGATACAGGTAATCATATATACGCGGACAGAAAAAAAAAAAAAAATTCTTTCACTACAATTACGCTGTCATTACATTTTTGCTTCAGCCAGACGATTTTACTCATCTCAGATTTTTCGACGCTCCTAATGGTGAAAAATAGTCGTAATTCAGAATGAGAGATAGAGAGATAGAGAGAGAGAGAGAGAGAGAGAGAGAGAGAGAGACGCGGGGGGGAGGGGTAGTGTCATCCTGGAACTGGCAACCCTGAATTAAGCAATCTGAGACAAAGCCAATTACCTCCACCACACACACACACACACACACACACACACACCTGGGTTGGATATATGTAACTCAACCTTGCTCTCATTATCTCTACTGAAAATTTTACTCCAACAAACTTCACGGGTAACTCAAAGAACCTTACTAGGGTTGCCCTGGAACTTTTCAGAGAGGACAGAGTATTTCAAGAGGTTACCTGTGCTTGAATGGCGATTGAAGAACTACGTGGCTTCTTTCACTAGCTAATCTTCTGACAGGTGTTCCCTTGTTTTCCAATCTGTGTTCTGAATCTCTCTTCTCTGTGTGTTTGGTTATAAGGATACAGTGTTTTTTTATTATTATTTTCCACGCTCTGCTTAATTCTCAGTGTTAACTCATGCCTTGTCCCTTTTTTCATATTCTCATCCATTGCTCCCTCACCCACTCTAGGCCCCCCCCGGGCTCATATTCTTATCTCATGCTACCTTCTCACTAATCTCATTCCTGGCCCTCTTCTCCCATCCTCAGCTCAGCCCCTCTCACTTTTCTCAGTCTTAGCCAAAGCTCACATTTTCCCCTTTCATTTCCCCTCTCCTCTCCTTGTCTAGTTGTCCCCTCACACACGTTTCCCTCTTTCTCCTTCATTTTTTTTGCCAGTCTCTCATTTATCTCATCCCTTGTCCCCTCTCTCATACGGTACATTCTTTGCCCACTTTCTCACTTTTCCTCGCCTGGATTCTCTCTCATTTTCTCACCCTTTGCTCATTTCTCATTTTTCTCACGTCTTGCCCCTCTCTCATTTTCCTTACACTCCTCTAGATTGTTTCCCTCGTTATTCCATTCTCTCTCTCTCTCTCTCTCTCTCTCTCTCTCAGTGGGACCCGAGGGAGGAGAAGAAGCACCCCTGAAGAAGTTATGAAGCTCCATAAACCACCTCCTCCAAGGCTCGCGGAGGAGGAGGAGGAGGAAAAGGAAGAGGAGGACCTGAGATATGGGAGATAAAAGAGTAGTCTAAGGCATGAGGGAGGACGAAGGGGAAGTGAAGGAAAGAAAAAGAGGGGGAGGATTATAGGATGGGGAGAGCTGTGGAGGAAATAAAAGGAAGAGAAGACGAAGACGGAAGAAGAGGACTGAGAGAGAGAGAGAGAGAGAGAGAGAGAAAGCGGGGGGGGGGGGGTTGAGATGCGAAAGATGGAGAAGGGAACTGAGAAACTGAGAAGCAGGATGTGTAAGCAAGCGGAAGAAAGAAGGAAAACATGATAGGGAGGACAAGGGAAGGAAAGGTGGATTATTTCACGAACAATGTTATTAAAAGGAATGCATGATAAATGGATCTGGTACTCAAGAGAAACTGAAAAAATGAACATATTAAAAGTAGTAAAATCTATGAATTTAAAAAAAAAAAAATCCCACTGAATTAAACATCAAGGTAGCATACAAACAGGGGGCAATATAAACAGATAGTTGAACTGACTATGGACCGATGACATGAAAATGTGAATAAGAACTAAAAGGCTGAAATAACTGAAAGGCGATTAAAAACAAAATGAAGACAGAAAGTGTATCAGACAGTGAAATCAGTAGTCTTCCTGAAATGCCGGATTTACCCCTTCACTACGGGAAGTCACACCCAAGCTGAAGGAAATCGTCTGGTGAAGGCAAGAGAATGGATACGTTCTCATAATGAAAATATTTGTGGGGACAGTCTTTACCCTCTTCACAACACAGTCTTCTCCACAGTAAACAGAAGTGTAGTTGTAGCAAAAATTAAAAAAAAGACGTATTCGGGCTAAATGTATTAAGTCATAACATATTAAGAAGAGTCTAAACAATCACACATGAATGGCCATAATGGAGCGCAGAATATAATATGTAGTAGCAGCTGCAACACCCGGCTCATTTGAACTCGAACCCAATGGACTGTGGATTGAAGTCGCTCTCCACCAGTAGCCCATCCTGCTCCTTCGAGGGATAGGATGGAGGTTCTGAGACATTTGTAGTAAGGCAAGTTGGTTATAACGGCACCACCATATGAATGTGCCTCTTTCCAGCACAAAAATAACATGTAAACTTAGCAGGAGCATTCAGAGTGCAACACCCAAGCCCATCAATTGGTCAAAGGGCCGAATACTTGGCACTGACCACTACCATGAGCTCAAACTGATTTATCTAAAAATCGAGTCATCATTCTTGTCTGACCTTTAACCCCTCCAGGGAGCTTGGCCCAAATTAAATCGAAACTGAGTTGACCTTGCACGGTAACCTCTACATCTGACCTCTCCTTGTTACCTTGACCTTTAATTGACTGTTTTGAAAATCGAATCCTACTTTGAAGCCTTTTGCAATGTTTGACCTAAATCAGATAAAGGCAATCAAAGCTCACCTTTCTATATGACCTTAACCTTTGACCTACTGTTCTCAAACAATTGGTCAATCCCTCGCGCGATACTCCACCCTTCCACCAAGTTTAGTTCGAATCAGGCCAACACTTCATTTTGTTCACACACAAACACATGGGTCAAACTCTGACCTTGCTCGGTGACCTTGACCTTTGAATGCTTGATCTTAAAATCGAATCCATTTACCCTTGATTTACCTTAAAACTTTCCACACTGTTTAGTCCAAATCGGATGAAAAATTTTTCTTAATCTGATTTTGCAAAGGGACTTTGACGTTTGACTAGTATTCTAAATATGATATGTCAATCCTTTGGATGATCATCAACCCTTCCACGTACTTTGGTTAAAATCAGATCAAAATTGTTTTAGCTATTTTGCTCACACACAGACACATGGGTGCAGTTTGACCTTGGCCTGTGACCTCTGACTGCTCTCAATATCGAATACCTTCATTCTTGACTAACCTTCAGTCGGTCCCCAGGTTTGGTCTAAATTCGATAAAAGAAAAAAAAACTAACACATAAACACAATCTCTCTCTCTCTCCCAGCTCCAGCCAAGATATAAAACGAAATAGGCCTACTGTGAGAAAATACCTCCTCAGTCAGTTTCCCCGGCTGACTCAGGCAGGTGGACAGGTAGATAAAGATGGACGGATAGATAGACGGACGGACAGGCACACTCAGCTTCCTAAATAGATGAAGAGACGTGGATCCACATTCTCGTGGGCTTAGGAGGCTTTCGATAGCGCGTTTGTTCTCACTAAAAGGAAGCGTAAATTTCTCAGTTTTGTTTGTGGCAGATTGTAGTCAGACTGGAGGTTCTGACTATACACGCCCCCAGGTAACTTGTCTCTTAAGCCCCGCCTCTCCTCACCCAATGCCCGTAGAGTGGGTGGGGAAGGGCGGGGCTTAAAAGACAAGTTGAATGACGGCAAGTTAAGTAAGGAGATTCATTCCTATCTCACAACTTTGGCTCATCTAATTCTATGCAAAAACAACCCAGTATCTGAGCTACGGGAGTGGCCCTGTTCCGTCAGATGAAATCAAACATCTAGCTCCTCCCAAGCTTATTTTTGCATATGACACGTACACCGCCTCAATCTAATGGTATTTTTAATTCTTTCTATCAAACAATTATATTCAGATTTGGAGAAACTTTTACCACTGCAGAGCTTAGATACAGCCTTCATTAACTCCGTCATCACAAAAATACTCTCTACGCTTAATACTCTCTTCGCTTAATAAAATCGTCCAGTAGTTTCTTTATTACGATGAAAGACGACATCGCAGTGAAGAAGTTATTATATTTTAGCCATTTTACTTCAGAAAACTATGCCCGTATCCAAAAATATAAGTGAAATATTGAAGAACAGTAATCGGTAACGTGGAAAATGTATATCTATGAATGAGATGCCACAGAGCTACAGATAAGCAGAAAAAAGGCTGGAAAATTTTGACAGTGCCCCAGCAGTTCCAAATAAAATTAATATAATGTGCTTTATATAAAGTAATTATGTAAGATAAATACAAACACTTGATGAACTGAGACATAAGTGAATAAATGGGCAAGTTATCATTAATTAAATTTATGGAAAGGGATCACACAGGGGTCACCTCTCTTGTAAATATTTCTCTCTCTCTCTCTCTCTCTCTCTCTCTCTCTCTCTCTCTCTCACATTCTAGACTGGAAATAACCCTCATTTCCACCTGGCTTCCTCTGGTCAAACAGATTGACAAGGACCGAAAAAGAGGAAAAATGTTAGAAGATAGGTGGACATCCGGACACAAAGTGAGAGAGAGAGAGAGAGAGAGAGAGAGAGAGAGAGAGAGAGAGAGAGATTGGTTGGCTGGCATGCAGGCAAGCACGATAATAAGAAGAAAGACGAGAAAATAGAAAGACAGACAAGAGGCAGCAAGGAGAGAGGCAGAAAGAAAGTGAGGAGGTAGAATGCGATAGGCAGGTTGGGAGTGAGGCAGGATGGGGGTGAGGCAGGATGGGAGTGAGGCAGGATGGGAGTGAGGCAGGATGGGAGTGAGGCAGGATGGGGGTGAAGCAGGATGGGAGTGAGGCAGGATGGGAGTGAGGCAGGATGGGTGTGAAGCAGGATGGGTGTGAAGCAGGATGGGAGTGAGGCAGGATGGGAGTGAAGCAGGATGGGAGTGAGGAAGATGGTAATGAGGCAGGATGGGAGTGAAGCAGAATGGAAGTGAGGTAGGATGGGAGAAAGGCCACTATGGTATACTGAAAGGCAGGAAGACAGCAAGAAGGAAAGGTAGGCAGGTCGTTTACGGCAGGGAGAAAGGCAGAAATGGAGAGGCAAAGAGTGTAGGGGTTAGGCAGGGAAGAAGGAAGGACGGGAGTGTAAAAGCTATGCTGTAAAAGGGCAAAAAAGGTATATAGAAAATATGGCAGAAAAAGGACTGACACACATAGACAGAGCTTCAGGCAGAAAAAAAGGTGGAAGAGGAAGTGAGGGTGGTAAGCAGTGTGGGGGGTTGAATGGGAGTGTGACAGTTCAGAAAAGTGGCAAGGGGGCAGGCAGAAAGTAAAGCAGAGAAAGGAGACAGACAGAAAGGAGGCAGGCAGAAAGTAAGGCATAAAAAGGAGGTAGGCAGAAAGTAAGGCAGGGAAAGAAGGCAGGCAGAAAGTAAGGCAGGGAAAAGAGGCAGGCAGAAAATTAGGATGAGGAAGGAGGCAGGCAGAAAGTAAGGCAGGGAAAGGAGTGAAGGACATAGGCGGAAAGACTGGAAGAAAGGCAGGAAGAAGGTGAAACGTAGGTAGCGTGGGAGGAAGTAAGGAAGAAAAGGCGACAATGTGGCAGGGAGGTGTGCTAAAGGGTAAGGCAGGAAAAGAGATAAGGCACGTGGGTGGATATGTAGGGACTGATGCTACAGAAGGGGGGCAGGAAGGAAGGTAAAGGACTAAGGTAATTACAAGGTAGGAAAAAAGAGTGAAGCAGAAACGCAGAAATGTAGGGACTGAAACTGGGAAGCAGGAGGGAAGGCAGACAAGACCTACGGACAAAACTAAGGGGTGATGCAAGCAGGTAGAAAAGCAGAGAGTGAGGTAGGTAAGGAGAAAGTGAGGAAGAAAGTGAGTCAGGAAAGTAGCAAAGCAGAAACAGAGTGAGAAAGGTGAGGAAACAGGTAGGCAGGTAGTAAGGCAGGTAAGTAGTGAGGTAGGTGGTGATGCAGGTAAATATGTGGCGAGGTAGAAATTAAGACAGGAATGTGGCTGACAAATAATGTTAGGCAATTAGGAAGTGAGGTAGGTAAATATACAGTGAAGAAGGGAGAAGTAAGAAGGGTGAACAGCAGACAGGGTAGGGAGGGAGGCAGAGAATGAGGCTGGTAGGCAGGGAGATAAGCAATGAGGCAAGCAGACAAGCAGGGAGTAAAGATTGAAGTGCTGAAAATAGGCAGGGAGTATGGCAGTTTGGAGGCAGTACGGCAGGCAGGGAATGATGATAGGAATAAGTAGGTAGGTTGGAAAGGAGATTTAGGCAGGGAGACGGACAAGAAATAAGACAGGCAGAGGGTGGGTTAGGGAAGCAAGGAGGTAGGGAGTCAGGCAGATAGGCAAGGACTGAGGCAGATAGGTAGGTAGTGACAGAGTGAGGAAGACAGGCATGGGCAAGAGAAAGCCAAATACGTACAGAAAGGCAGGGTGTGCGAGAGACAGGTAGGGAACGATGGAGTGAAGCGGATAGGTAGGGAGTGAGGAAGATAGGTAAAGAGTGATGGAGTGAGGCAGGAGGGTGGGGAAGGAGTGAGGCAGGGAGGGGGGGAGGAAGGGAGTGAGGCAGGGAGGGGGGGAGGAAGGGAGTGAGGCAGGGAGGGGGGGAGGAAGGGAGTGAGGCAGGGAGGGGGGGAGGAAGGGAGAGAGGGCCAAGTATCTGTACCGAATCATAAACCTTGGGAGCGGGTGTTTGGACGCACTTTTCTCCGATCTTTCAGCCAATAACGCTTTAGAGTTTTACAGCAGCCTGCAGTAAAGTGGCGTGAGGCGTGACGAGGCGGGGGAGAGTGGGGAGTGAAAGGGAGAGGGCTGGAGAGAGAGGGAGGGAGAGAAAAAGTAGAGTGGTGGAGGGCGACGGAGGGAGGGAGGATGAGAAGCGGAAAGGCATAGCAGTAGATGGGCACAAAAAGAAGGAGAAAAGGCGAAGGATAGACAGACAGAGGGAGAAAGGGAAGAATAAAGGAGAGCTAGAGGGGCAGGGAAGGAAGGAAGGAGGTATGGAGGCAGGAGGGAAAGAGGAGGTAGAGAAGCAGAGAGAGGGAAGCACGATGGGAGGGAGGGAAGAATGGAAGGAGGAGGGAAAGGGATACAGGAATATTCGAAGGGTAGTGAGGGAGGATGGTAGGGAAAGAGGAAGGGGGAGGGGAAAGATGAGGGGCATGGAAAGAGAGAGAGAGGGAGTGTAAAAATCAGGAGGGGAGGGAGCGAGAGAAATGGAGGGGTAGAGGAGGAAGGAGGAAGAAGAAGAGGAGGGGTAAAGGAGGGGTATGGGACAGAAGGAAGAAGAGGGGTAAAGAAGGAAGAAGGGAAAGACGGAAGTGGAGAGGTAGAGAGGGAAGGTGGGTGACAAAAATTGACGGGCGGACGGGGAAGGAATGAGGGAGAAAAGCAGAGGGGTAGAGAGGTAGGGAGGGAGAGAGAAAAGCAGGGGCGTAGAGAGGTTGGGGAGGAAAGAGAAAAGTACAGGGGTAGAAAAGGAGGGAGGCAGGGAGGGTAGTAAATGAGTAAAGAAGGAAAGAAAAAGGGAGATGGCACGAGATGAAGTAGGGGGGAAGAGTAGGAGGAAAGAAGAGAGAGACGGAAAGCGGTAGACGAGAGGTAGAACGGGATAAGAAGCAGGAGGGAAGGAAGAGCGGGAGAGAGGTAGTGAAGTACAGGAGCAGAGTGGGAAGGAAAGGTATGGGAAAGAGAAGTAAAAAGATAAAGAAGGAAGGAAGGAGGAAGAAGAGAATGGTAAAGGAGAAGCAGAGGAGTAAAAAGGATGGGAAAGAGGAAAGAAAATGTATGGTCGTAGAGAGGGAGGGATGACCATTATAAAAACCTCAATGCCTATACCAGTCATGTATTTAAACTTCCCTAAAATACGATCACCAAGAAGTCGACCACGAACACTATGAAATCACCTAAATCTTTGTCTCTTAACTAATGTGACATCCAAATATTCAAACAGTGGAATGAAAAACCAGAAATATACACATTTTCACAGTCCCTCGGTGTTAAATGTGAACCTGAATGTTAAAATGATATGGATTGTTCTCCAAAATGTACCTATATTTTATCACTAACTACTATCCTGGCAGGCTACTGGTAATATAATTGTTCTGCATCTCAGTACTGGTAATTTAACTGTTTTGCATCTCAGTACTGGTAATATGACTGTTTTGCATCTCAGTACTGGTAATATGAGTGTTCTGCATCTCGGTACTGGTAATATGACTGTCTTGCCTCTCAGTACTGGTAATAATAACTGTTTTGCATCTCGGTACTGGTAATAATACTGTTTTGCATTTCAGTACTGGTAATGCAATGCGCTTAACCTCTCCACTTCATAATGAGGTCACGATTTTAACCTGAGTAATCGCTTGCAGCAAACGGATATCTCGTCCACTATGAAAGGTACACAAGGTAAAGTAATAAATCGTCAGGTCGTGGCAATTATAAAAGGAAAAATTATGTCATAAGACTGAGCGAATTACATGCTCGCAGTACTAACCTCAATTATGGCGGACGGCTGAGTTCTTTTTGTCAGATCAGGTAACTTCGTGGCCATCTCCTGCATACTTCACACTTCTACATCCTTCTCACACCTGTAGTTCTCCGAGCCATCATAACAAACCACTTACTGTGTTCTAATTCCAAATGGGTGAAGTTCAGGGAGAAAGAAGCGTATTGCTCCGCATCTCGCTGAATGACGATGCTAAACTGACGCCCGATGCTTCAGACTCGAGAGGATTCGAAGCAGACGGTCAGCTCGGCGAGGGAGGGTTTGAACATCCGATATTAATACCCTCACTGCGATCAGTTTTCTATGTTCTTCCTCGCTCCAGCTGATATTTTTAACCGCATGGGTTTGATAAAACTTTCATTAACTCTTAAAATATGAGAAGCCTTTCCTAACTTGAGTTAAAGCGTCTGGTGGATCTGACAACAAAGGATGCCAAGAGCCGATATGTACTCTTTAACTGTGATGACGTTTTCCCTTTTTATTCTTGCTGTTTCCAGATGACTTTATATTTTTCAGAAGATATATTTCTTATTGGACGGTTTAGATGATATATCCTTCATAACCTCTCCAATATGAAAGGTTTTTCTCAAGCGGCATTCAATCATTCAGTGGTCAGGTGGTTAGACAAGGCATCTATCCTTCGCCATATGACTCGCGAAGTGTGACAAAGTAAAATAGTGTACGTAGGCATTCGCGTATAAACAACATGCAGATACTGTGAAATGATCAATAAATCCTACTTACACTTACTTGTAGGCCTGTGCCAATACACAACACCCTTGTCATTACACGACAAACACAACACACCCAGGCATAAAAAATAATCACCCCATAAATATGATCATGTACTCTGCAAGAATATTCCACATCCAGGAACACTAGCAACGGAGAAATATCTACATACTTCACGGGCAGGGAAATACAACAATGTATTACAAGGGTCTGCTCCTGGCATCCACGCATTGGAAGTGTCCTTAAACACAAGGTCCAAGGAGAGAAGGTCTCTTCGTGCGCACAATCTCTCCTTGGACCTTGCTTAAACAGATATGATCGAGTGTAGCGGGCTGGACTTATGAGTATAGCAGTACATCAGCCAGTAGCCCTCACTTACCGGCTTAGATTTGGGATGGGTGAAATCACAGTGACACGTGCCCAGCCTGTGGAACTGGCCCACGCATCATTACACACACAAAGAATCACTGCACAGCACATGCTACATTAAGATGCAGACACAACAACAGTGTAGGAAACCTATGAGGCAACCCCATAGAAGTAGCTGTTTACCTGCGGTCGATGAATCTGCTCTATCAGACAAACAGGGGCTGAACAACAACAACAACAACAACAACTTATAAGCCATTCACAAGGATAAATATTGCATCCCACATAAAGCTACACCTCGTCAGAGTGACCCAACAGGATCGAGTCTAAAACGATTCACATCAGGTATCTATGATTTAATTTACAGATACAGGGAGTTCAAAAACTACCTGACATTTGCACGTTGCTCACAAGAACACAGTAGCCCAATTCGATAAAATGACTCACACCATCACTTTTAAGATCACACACATCAAGTATCTAGTATATAACTTGTAACTACGAGAAGACAATCAAGAAACACTTCAAACATTCGCTTCTCACAAGTACATAACTACTACACTACCGGTACATCCTCACAGAAACAGAACTCTTCAATGACACAAGATCATGACACAGATCACGGAGAAACAGAACTCGTCCATGACACACGACTACACATATACTGAACTCATCAATGACACGCGATTACTTCCAGGATCACTCGCATCACTTATCTACTGCCTACATAACTTGTATGGCAAGATGATCAGTGACTTCTAAACATTTGCAGCTCATTCACAAGACATAAGTGGTACATCACACACAAAAGCATCCATAGACACAAGCTTCATTCTGTGTATATGTCTCAAATAATCAACCCCAACAAAACACATCACGTAAACATTACGTAAAGTGTAGCTATGCTGAGAGGAAGAAGAACTAAACCACTAAACATTTTCAGGCCACGCACGCAAACACAGGTGCCACATCCCACTTAGACGCAAACTTCGGCACAGTAAATCATACTATCGTTTCTATAATCACCTGTGCTTACGTGAGGTGGGTATAAATTATCTAACTTGTGGCTAAGGCAAGAAAATAAAAGACTACTAAGTATCTACAGGCCACTCACAAGAACACAAGTATTACATCCAGCACAAAATCACTGTTCGATATAATGTAAACTTCACTGTGCTGCCAGATAAGTGTCACACGATCACTTCTACAAGCATCCCTATCACGTATCTATCCTGTAACTACAGTATACTCTTTTACTTTAACTTGGATTAAAATTCTCAACCCTCCAACCTGAATGCTGAGTTGTAGGAATAGGTTGGCTCTAGATCATGATGCTATGGAAAGTATGTAAAGCGGCAGCACTGTCTCTTTCTGCCACAGAGCCGCGTGAAATAGGCTACAAAAGGACAAAAATCTGACGAAGTTTGGGTAAAATAGTACAGTATGACAAGGCGACCAACAACTAGGTACAAAATACATTGGAGGCTTTATTACTTACGAGAATGCGACTGCTACACTCAACACAGAAGCAGAACACAATAAAAACAACTCACACACTCACCTTTAAAGTTACTCAAATCACGTTTTGTATGGCGTGAAGAGAAAGAAGTACTAAACATCTGGAAGTCACTCAATGGAACCCAGTCCAAATGCAACATCACACACAGAAGCATACCTCGACACGAGAATCACCGTTTGGTTATAAAAGTGACTCACAGGATCATTTCTAAGCCATCCCTACAACGTATCATATAACTTCTGTAGCGATAAGATCAAGCACTGGCTACTAAACACTCACAAGCCACTCACAAGAACCCAAGTGCTAGATCATACACAGGGCCAAACCTTGACATGGGGTTCAGTGTGTTGCCTCAAGTGACTCACCATTACCCCTGAGACCACCCGCAACAGAGACCCGAGGATAAACAAACATAGTGCTCACCCTTAGATTCTCGACGCCTGCAGACATGATAGCAGACACTCTCAAACAAGTACTGAATATCTGTTTACTATTACTCTAACCTCATTACTTATTAACACACCCTAATATGCACAAACAGAAGGATATTAATGTGAAATCCAGGCCAGTTATTTATCTGCACGTGTGGGATTCCGAACTCATGCAGCTAAAGCCCAGGCCACTTAATTATTGCTAACTGATTAAGCAGTATATCAGTACAGTAGCTTGCGACACGGTTCCGAAACATCTTAAATGATCTGACTGTAGCTCTTCAGTACACCGTGGATTCTACCAATATGCGATAGACGTAAAAAAAAACAAAAAATAAAAAATCAAGCTCAGTAATCCCTTTCCACTTGCATTTTCATTCTACTTCACACTCCGTCTCAAGGTCAAGAAATCTTGTTCTTTCCTTCTGACATGCGCGCACACGCATCCACGTCCGCAAGTAGATGCATAATATCAACACACACACACTAAAATCTCTAACCCCCTACTTTTATAGCACCTCCAATCACCTCCCCCTTACAGTAAGCAGATCACTCGCACCCACAGCCACTGCAGCAACCATCAACAACACATTACCCGAACTAAACCTCAATTGCAACACAAAGACTTCCTCCCACTCACCCATAAAGCACCACACTAATGCCCATTTCACCCCCTCTCTGTGCCATCGTTGGGAAGGGGGAAGGGGAGGCGTACAGGGCAGAGAGAGAGGAAGGCCGAAAACGGAGGAGAGAATGTATGATGAAGTGTTGGGGAAAACTGGGGAAGAACAGGGGGTGGAAGGGGGTTGGAGATGGCTGGAGAGTGTAATGGAATGCTGGAAAGGCGGAGAGGAATAAAGGGGAAGTCTGTGATGGAGAACAAGGGAGAGGAGACGAGATGAAGGAGGAGGGTTGTGATGGAGTCCTGAGGGAAGGGAGATGGTGCAGAAATGTTGGAGGAATATTGAGAAAGTAGAGATGGAGGAAAGAGTTGAAATGAGGAAGGGGAGAATGATGGAATGCTGGAGAGGGGAGACAAAGGAGTAGGTAACGCAGTGTAGGAAGCGGAATGTGAAAGGGGTGAATGGAAGAGAGTGAAAATGGGAAGGGGGAAGTATAATGGAGAGTTGGGCAGGGGAAAGTCTGATAGTGTGGAAAAATGGGAAGGGGAAAACGATAGAGAGTTAGAAGCTTGAGGGAAAAAGAGGATTGTAGGGGTGACAGAAAGGAGGGGTGCAACCGAGGGATGGAAAGTAAGGTGCGGTGGAAGTGCAAGGAAGGTGGGATGGAGAAAGGAAGGGAGTGTGATAGGTGGGAGTAGTTGTTGGTTGTGACTGATCTGTAAACTCGGTGCCACCAATGGGCTGTATTGCAGGCCTGGGAGAGAGGAGAAGGGCAGTGTAATAGTGTCCTGTGCTCTGGAGGGGAGGGAGGGTGTGCAAGGGACAATGAAATAAGGGAAATACAGGGAGGGAAAGTTGATGAAGTGTTTGGGAAGGAAGTGCAGAGTGCGTATGAGAGAGGAAGAAGACGCGAGGGTAGGTGTTGGAGCACTGATGAGGAACTGAGTGCATAGGAGGAGAAAGTAGAGTTGGACCTTGACTACTGATGCTTTTAACCCCTTCACTATGAGAGGGCCTTCTTGTATTGAATATAATTGTCTGGCAGAAGTAATCATAATGAGTGGGTTAAAAACATTACAGTGCTGAATGAGTTTAGGGGAATTTTATCTAATCCCTTCACCAACAGTGTCTCCCTTTGACTCAGTATAATTGCTTGATGTTAACAAGACTAGGGAAGTTAAAGTATAAGAGATGCATTCGTACTAACAGAGTGAATTATGAAAGGTATGAGAGAAAAAGAGGTGTGATGGATGGAAGTAAGAAGGATGATACTAGAATTCCTGACAAGAAGGGAAACAAAAGAAACAGTGCGACAGGTAAAGAAGGAAAACTGAGAAGAAAATGTCTTACTGGGCTCAGGTATGAAAGAAAAACAAAGGAAAAAAATAGCTAAGATCAGGTGTGGAAAGAAAGCTTAGGAAGAGAATGAACTGCAGGGGACAGGTATAAGGTAGAAGTGTACGATTAAAATTGAATAATAACACCGACTGGAGTAGAAAGGAAGAGAGGACAGCAGAGAAGAAACAGTGTGGCAAAGATCAAGTAAGTTGGAGGAGTGCAGAGGAACTGAGTGGATGAGAAAGCAAGAAAGTGAGAGAAAGAATAAAGAAAGAGTAACTGAGAGGGAGCAACGAAAGAGAGTATAAAAGACGGGACCTTCGCAAGAAATGATGGTGTTGAGAAAAAATGACAGAGGACAAGAAACTATGGACAACAGAAGGAAGTCAGCATTAAAACAGAAAGGGAACAGGAAAATACACATGGAAGGGGAGGATAAATGGAAAGAAATGAAATCAGAGAATCATAAAGTAAAAATAGGAAAATGGCGGGACAGATACGAGGAGAAAAGAGGCTGTCATGTGGAAGAGGAGGGACGGAAGAGGAGGAACATAAGAGGAGGAACAGAAGAGGAGGAACAGAAGAGGAGGGACAGAAGAGCATAGCAGGAGACAAAGGGGCAAAGAACAAAGGAATATAAACTAAAACCTCTCAATCAGATGACCATTATTTTCTTATTTTACTTTTCCTATGCCACCCCCAGGCCTTTAAGGGAGATGAGTTGTAGTGAAGGGGTTGATGAAGGCTATCTCTAACCCCTTCAGTTCCAAAAAAATCTCTCCCAAGCTGAATAAAATCGTCTGTTGATAGATGTAACAATATTAAAAAGACGCCTCTCGGATGAAGAGGCTACTGTCCTAACTGAATGAAGAAAAATAAATTAGGATGCAATAGGAAACAGTATAGCAGAAAAGGAGAGTAACTGCTGGAAAAGGAAAGGGAATTAATGGGATGGAGATGAGTGGGAACGATGGAGAGAGGAGGAAGCAAAAGGGGCATGGCAGAGAGAACAAACAATGGAATTAAAACTAAAGCGATAACAGAACTAAAAAGAGGCAACAGGAAAGAGGACTAGAAAAGGGAGGCAACTGTGGAAAATAGGAGAAAAAAGGGAAAGGGGAAATGAGTGTGCATGAGGGAGAGGGGAGAATCTGGTGGGGGGAGGGGGGAAGGGAGGACTCAGGTTGAACGCAGAGTAATAAATAAAACCAATGTATGTGGCCAATTCTAAACTGCTCTCTATCTGATTTTAACTGTGGTATGCTTTTCTCTTTAAAGGTCTCGTTTTATGTTTTTATGAATAGTTCCGTCAAGGACTGTCTGTCGCAAGAGAACACAAATTCATAGCACGAGAAGGCCGTTGCCTGCCGTTGGTGGGTCTGTTCGGCCAGACAGACCAGGATTACTCAGCAACAACGTTTAATTCCGTAATGCTGTATTCAACTATGGACTCAGACCCAGGTAATGAACAGAAGATGAATGCTGCAAATGAAGAAAATACATGTGCTAGCGGACGATTTGAAGGATTAATAGACAGAACATAAGTCAAGGGATGTGCTTGAGAAACATGAGCAGATACTACAGGCGATAAGTGACACACGAACAGATAACAGGAGGCAGGGTGAGGGCATGTTGATAGCAAGGGGTGGCAGGGTGAGAACAGGTGATGGGCAAGGAAAGAACAGGGGAAGGCTGGGTAGGAGCAAGGGAAGGCTGGGTATAGGAATAGGGGAGGGCAAGGTGAGAGGGCAATAGCGGATAAGGGCAGGGGAGGGCAAGGCGAGAAGGTGAGGGAAGGTGATAGCAGGAACGGGCAGGGTGAAAGTAGGAGAGGGCAGGGTGGATAGAGGTGGGAGAAGGGGAAAGCAGACTGAGGGCATGGTGGAAGCAAATCTGGCTAGGTGAGGAAAGAATGGGGGCAGGGAAGAGCAATGTGGTAGCAGGTTAGAGCAGGATAGGACACAGTATGGCTAGTTGGGAGCAGGGGTAGTAGGATGAACACAGGGGAGGGCAGGGGACGAGCAGCTGTGGCAGGGTGTGATGAGAGGAGGCAGGGTGCGAGGAGACAAGGCTTGGAAGGACCCCCTCTGTGTGACGAAGGGTAGAGAAAGCCCCCTCTGTCCCCCGCTGAGGCTGTCGGCAAACATGAGCCTTAGAATGCCTCTGGGGGGCGTCATGGTGGTACTGGTCGTTGTGGTGATTGTATGTTGGACGCAGGTGGCTAGTGGTGGTGAAAGCGGTCGTTGGTGGTGATTTAGTGGTGGTGGTGGTCGTTGGTGGCGATTCTGTGGTGGGGGCAGGTGACTGGTGGTGATTTTGTGGTGGCAAGTAGTTGGTGGAGTGTACTGGCGGTGGCGGTGGTGGTGATTAAGTGATGATGGCAGGTTGCTGTTATTGCTATTACTGATTGTGGTGAAGGTGGTGGTGACTGCGATGGTGGCAAATGTTGTAGTGGTTGGTAGTGACTAATTGGTGATGGTGGCGGTGGTGATGCTGGTGACTGTATGCTGGTGGTGGCGGACGACTGCTGGTGATTATGATACTATACGAGTATGTGGTTTGATAGTGGTGATAACTGGTTGGTGGTGGCTGTTATTAGGTGGTTGGGGGTGACTGTGTGATGGTGTTGAGTGGATTTGTGTTGCTGGTGTTGTGGTATGTTTAAACTGTAGCTGTTGAAAGGTGTGGTTGTGGTCTGACAGTGCTGCTGTGGTAGGGACTGTAAGGTAATGTAGGCTACCCAGTGATAGTCTGAGGTTCTGGTATGGTATGGTAGTTGGTTATGGTTATGGTGTGATGGTGATTGCGTGATGATAGTGATTGTACTTGTGGCAGGGCATTGAGGGTGTGGTGACTGCGGTTGTGATTGGAGGCGATGTGTGGGTGTGGCGGCTAGTGGTTGTGAAGCTGTGACGTAGTGTGGTCTTCGTCAGGTTCGAAAATTTGTGTTATAGTTGCATATGCATGTGGGTTAGTGAGCAAAGGTGGACGAGAAGGGGGAGGAGAAGGTCTATGTGGCCACTCAATAACTCTGGGCTCACGACCTTGGCTGAGGGGGAGGAGAAGTGACGAAGAGTAAGAAGGACGACGAAGCAAAGAAGACGAGGACAAGGACGTGCATGCCAGGAGGTGCACTCAATAACTCTGGACTACTGAAGAGCACCCACTCATTACCGCAGTATCCATCACGCCCCTACCCTCCCGCCGACCGCAAGCAACAGTTCCCTCGGCCTCCATGTCAAAATTGCCGTGGATGATTACAGGACTGCCATTGACTTTTAATTACACTAGGGTCCACGTGAGAAGTATCCTGTGATCTGGGAGGTGAATTAGTCTTAAGGGTAAGTGATAGCCGTAATTAGCCAAGGAGGTTTGCTGGTCTTTAGTCTTCCTCCCCCCTCCTCCTCAACCCCGCTCCTTAACCCTTCCAAGATCGTGAATCACCGATGCCACTTATAACCACAGGGCAAAGGAAGGCGACTGAGGAAGTTTCTTGTTTCTCTCCTTTCTTACTTTTACTCTCTCTCTCTCTCTCTCGTATTTTCCACGCGCACATCATTCACATACCATTAAAGCTCTCTTTCTCCCCCTGTATTATCCTTTTCTCTCCCTTTAGCGTCCATGTCCTGCCTTCCTTCTGTCATCTTACCTCTCTCTCATAAAAACAGAGAGAGAGAGAGAGAGAGAGAGAGAGAGAGAGAAGGGGGGGGGGACACTGCATCACCCGACACGCACCCTAAGAAATGGATGACTGTGGTGGTTTGGGTAAGAAGATTTTTTTTTCATTTATCGTTTGGCAGGGGACAGGGCGACGTGAAGGCGATTTGTCTGTGGCCACCCCGTATGGGATTAAGGCGTCTGGCATTAGACAGATGAAGAGATAGTTTGGCGGGAGTGACATTACGGCAAGAGGAACAGCACATCCTTAGCCTCATCTCTTCGCTCACATCTTTATTTCATATCATCGGCATCTTCTCTGAGCTCAGGTCTTCTTCATTTCATATCATCAGCCTCTTCTCTTAGCTCACGTCTTCTTCATTTCATACCAGTAGCCTCTTCTCTTAGCTCACGTCTTTTTCATTTCATATCGCTCACGTCTTTTTCATTTCATATCATTGGCCTCTTCTCTTAGCACTTTTTTCATATCATCATAGTGTCATTAGGCGATCTTACACAGCTTAGGGAAGACTTCTATTTGTAAAGGAATTAATGAACTATATAACTATCTATTCTCTGCTGTTCGAAAAATGTCTCCTTATCTGAATAAAAATCCTAAAAAAAAGGTAAAAGATATAAAACTAAGACCTCAAGTTGAAGGAAGTAACTCTGTAGTCATATATAATAGTGTCAAAGAGGAATACAGAATACATGAAAAGCTATGAATGGTGGTAGTGCATTATTGTAAGTACTCATTCCGTGTGTGTGTGTGTGTGTGTGTGTGTGTTGTAGAGAGAGGACGAAAAACACGTCCTTTGGCTGAAAGTATTAACAGGGTAGGAGTATTGATATGAATGAAGGCGCTGATGGGGGTGATTGTGATGATGGTTAATTTGGTGTCAGGAAAGTTATGGCAGTGATGAAAGTGTGATGAGAATGAGCTATACCAGTAGTGATGAATATAGTAGCAATGCCAGTGGTGATAGTAATAGTACTGGTAATAGAACTATATATTATTTGTAGTGGTAATCATGAATATAGTGACGTGTGATGATTACTGTAATGATGATGGTAGTAATGACCGCAGCGATAGTAGTTATAATGGTGGTAATACTGAAGAAGGGTGATGATGGTGATGACAGTGAAGACAATAGTATCGGAAATGATGCTGTAAAGACGACAACGCAAGCACACCAATAACTTTACTGATAACAGAGAGACAGTAAATGTGGTGACTATTTATGGTGATAGTGATCAAAATGGTGATGGGAACGATGATGACGGTGATCTCGATGGAAGAAATGATGCCCTGAAGTATGGAAGTGCTGATGGTGATGAAAATGATGAGTCCTGAGATGGCGATGATGATGATGATGATGATAACTGAAAAACCAAGACCAATTACGGAGGTAGTGGTGGTGTTGACAATGGTGATGATGGCAGAAGTAATGGTGTTGATAGTAGTAATAGTAACAATAATAACACTGAAGGCTATTATCTTCTGTGGTAGTGCTGGTGGTAGTGGTGATGTCTGCAATGCCGGCTGTGGTGGTGATGAGTGTAATGGTGATTGGGCTATCGGTGGGTGGAGGGATGCCCGTGTGATTGCCTGCTGTGATGATGCTATCGGTATAAATGACCCCTCTGATGACAGTAATACCACATGCATTACACCAATTAAGGATTACATCACACCAATTAAGGATTACATGCTCTTCCCGCCCCGTTGAGGATATCCGTTCGTTAAAATCCGTGGAAATGTCTTGCCCGAATCGATATCATAACGCAATAATTTCCTCTCTCTTTTCCTAAACACAGGATGCACAGCTATCAATCTTACAATGTCTCAACCTGAATCTCTATTTTAAAGCAGTATTTCGCTCTCCCCAAGCACAGGATATGTTGCGATTGATTCTGAGTGCTTTGTTCCGGGACCTGAGGAACAACAGATACCAGCAATAGATCGTGCTTAATAACAGACTAGCTGACTACAATTTTTCATGTTTGGTCGTAAGCTTAAACATTAAACTGCAAAGTGGAATGCAAGGTCCCTATTTTTGAAGATAATTTCTGAGGCAAACGAGTCTGATGGAACATGTTTAGCTTTCCTATATTACTGCTGACTGCACTCTCATGTGGGATGCAGGCTAACTACATCTAATAGCCACAGGCGTCTCAAAAATGACCTGTAATTAGGGGTTTGCATTCCACTTTGCGAATTAAGGTTTAAGCACAGGACTTTTTATCGTAAACTGAATAAACCAGATGTCAGTACTCGATCAAGCTAATAAAACCGTACACAAAGTTGCCCTAATTTTCTCGAGTTTTGCATAATGAAGAAATAGTAGTCAGGGCTAAATGCAAGGCCCTACTACCTAAACAACTAAAGAAACCCCAAACCTTCCCGTATTTCCTTGATCCTTACATGACCCTGAACATTCAAGACTATGGCTTTCCTCGTAGCCTATCTGCTGGGAGAATTGGCTAATCTATTATGTAGTTTCTGAAAAGTAATTTGTGGAATTATTATGCTTTAGACTACATTTTACAGAGCACGTCATGTTATTTCAATACATTAGCGTTTCCCCTATACTTCCATCCACTTTCATTCACTATTCCTCTATCTAAGCATAACATTTCACTTCCAAAATTCAAATATTTCAATATAAAAAAATCCTCATTCATAAACAACTCTCACACATACCCTGAGCCAGCTTTATCGGTCCTAGAACACGATTTGTACTTTCACCAAGCATAGGTAATAACTGAGATGAAATTATTGTTTAAGAGATAGTTTAGCTTTATACTCTCTTTCCACGTCATCTGTGCCTCTGGTTTCTTTTTACTATCTGTTTACTCCTCTCTCTCTCTCTCTCTCTCTCTCTCTCTCTCTCTCTCTCTCTCTCTTTCTCTCTCTCTCGGCTAATTTTTCTCGGGTATTTCCTATTTAAAGTATATTATAAACCATCTAAGCAGATGTAACAGATGCCAGTATAATCCTATGGGTCACCAGCAACTTCCTACATATACAGGATTCGATAAAGCCTATTAAACCTATATCAGCTTTGGTTTGCTCGAGACAGGCACCAGTATTTTCTTTTGATAACAAGGTCTATCTATCTATTACCAGACGCCTTAATCTCGTAAGCGGTGGCCACAAACAAATCGCTTCCATGTCGCCCTGTCCAACGCCATTTCACTGCCCTGCTCCCAACTCACACACCCCTCTCTCATATACCTCTCCATTCCTTATGCATTATATATCAACCAAAAATAATTACACGACTTACTGCAGACGTGGCTTCTAATTTCATTCCTTTACCCTCTCCCCTGACGAAAATTTGTAAAAATGTGCACGTTCATGTTAACAGCGCCAAATAACGTCTGACAACATGGATAAAACACAGCATTTCTCTTGCTATGCCTCTTATTTTAATGCTGTTGCTGCCACATTTACCGACTCATCTCCTGTACAGAATGATCAGCTTGTTCTCTTAATCACAGCAGTTGGTTCATCAGTACTCGTTTTACTGTAACCTGGCCCAGATATTCGTCCTTCCTCATCTTATTTCACATAGTTCAGTGGCGGGAACAGACAGTGCTACGGCTCTGCATCCTTTCCATAGCACTTCTTGACCAGCATCATAATGTGGTGTTAATCTATCGCTATAACTCAGCACTGAAGAAGGAGAGGTGGAAATTTTTGGCCAAGTTAAAGTAAAATGAGTACAGTTTTATGATTTCAAAGTAAATAAGTTTCCATATAATATTTAGCATTATTAAATCTGCAAAGTTTAAAAAGTATACAAAGAAGATAAATTTTAACCTATTATCATACTGTAACTCATGAGACGGCTGAAGGTGCCTTATTTCTGAAGTATTTGCATATTTTGATTATAATGCTTAAAAAGTCTAATGAATCTCGGAAACGGGACTGCTAGCCAATGCTCAGAGGCAGTAGATGAGAGAGAGAGAGATAGAGAGACGCGCCCACGAGTATAGTAACTGTAAATAGACTATCGTTAACGCAATATGATTCAGGGTTTGTCAGCTCAGCGGGTAGTAATTCGCTGGGAGTTTCACCGTCATTATGAGCCCATGTTAGTCCACCGCAAGGCAAAAGCTTCATATTTTTTTTTTCTTCTCTCTGACCTCATTATAAACTTCTTTTCAAATATAGAAAAAAACAGGAACCATGTCCTTGAATCTGGCTTTCGACTTTTGCCTCTCATTGCTTTTCCGGGTTGCCACTCAGTTTGTTTTTATCTGACAGAAATGATTTGTAGCTGAATGAATTCGATAAACCGTACTTAAGAGACAGGGCAAATATTTTCTTGGTTACGAGTCAAATTCACTCTCCAGTCTAACTACACTTGGCCATCAGCTGAGTTCAGAGGTACGGATCTTCGTCAGGATAAAACACACGACCTGTAGTTATTTACCTGTCCATCGGTTATCACAAAACTACTTACTGTACACTTAATCTCTTATTGTCACTTACTGGGGTTGAGGAAAGCACTTGAAATTGATACTAAAATCCCTATGGTGTTCTCTGTGCTTACTGTACAATCATATGGTCTACGGTCATAACATCCCTTTATCGTTGCATATATAAGACAGCCTTTCTTTCAAGGATATATGTATCTAACCTAGAAAGGGGGCCACATTTCAAGACCCGTGGAATTCTTTTATGACAGGATTTCAAAATGGCCGAAGCGAAAACTTAAATGCTCTTACAGTTCTTGACATAACAGAAAAGCAAATCTGGAGCAGAAAAGTACTTTATTGAAGACATTATGTATTTTATTTTAGTAACAACAAAAGGAAGGCAAAATAAGAACGTCACCATACAGCAGGTGTTAAAAATACCTTCTATTTCTTGGACAGTGACTTGCTTGTTCTATCTATCTATCTATAGCCCGAAGCCCTAATCCCGCAAAGGGTGGCCACAGACAAAACGCCTCCAAGTCGCTGTCACACACCATTTGACTGCCCTCCCCCCAACTCACTCCCCTCTCTCTCATATACCTCTCCATCCCTCCACCTCATTCTCGGGCTTCCCCTCCCTTGTTGCAGCACAGAATATAAGGCACATCAACAACCTGACTCGTCCTTGGTAACTTTTAGAATAATGAGGTACTATTCTATTTAATTACTGCTGTCACACAATTTTATGCTGACAAGGAAAGAGCATACAAATTGAAGAGATCAGAAGCCATCCATCCACCCAACCATCCTTCATCATCTAATCAGTATTCAGTTCCACGTTGCAGCAGTGAGGTGGAAGGGAGGGGGCTTAAGTTGTTTTCATAAATGCCTTCAATACGATGACGTTTTATTTCATTCTTGCCGCAGTTAGACATAAAATTCTATCAAGCTCAGGAAGTGATAAAAGCATTCGGGTTTTCATCTTCGTGCTGTGTTCCTTCCAGCTAAGAATGTGAAGACCAACATGCCGAAACTTCCTTACCGCTTTGGCCCCTAACTAATAAATTTTTGTATATTAATCCGCATACCCTCAAACACTAATTTTACCCAGTTAGGAAGGATTTCTCGTAGTGTTGAGGATTAATGCATTTCTTCTTCCCGACTGAGCTAGTGTGTTTTAAAATAGAATATAGTGAACGCCAACACGTCCGGAGATTAATTCATAAAGGATCCTAACCAATTTTTACCACGAACATATCTCCACAGAAACGCATCTTCATCAGAAATCCTCAGCCTTTTTTTTCGTAGTTTGTCACTCTCACATTCACTCTCGTTTGGTTGATGGGTGTTTGGTGGCTGTCTGGGAGGATAAAAGCGATCTTAAACCCTTCATTACAATGTCGACTCGCTTCATTTTATTCTTCCTCCCTCCAGACGATTTTACGGAATTTTTTAAGGTCTCTCGTACGGAGGGAAGGAGTTAAAGGAAAGCTACAGCATATTTATCCCCCCCCCCCAGTTTGAAAAGTCTCTCCTCTCCCGCTCAGTCCCAATACGTATTTTATATTATTTGTTCTGTCAGTATAAAAGTCCAAACAGGGAAGATGTTTATGAACGCCATATCTAACCTCTTCAGTGTGAAAAATATCTCCTAAACTGAATGTGTGTGAAAAGAGCAATAATAATATATAAAAGGCGTCTTCAGGCTCAACGGGCTAACCTCTTCAATCCGATGGCGTACTCTTTAATTCTCTCTAAACTTTCCAAGCTGTTTTTACTCAGTTTACGTGAGGCTTTTCGACCTGGCTCTAGATGTAAACAGTATCCCTTTACTAGGTGACAAAGGTCTCCCGTAAGATGTACTCGTATAATCTGGAGGCTGCAAGAATAAACCAATAAAACACGTGATTTAAAGGGTTAAGCACAATTTTATCACGAGAAATTTTATGAATACTGACCTAAAGTCCCCCACACCACCTGTAGGCTCGCTTGCCGTCGCCCGCCGCTACCGTGGGGAGAGTGATGACCAGGGGAACGAGTCTCTATTCAGCAGCCGATAGCATGATTACCCCGCCCTTTCAGCGGCCGAGGCAGCGAGACATTGGCTAATTGTGAAAAATCTACCGCCGGAGACCTCGTTAGGGAAGTCCACTAACGCCTTGAGGGGAAATGACGGAGGGAAAAGGGAGGCGGTGTAGGAAGGGAGGCAGTGAGAGTAAAGTTAGTGGCGATGTGGGAAGACAAAACAGGGAATGGAAGAAGATTTAGCTGGAAGAAACATAGAAGAGGATAGCCTAAAGCGCTGATTATACTGAGAAGGATGTGGATGATGAGGGAAAGAGGAGGAAGTGTAGGAGGGGAGGACAGTGAGAGTGAATTTGAGGAAGAGGGAGAGAAGCACTGGTAAAAAATAGAGGTGATGACCGAAAGTGTTGATGATATTTAGGGATGTCTGGTTGTAAGATGAAGTTTACTAAAGTCTTCGGGGTAAATGACACCGGTGAAGAAGTGCGGGAAGGGAGGCAGTGAGGGTGAATTTTGACGTGGCATAAGGAGAAACTGTTGGATAAAATACAGAAGACTGACAAGCGTGCTGATCATTTTTAGTAAAGTACGGCGAACAGTGGACGAGAATCCGATGTTCGTAAGGAAGACAGAGGAAGTGGATTTAGAGGCAGTGCACAGTGAAAAGCTAGGGAATGAGAACTTGAGTAAAGATAATGAAAGCTTACCCATCTTTCTCCTAAGTCTCTTTCGATGGTGTAGGAAGAACCAAAGCGGGATGAGGTATTAAAAAGCCTTAAGAAAAAATGACGGCAGGAAAGAGAGGGTAGTATAGGAGGGGAGGACATAAGAAAAAGTACAGGTTATGGAATTAGGAATATTATGCGAAGCTGTTTTGCCATTATTATTATTAATTATTATTATTATTATTATTATTATTATTATTATGTAGTTGTTGTTGCTGTTAATGTTGTTGATATTATTATTATTATTATTATACTAAAAGTCCCTCCTGAAGCAGAAACAAAAGAACGTCGAGTGTGCGAGATGAGGAGGAAGGAGGCTTAGAAGATTACACAGAGTACAGTGTGGGTAATCAGACACCTTTCCAGTTTGTATAAAGAATATCTGAAATCATCGCAACCTAATCAAAGTCTTTAGGTGAGGCGAGGATGGGTCGACTTCCGCTAGGTCTTCACTAAACTTACGAAGATGCTAAGTTCTCCGACAGCACTTACGAGAACTGATATCAAGGCAGGTTTATGAATATTATGATGAAAACATTACCACAAATGTATTAAGTAAAGACACAGATGCATACTGGGTTTTAATTTACCACCAAAGTCAGGTGTCGTATCCTATTCGTTTATACCTCCTGACGATTTTATCATGTACGTGGCCATCAGTAGTAAAGGGGACTGAGAGAGCAATATCTAAAAAACTAAACCAGTCTCCCCTAAACAGAGAAGCAAAAAAAATCGACTTGAGGTAATGACCATGAAATAAATAATGCAACACTGGATTGAAGCGGTCAGCAATTACTGTCCTCTCAATGACGACTGAGCAGAGATGAGGCAGGGCAGTGACGAGGCAAAGCAGTGACACGGCAGGGCAGTGACAAGGCAGGAAAGTGACGATGCAGGACAGTGACGAGGCAAAGCAGTGACAAGGCAGGGCAGTGACGAGGCTGGGAGGTGATGAGGCAGGGCAGTGACGAGGCAGGGCAGAGGTGAGGGACGTTTGCATACTAAGTGGATATGTTCAACCCGCACCAACCTGAAGCCGCCCACCCTTAGTATGCGGCAATGTTGACAGCTGAGGTCATGGTGTGGGAAGGTGATACGTGTGTTGGCGCTGTAGGAAGATGTGTCGAAAGGAAAATAGTGTGTAGTGGTGATGTAGGCTGGTGAGGGTGTGAGAGTTGTGGTGGTGGTGCGGGGAAGAGTGTGGTGATGGTGTGGGGAGGTGTGTGGTATTGGTGTGGGATGGTGGTGTGGGGAGGAGTGTGGTGGATTTGTGGGGAGGTGTGTGGTGGTATGGGAATATGTGTGGTGATGGTGGTGTGGGAAAGTGTGTGGTGGCGGCGATGTGGGAAGGTATGGTGGTGGTGGTGTGGGAAGGTGTGTGGTGGAGATGTGTGGGAAGTATATGGTGTGATGAAAGATTTAATTCGAGAGAGGATGCGTGGGTAAAGGTATACAGAATAGTGAAATCGGATGTAAAAGGAGAAAGTCAATGAAGAAAAAATACAAGAAAAGAAACACTGCTTTGGTGATCATACTAAACTCTTAACTGGGCTGGCTCTAAGGCGGGACCGGGATCATCTGTCAGTTTGAGGCGAATTTCTTTCCACTACAGTGACCTGACCCCATGACCTTCAATTCCGCCCTGACCTAGGTACGTGTGTGATCAGTAATTACCATCCTATAAATAATGAGGTCTGTGGGCCCGAACGGACAGGCAGAAAAATAAAAGAAGAAAGGTTGAGAGAGAGAGAGAGAGAGAGAGAGAGAGAGAGAATTTCTATGTTTATACTTTCAAAACCTAGATCCAAACCAACACAACATACGGCCTGACAGACAAACATAAAAAAGAGAAATGACCAGAAAATAACTTCGCGCTGGGCAGGCAGAAAACATCACGTCCAAAAGCAAACCCAGAGAGAAGGCGCAGGAGGGACAGCCCGAGAGTGAAGCAGAAATATCACCAGCCTCTCTTTTCTCCTCCGCCCAAAGGAACTAGTTTTTCTGGCGGAGACTTCCTGTTCGGCCGCGTCACCTCCTCTGGCGGGAGTCTGGGTGTTGATGTCGCCCCTGGTAATGGATGTCTGGGTGGCTGATTTCTGTTCTATGTACCATTTTTGCGGTTTTTCTTATCCAGGAAAGACTAGGTTAGGTTAGGTTTGTTTTTTTTTAATATCATGTTAGGTTGTTTTGTTGGCCATCCTGGGAAAATCAAACTTAGCGCCTAATTTAAAAATGGTGTACAGGACGGAAAATTGCGTCAGGGTTGCCACTTTACCACCTCGGGTACGCAGCATATCTTTTCGTTTGTTTCGTTTCATTTAGTTTATGAAAGTTCCAATATGTCTGTATGCCTCGGTCTTGGTTACTTAATGACGGCTCTCCACGCTGCTTGATCTCTAGCGGCTTCTTTATGTAATCCCTTATCCCTGAGGTCACATTGTATGACCTCGTCGCCTCCTCCCCCTTTTTTTTATTTCCTTGCAACTTTATTCATCCAGTGTAATTTTCATCCCTGGTTCTAACTTCACGTTCTAGATTAATAGGAGTTACTGAACATACTGTGAGTCAGAGATAAATGAAGCGTCTTTCAAAATTTAAGATAATTATGTATAAACAACTTCTCTTTACACTGAAGCATGATTTTTCCGCATGAGGTTCCGGATTATCGCAAATTATCAAGATTCCTTTAAATACAGTGTCCTTTACGTACCTGGTTTACCTCTGATATACGAGTAAAAGGCGAATGGAAGAATCACACAATAGGGTGAGTGATGGCCAGTAAGATGAAGGCTTGATATGTAAAATGAATGTGTCAGAAGGCGAGGCATGCGAGTGGAAGAAATGAGTAAGGATACGACACATTAAATATATTATGTGGGTGGATGGGCATGATAAGATATGCATCCCTTTCACAACATGGCAATCAACAAAACGATTACTGTCTCACAAGCATCGCGAAAGTAAATTAAATAGACCGCATAGTACTGAAGAAGTATGCATACTGAATGGAGGTGAGAATTTCGAAGACTTGAGTGATAAGTGTACGGACGCAAGGATTTTTTTTTTTTTTTTTCACTGGATATTTGGTTGATACAGTTAATTTTCTTTCTTTTGTGCTTCTCTTTTCCTTCATTTGGATCCTATTCATTAAAGTGGGAAATATGATTAAGATGCTGTCGCTGGCTTTTGCTGCTGTTGATGACGATGTTCATGATGATGATGAAGATGATGATGAAGATGATGATAGGGGATACAAAATTGATGGGTGAAGAAGTGGAAGGAAGAGTGGATGAAGAAGTTAGTGGAGATGTAGGTATTACGCATGGATATATAAACAGTTGATGGTAAGGGTGGAAAAATGGACAATGGCAAGGGAAGTTAACTCTAAAAGGAATCAAGGGTGGAGGAGATGTGGGTGGAGAAGGTCTGGGTGGAGGAGATATGGGTGGAGAGGGTGTGGGTGGAGGAGATATGGGTGGAGAGGGTCTGGGTGGAGGAGATATGGGTGGAGAGGGTCTGGGTGGAGGAGATATGGGTGGAGAGGGTCTGGCTGGAGGTGATATGGGTGGAGAGAGTCTGCGTGGAGTATGGGTGGAGAGGGTCTGGGTGGAGGAGATACGGGTGGAGAGAGCCTGGGTGGAGGAGATGTGGTTGGAGAAATTCTGGGTGGGCAAATCACGAGAGTAACAATTATGATCAGAGAGGGTCCATGTGGAGAGAATCTTGCTGTTGAGAGTCTAGGTGGAGACGGCATGAGTGGAGAGAGTGGGTATGGGGGACATGTGTGGAGCAAGCAGAGGTAGAAGAGTCGAGGAAAAGGGGTGTGGATGGAGAAGACACTGGAGGAGAAAGAGGAAAGTCAGGATGGAGGCAGCCAAATGGCTGAAGACGTGAGGGGATGGAAGCGAGAGACATGAGTGGAGAAGTGGCTGATGGAGTGAGGGGTGGATGGGGGAGAAGTGAGTGGTGGATGGGGGGGGACATGGGTGGAAAAGTGGGTGAAGGAGTGAGGGGTGGATGCGGGAGACATGCGTGAAGAAGTGACTGAAGGAGTCGGGGTGGACGGAGAGGGGGGGGGGTATAAGGGTGGAAAAGTGGGTGAAGGAATGAGGGGTGGATGCGAGAGACATGGGTGGCAAGGGTCTGGGTGGTGGAGAAGGCGGTGGTGGTGAGTTGACGTAACCAAAGATGCCACTATCATCCTGTAATCCTACCCGAAGGTCCTCAGCCTCCAGGGGCCCTACCAAGGCAGTCCAAGCTTCCCTATAAAGCCTCCGTTTATTGTGTCAGGGCAGGTGGCGGTGCGAGCAAAGGGCTGAACGGTTTTAAAGCCAGTTTGGGTTGTCGGACTTTTTCAAACCAATGTACTAGCTTTATCAAGGTGAAATACTTGCTCTAATGGATCTGTTTTCGTTAATGACGTGGTGGCAAGGGCATGTGAGGGTTCTGTGACTGCAGAACCAATAATACTTGGGTTTTAATCTATACAGCAAGTTAAAATCGCGAATCAACAGCTCAGCGAAATTCTTTCAATATTTTGCTTTCAGAAAGGCAAACTGTGGGTCATTCTTTCATTTTGGCGTGGGGTAGATTCCTAAAAGTAATCTTTTATGCAATAAAATTTGGTTAATAGCCTAGGCACTCGTGAAAGGTGTTTGATACATCAATATGAGGCTTTTATTATTGATTTCTGTTTAGCAGGTGAGACTAGCTGGTATTACTGCAGACTATGACAAAGACGTTGATATTATTTCCTGATGCACCCATTTTTCTTATAATTTCGAGGGGAACTATTACCTAATACTGTCTCCACGGGCAAAGAGTATGTTTTCCAGTCGTAATGAGTGGAAGAGCATTTATAAGCGTACAGCATTTTTCATAAAGAGAGATTTGTGACGTGCCCACTGACATTAGGGACGAGTCTTATCATCACACAGATAAGCCTCCCTCTTTAGCCATATCTAATCAACCATCAGCATCAACATTTTTTCATGAACGTTTGGTCATAAGCTTGGCTGCCGAAAACGATAACTAACAAAAACAGCTTAAAAAACACGGAAAATTTCACAGGCAACGATATTTACTTGCTTTTTCAGAAGAAATCACTTTATTCAGTTAACAAATAAGCACACACAACCGCTTCAGGCCAAAGAAATAACGAGAGTGGATGGGAAAGGAGAGGAAAGAAGAGTAAAGCAAAAAAGAGTAAAGTAGAGAGGAGAGGAGACGAGCCGAAAGGAGAATAGAGAAGGGTGAAGGGAAATGGAGAAGCAAATTAAACAAAACGGCCTGGACTTAGCAATAATAATCTAAACAACTAATTCATCACAGCGAAGGGATCAAGTGCAGCCTCCACGTGTGGGACAAATCAGCACTTGTCCATTCCACCTGCAGTACCGCCACAATAACCGGACTGAACACAGAACTGAACACGACTGGGAAACCTTATGCAAATTATCAATGATCTTGTTACTTGAGCCCTGGCCGATGGTCGCGCTTTAAGGGGTGAGGGAGGAGGAGGAGGTGGTAAGAGGGGCAGGGGAAGAGGAGGAAGGAGAGAGAGATGGTAGGAGGGGCATGGGAGAAGGAGGAAGGAAGGAGAGATGGTAGGTGAGGGAAAGCGAAGGGGAAGGGGAGGGAAAAGGGATGAGGTATGAGAGAGGAGTGGGAGGGTTGTGAATGGGGAGGAGAGATGGTGACAGAGTGATGGTGAAGAGGTGGGTGTGGTAGGCCAGGTCTGAGAAAAGTGAAGGGTGAGGGTTAGGAGCGACGTAGTTTGTGGGAGGGGTGGGGACGAGGGAGGAAAGGGAGGGATGTGGGGACCATGGATGACAGGATGAGGGTGGGGGTGGGAGGGGAGAGTGTGACAGAATGTGGATGGAGGAATGAGTGTGGTTGGTAAAACTGACAGATGAGGGCAAGGAATGAGGGAATGAGTGTAGAGCAGTTGGGCTGAATGAAACTGGGGGTAAAGGGTGGTAGGGTGAGGGAGTGAGCGACAGGTAACAAGGTGAGGGTGAGGAGAGAGGCTGGATGTGCACGAGCTGTGAGAAACAAACGAAGTGAAGTGTGTGAGGGTGAACGATGGAGGTAGGGATGGAAGGGTTGTGAGAAGGGTAGGGATGGAAGGGTGACAATGACGTTTTGGGGAAATGAACGGCAGGGTGAGTGAGGCAGTGAAGGCTGGCAGGGGATGAATACAGAAACGATGAATGAAAGGAAATAGAGGAGTAACAGGACGAGAGACAAGTGAGGTGCGATAGGAGGGATGATAGAGAGGGGATGAAAGGTGACAGAGTGAAGAAGTGGGAGAGGTGTAACACGGTGAGGTGGAAGGGGATGAGTGACAGAGTGAAGGGTGACACGGTGAGGGAAGAGTTGAGGGGTGACAGTGACAGGGTGAAGGAAAGGGTGAGGGGAAGAGTGAACAGACTATTATGGAAGAGAGGAGACGAGATGAAAAGTCAGGAATAAACGACTTAACTTTGTTCTCGTACGTAAAGAAGCATCCTAGCTTTATACTGCACTCTATCATGATCATTTCTCTCTTTTAGTTTTTCCAACTAAAGACAGACGATTTTTTTCCCAGCTGAATGTAAGTCACTGGACCCTGAGGGTGTTAATATTGGTACTATTAGCCCTTCCACAGTCGAGACAACTCTAGTTTTCCATTCCAGCTATCACCAGACGCTTTTATCCAGCTACGAGTGAGTCCTACGAGCCTGAAAGTGTTAGTCTATGGTAGGTTAAAAATACAGTCTAAACCAACACTGAGAAAGCATATTTAACACAAAACAGACTACGGAGGTGTAATCAACAAAACAAATGGCTAAGAGAAATGCGCTAGTAGGCCTTTAAAGTCCATGCTAATAGGGCCCCAGATGGCACTGACGAAAGAGAGAACAGAGTCAGAAGGGCTGGGGGAGGGGAGGGAAGGGGTGAATTTTTCTGAAACATGATCTAGCAAGGAGTACTTGTGTGGTCTTCTCCCGATTCATATTGCTCCTTTTGGTGGCTTAGAATATCTTTTCGCTTTTCACGTAAAAATTACAAGGTCAGTAAATAATTATCCATCCTTATATTAAGGCATTTTCATTTCTGTATTACTACGTGAATAAGCAGACTTTGCATTCGGTAAAGTAAAACGGTTTATGCACAGAAATATTTATGGCTTTGAAATACCTTTTTTTTTATTTTTTTATTAAAGATGGATACTGAAATATTGTCTGGTACTGACAGTCACAAATATATAAACATTTTCCTATCATAAACAATACTTACCTTTGCAATAAGAACAGGAGTCATGGTAAGATTCTACACTCCTTTCTCCTTTTCTATCTATCTGTTGCCAGAAGCCTTAATCCCGTACGGGGTGGCCATAAACAAATCACCTCCATGTCGCCCTGTCTCCAGCCATTTCACTGCCCTGCTCCCATCTCACACACCCCCTCTCTCATATACCTCTCCACTCCATCCCTCCATCTCATCCTTGGCCTCCCCCTCCCTCTCCCCCCGTCCACCTCACTCACATACACTCTCCTCGTCAATCTCTCACTCTCCATCCTCTCCACATGGCCAAACCACCTCAGTGTGTTTCTCTTAACGTTTCCTATCATATCTTTTTCTTTCGAGCTAAAAAGGGGAATATATTAAACAGCTACGATGGGGAATTTAGAAGTTGTCTGATAATGCCAAATCGGAAAACTTCCCCAATGTAGGATTCATGGAGGAACTGCGAGAAAGAAGGAAGAGAATAAAGGATGAGGGAGAAAAAATGAAAAGGAGAAAGGGCGGTAGGGAGGAAGAAATGAGAAAGAGAATGCAAGAGGGAAGAAGACGATGCAAACGATGGGCATGTAAGCAGTCTAGGCCAATGGGTTTTGTGAGGCGGTGCAAAGCCTAATCTCGCATCATCATCGCTCCTACCTCCTTCCCTCCATGCCTCCCTCCTTCCCTCACCACCACCACCACCACCACCACCTCCTCCTCTTCCTCTCCAATTTTTATGTGTCATCTTTCTCCCTCTCCGTAGTTTTTTTTACCACCATCTCTCCGGGTCCTCTGACGTGCATTCCTTTGGTGATCATCATGGGATAGGAAAGACAGAACTCTTTTCACCTGTTTCCCCTTCACTGTATACAACAAATATTTTAGGTATATAATAAGTCTTGAGCAATTAATATGATGCAGTTACCACTATACTGTATATCTTAAACCACCATTCGTAGAGACGGTCGTTTGCCTTACTCGCAGGGGCTCGGATCTTAAAAAAGGCAATTGCAAGTTTCTCGATAATAAAATGCCAGAAGGGGCGTATATTAGCCACCTGCCCTTACAACCATAAAGACGACGAATATTTTTTATTCCTGCTGCTATTAAACGATTTATTCAGCATAGAAATGGTGGTTTAAGATACAACCTTCATTAGTTCCTTTACTAGAGGACACTCCTAGATAAAACTACTTTTTTTTTCTTATGCGAGGAAGAAGGAACCAAAGGCCATGAGCCCGCAATAACAGTTCCCTTCAAGAGAAAAGCAGAATACGAGAGAGCCAAATTCAAGATCCAAAGGGAAGATAAAACTACATATGTCCCTGAACCGAAATGGTCATATTCTCTAGACCAAGGCAGCGTATAGTAGTTTCGAAGGGTTAAACTAATACTCGACGATTATTTTTAACTTATATAAACATCTACGGGTTAAAACATCAACGAGTTAAGGGGTAAGGCAGGAATTCGTGAAAGTCATTTAGAACCCGACGGAGTATAGTGGAACTGGATGACTGGTAACTCTGAGGGACTAAATGATCAATATAATCCATAGCTCATAAGAATCGTAAATGGCAAATACCTATAGTAAAAAATAAGTAAAAGAGAAAAACTGAGGTGATGATAACTATACATAAATATGCTTCAATCCATCTCGAGGCTTGTTGACTCCACGCGAAAGGCAGGAATGTAAAAAACTTTATATAACATGGGAAAACGATGATGAAAGTCGTTATTAATAGAGCAAAAAAGACGGATGTGATGGTGCTGGTGGAAAGTAGAGAACGGTAGTGGTAAGGCAGAAATGGAAAGGATAAATGTGATGGAAGGTAGGAGGGCAGGGGACGGTGGGATGAGCATGGGGGAGGGAGGAATATTGCCAGGGAGATGGATGCTGTTGATGATGATGATGATGATGACTTCAAAAATATGTGGGTGAAGTGTGATTTTGAGAGTCGAGGGAGAGAGAAGATAAATACAGAATGTAAGTGCTAATACTGTGACCACACCCTCTCACAGTGGGGACAACTCTAGCATTCAGTTCCAGCTAACGCCAGATGATAATAGTCAGATGAGGTATAGGAGCCTGACTGCGTTAAAATACATAATCGCGCACTTGTGTGGAAAAGAGCACAATGAACGATGAACGAGCCTTTGTGGGAATCATAATGTCAGGTTGATAAATAATGAACAATGAATGATAATGAGGTTGAGAAATAAGGAACGGTGATAGTGGGAGGCTAAGAAATTATGGGATTAAAAGCAAAGCGACTCTGACGTATTAGACTAGCTTACTCCTGATATCTTCATACGATTCTTTTTTTAACTAAAGGGACACACATTTGGAGGTTAATGAAGGCTTTATCTAACCCATCCAGTTCGAAATGTCTCCCTAAAGCTGAGTAAAATCGTCTGGCGGCAGTAAAACCAAAGGAAAATTGCTTCCTTGGGTAAAGGGGTTAACCTCTGTGTGATGATATGTGGTTGAGGGTATGTTTGGTGATGGTGGTGAGAGGTGGATTGGATGGGTGAATGGGTGATTGAAGGATGAATTGGTGATGATGTGAGAGATGAACGATGAGTGAATGAGTGACTGTGAAGGGTGTGAATGAGGATCTGAATAATGGGGGATGGGTAAATGGATCACTGAGAAGGATGAGTGAACGAGGATATGAATTATGGGAGATGAATGAATGCTTGAATATGAAGGGTGAGTAAATGATGTGAATTATGGGGGATGAGTGAAGGAGTGACTCTATGACGTGTACGTGAGTGACAATGACTGGTTGTATTTATCCCTTCAGCCCGAGCACGTCACTCGTAGCTTATTCTCCTTAAACTGGACGATTTTACTGAGCTTACGAGGGAATCCTGCATGTGAAGAAGTAAATGAAGGCAGTGGGAATTGCTCTTAACCCCTTCTGACCGAAAGTGTCTACTGAAGATCTGTCTTACAGTACGAAAAACAGAACATTACAGGACAGGATAATGCTTACGTGGTTAATTAGTCAGGAGCTCAGGTAACTTAGTCCCGCACTCAAGCTGATAAATGAGGGGTTAATATTTCATCACCTGACCCAGTCCCTGCAACATCCGTACCCCCCCCCCCCCGGTCCTCCCACCTGCTCTTGCAGATGGAGGCGTCGGTGGCGCTGGTGGAGGCGTTGTCGGAGGGGATAGTGGTGGTGGTGAAAGTTTGGAGGACATTTTCCATCCTCTATTGTTTTTTTTTCTTCCTTTTTCCTTTTTTTTTTCCCCTGAGGATTACGGACCAGAAACGGTAATGGAGACGGTCTGGGACAACAGGATTGTGGAAATACATGTGGATTGACATTCCTAGTGAGAAGCTGTGTATGTCTCCAGCAAACACTACATACTGCACATTGTTATGAGATATATATCAGTGCCTAATATTCCCTCCCTCCATCCCCTCCCTGTATCTCTTCCCTTTGTCTTCATCCCCTCCCTCCATTCCCTCCCTGTATCTCCTCCCTTTGTGCCTTACTTCTGTTGCCACCCTGATCTGTAAGTTCCCCTCCCTACCCCCCTCCCTCCTTCACCTCTCTCTGCCCCGGTCCCATCCATCAAGAAACCATTTAGAAATTTCTTATTTATCGCCTCCACTTGCTGCTTCCTCCCTCTCTTGGCTACGGCTTTGTGTGTGTGTGTGTATGTGTGTGTGTGTGTGTGTGTGTGTGTGTGTGTGTGTGTGTGTGTGTGTGTGTGTGTGTGTGTGTGTGTGTGTGTGTGTGTGTGTGTGTGTGTGTGTGTGTGTGTGTGAGAGAGAGAGAGAGAGAGAGAGAGAGAGAGAGAGAGAGAGAGAGAGAGATTGGTTATAACATGTAATTAACCGGTATTTAACGTACGTATGTATGCACGAAGGTATGTAAATATTCTTCCGTGACGAACAGCAATAAGTTAAGTGAAAGATTCTAATTCAATTTCTATCTGTAAGCTCTTATTGAACTTTAGATAATCACAGCTATCATGACGCTTTATCAGTGGGCAATAAACTACTCAGATATCTTCAGGGGAAACTATTTAATTTATGAAAAGACAGATTGATTTAAAAATGACGCTGAGTGTGGGTATCAAGTTCGTTCAAGTTAGTGGTTATATTAAATTTTCAGCAGAAGTAGATGCAAGTAGGCTCCGTTTGTCATTACTTATATATATCTTTCTCTCTTAAACCACCATCATCATCATCATCCACTTAATCATCATCATCATCATCATCATCACCTAGTTACGGTAATTACTATATATATGCTCTAATTTTGATTTTTCTGTAGCAGTTTTTTTTCTGAACTACCACGTCCTTCACTTCAGCTGCATTTGCCTCTTTTGCTCAGGTGAAATCTTTCTTCTTTTCTTTTTCTTGCTTTCATTCATTCTCTCGTTCTTACATTCCTTTTCTCTTTCATTCCGTTTTTCTTTCTTCTTCTTTCTTGTCTTCTATTATCTTTTTTCCTATTTCTTCTTTCTTTTGACTATCGAGAAGTCACTTGCTACTAAATTACTTCCTGAAGGCTACAGCAAACCCACCTGTATCTATATAAGACGGCATGAAGGTAGCGAGGTAAACTGAAGACAGAATCGTACTGAAAGGGTTGAACACCTGCCTATGAGAGGGTTTTCCTGAGTAGAAGAGAGAGAGAGAGAGAGAGAGAGAGAGAGAGAGAGAGAGAGAGAGAGAGAGAGACGAGGAGGATGAGAAGAAGAGAGATAGTGAGCTGGTCTCAGGTTCTGGCAGTGGTCCTACCTCTCGTAACCCAAGGTACATTATCACACATCTGGACACCCGAGGCGAAGGTGTCCTGTGTCCCGCGTTTAGCATAAGCCACACCGCACCCAATCCCTTCAACCACAACCCCACCCCACCCAGTCCCCTCAACCACAACCTCACCCCACCCTACCCCATCACACGCCACCCAATCCCTTCAGCCACAACCCCACCTCACCCCACTACACAAATCCGTTCATCCACAACCCAGCCCACCCCACTCCACCCCACCCCATCTAAAGCCTTCAGTCAGAGCTTCAAGTCACCACACCCCGCCACAAAACACTGCACTCCACTCCACGGTATTATTTAGCGATTGGAAACTTTATGCAATGACCTGTACGCAAAATGTGTTGGCCAACAAATGAGGCTTTTACACAACATTCCTGCAAAGGGCAACAAAATGGTAGAGGTGACATGTTTGTGAAGTGTGCTGCATGGAGAAGTTTTCAAGTGACAGATGTCTTCTAGGAGGAGGCATGAAATCGATTTGGAAACAACGAAATGGTGAATCAAAACAGGAGCTGACTTCGTATTCTCTGACAAAATTTGGCATATGGTAAAAATAATGTACTAACACTTACCACAGGAGAGTAGGAAGTTACCACAGAGTCACGAGAAATCAAATGCCGCGACCTCAGACGAGAGGAGGACAGGCTGATGCAAAAGAAACAGCCACACCTTTAACCTGCAAGAAAGAAAACCTTATTTTAACGTACATACATACATAGCCTACATACATACATACAGATACATGCTTACACTGACACATGCATACACAGACGCATATATAAATAGAACTGGACAAGATCACAATAGCCATGCCTTCGAGGTCCCTACAAATACATCGTCGTAATGAAGGGGAAATAGTAACCTCGACTTGTCCCCCTAGCCCACTACACCACCATCGTCGTAGAAGAAGAAAAATGTCGAAAAGTGAATTACATGACCAATATGAAAGGGCGTAATAGAAATAAGGAACGTTTACACCTACAAGCTTCATCAGGGAAATAGCCATCAACACCACAGCACCCCGGCATCTGACTGTCTTTTAGCGGCATCCACCTCAACGCCTCCTGGTTAATCAGTGGTTTTACCGTCCAATGCACCGTGATCATATCCAATTAACTGTGCTTAAGGAAATAACTGGAGACAACCCCTACCTTTCATCTCCCATCCTTGCAATTTTTTCTTCTATTACAGCCATTACACACCCACCGCCACCATTACCATAACGCGGCATCAATGGTCCCCCTTAGCACCGCCACTCTGACCCTCCCTCACTCATCACCACCATTGACAACCACAGCCACCACCATTACCCCCAACAACAATCACCATTACCACCAATTACATTCGCTACCACAACACAAGAGCCATTATGAAGCGTCTCTACCACTTACCACCACCGTAATTACCACAGACACATACACACGCATTCACCCACTGACTTCCAGCTGCCCACTTCCTCCACTGCCATCACCACTCCTAGTTCCTAATCCTTTGCCAACCTTCACCTACTCCCACCACCACCTCCCTCAGTCTGCTACCAACTAGTTATCTCTACCAGCATATCCTTGGACTCCCACCACCACCTTCCTCGTCTCCAGTTCACTTGCTGTCTCTACCACAATTGCTCTTTACCATTCTCCACTGTCCAACACCTTTATGCTCGTCAACCTCCACTAGTTCTAATACTCAGCCAATCGTACCGTCTCTATCGTCTGTTACTCTCCGATCTCCTACCAACACGATTACTTTATAGCGTTGCACTCATTTCCACAAGCCCATTTTCTCCACTGCCCATCAGCTCACTGCTTCCTATACCTAACCACCCTTATCCACCACCACCACCACCTTCCATTATCTACTCTCCACTTACTATCCTTACGAGCATTATTATTATCTACACGACCACTACTTTCCTTATACCATTTCTCCCACCGCTCACCTCCTGTTATAGAATAGTTCGTTTAACCATCTACCATGACTATTCCTTTTGCTCATTCATTTGCACACCTATTCTACCAACCACATACTATCCTTCCCAACACATACTATCAACACACACACTGCCTTCCACCAACCTACTTCCCCCACTGCCCACCACCTCCACTAAATCCTCCACTCAACCATTTCCACTACCTAATCTGTCATATGCTACCCACGTACTCTCCTGGTTAACACCTTTCCTAACCAAACTATTCACCATCACTACCTCGCCCAAACCGCATCAATCACATTATCACCACATCCTATTTTTTTGCCCTATCAAATACCGTCACCAACAATTTTTGCATAACCTTGCTACCCTAACTGGCATCATTACTATCTTCACTACTCACTACCTTCATCACTACCAGCTAACACCAATCTCCTCAACCATGTCTTGCACCATAACCACCACCATCATCATCATCAATTACCATCACCAACAACAATTTTTTGCATCATCTTACCATCGCCACTGACACTATTGATGTCTTTACCCCTTCAGCAACATGACGTCACATTCATCTTGTTCTTGCTATTTCCAGACGATTTTATTCAGCGAAGGACATTTTCAAACTGGAGAGGGTTGCTAAAGCCTTAATCAACCCTTCACTGCTGCAATTAGGGGCTTCTTAACTCCTTCCATCCAATGAGATATTTTTATTTTTCATCAGGCCACCACCAGACCATATTACTAGACTACTTTATTTAACTGAAGTAATGAAGGGGATAACAAAGAATTATTTAACTCAGTTTCATGGCCCAGAAACATGGCCACTTTCTTGCACCACTAACATATCTTTACCATGGGAGTCACCACTATCATCAGTTATTACCGTCCACACGTGAAATCACCACTGTTATCAATAACCATCTGTTATCTCCAGTCATATTATTTCCCAACTACCTTTAGTCACCACTATTCTCATCACCAATAACTCCACCACAGCCAGAATTCATCACCACACTTCCCCTCTCTCTCTCTCTCTCTCTCTCTCTCTCTCCCATCATTAACACCATCCTTACCATTGCCAACTCTACTTCATGATCACAATGGCCACTTGTACCCCCAATTTAACAATCCCATCACCATTTCTGTTATCACAAACATCACCATTGCCGTACTCATCACCACCACTACCTCCACCATCGCCGCTACTGTCATCATCATCATTACCACTAGGCATCTCCACAATCACCAAAATCATCACTGTCATCACCATCACTACCACCATCATCATCGCCCTGCCCTTGTGCCTACCATCACCACCAGCAGGCACCATCACCAGTATGACCAGCAGCATCACTACCATCACCATCACCACCATTTCTACCACCAAATCCACCATCCTATGCCTATCCCATCACCCCCATCACTACCACCTCCATCATCATCATGCACCCCCAGCACTTACCATCACCATCACCTCCACCATCATCATCCTACCCTGTCCCTTCCATCACCACCCCCATCAGCTCTGCCATTACGCCGCAGAGAGCCACGTCATGGTAGTTTAATAGCTACATCACCAGGCGTCAGAACCAACAACATCTGCCTGTCTGTCCTATCGTGTCATCCTCGCCCACATCATCTCCCACATAAGCAACTGGATGACCAAAGCGATACTCCAGTAAATACGTCACTTGTATCTTTACGTCCAGTCAGCTTCGAGACTCTGTGACCTACGACTGAATGGACTATCATGGCACAAGAATTTTGGTTGGAATGTAGTGATCGAAGAAAAAATGGGGCTGGGATTTTGCGTACTGACAGCACAAAGGGTAGACAATCAGCTTCTCTAAGTCCACATCTTACCCTACAACACGACCCTCGGTAATCAAGGTTATATCCAGGTCCCCAACTGTTCTGCTGAGTGAACAGGGGAAAAACGATAATCCAGATAAAACTCTAGTAAAAACCCCACTTGTCACTCCACGATCAACCTCCTTCTAACTCATGGCGTGAAATAGGTTCGATCAAACGGGTATGAGGATTCTGGATGGGGTTTAAGAGGTGTGGTGGCTGAGTACTAGAGGGCTTAGATTTGTGCCTGTCGACTGAACCAAGGTCGTTAAGACAGACACGTTGATTAGTCGTTCAGTCCCAATCATCCCCAAGCACGACCCCAATATTATTTCATCTATGTCCACAGTTGTAGGTCCAGAGGAGCATGGGAGAAACAAACTATGCCCCACAGTCTGACCAGCCCGAAAAATGATGGTGGATGTGAGATATGATGGAACAGTCAGGGCTGAAATTTAATATATAACTTGTGATAATTTTCCCATCGTAACTAAGGCTTGGTTTTGAAGAAAGTATAAAAAACATGGGATGAATCTGCGCTCTCTTTTCTTTCACCTTTACGTATATATATATATATATATATATATATATATATATGTACACGCAAAAACATACGACTGTGAATTAATTATAACTTTGTGAATCAAGGTCCGAGTTACTGAGGGAAGCGACGAGGTGTGGGGTAGGGTTGGTTTGTTTCAATTTATATATTATATATTGAATACGCCCTGTCCTGCCTTTGTCCTCGTGTAGGAAGTGAAAGACCACAAGCCTTACTTTGGTGGCTTGTGAGATGCCTCGTGACAATCAGTGCCTTTTGGCCTGTCTATGTATAGTTCCAGAATAAGGAATGATTTTACTTTTGAACTGAAACCTGTCTGATTTCTCGATAGTGACTGATTATACCATTGATGAGGCTAGGTATTGGCCAAATTACTTCGCACTGTCTTGGACACTGTGTATTTCATATATCATCACGTTAACATTTTAAAGTTCTTACGAGTTAATGAAGCCACATTACTGAATTCTTTAATACACCACTTCATTTTACATTCATCATATCCATTTGCATCCTAACAGGGTGGAGTTTCCAAAGGTTTAATTCCTGAAACAGATAAAGTTAGCGTTGCTGAACGTGAAATTAATTCTATTCTATATATCTTTCTCGAAAGAATGCGTGTTAAGGGCATGTGACTGTAACTTGTCTGAAATTTAAACTCTACAGGAATCAATACATGCAGGTAAAATGGTATAAATAAAAACCCATCGAGGCATGAAACAAACAAACTAGGGCGGGGAGAGCGCTTCCCCGCGGCCGCCTTGTTTATTCTCAGCCCAAATTGACGATTGGATGACGTCCAATTAAACTTTAATGAATTAATTACGGTAATAGGTGGGAGGCTCCCTGGGCGGTAACAGGGCCCGCCTCGCGCCGCCCTCGCCTGGATTCCTATACCTCTTGTTTGCATTTTTCTCTGATAGTTGCCGTCATTTACCTAACTGTTGGGATTTACTCTTTAACTTGAAACAAATGAAGGCCGTTGCGCCGACTTTTACTCTCGGGAGTGTCAAATATTTTTGGGGCAACGAGCGTAATGGGTTTTGTAGTTCGTCGCTGGCAGTGCTCATTATGTAGCCGTGTTCAGGCCAGCGCCGCTGCTTAGCATCCAAATCTCTTCTCTCCCGGTTACACTCCAGTCACTGCGACAATCCCCGCGCAGGCATGTATACCCAGAATATGTATGTGTGTATACTGATGCCACTGGGAAACATTCGCCTGCATAATTCTTTGCTTTCTGATATGCTGGAGGGGTCTTTATCAGAGAGAAATAAATAAATTCGGAAATAAAATGATTCGGAAAAAAACTGGAGAAAATTATTGCGCTGACAAGGACTCACACAACATTCTAAATCTACATGTTTGGTGTAGATACTTATAATGCTCAAAAAATCGAGAAAAATAACTGCGCTCGTTGCATACCTGCGAAAGAGTGTGTATATGGACATCAATACGAGTTTTATTTTCCTCTTTTTTTTTTTTTTTAAATATATGATGAATACGAATAATTAAATGAAATATTGACTTCTTAGGCCATAATAACTCAATCCCACACCACCGAGAGAGGCAGCCAGCTCACCCCGAATAATAAGAGCACAATCAGAGGGGCTGCCTCACTGCCGGCCGTGATTAATAGTGAGTGTTTTCGCCTTCACCTCTGGCCGTGCTCTCTTGCTTGGGCGTCCCGGTAACCCATTTTCCGGGCGTGAGCAAGCACATCCCCCGCTATATGTGTGTGTCAGGCGCCTTTGTCTGCAGGTCACGGGTGCTGACGCTCTCCGCCTGGGATTATTAATGAGGGCAAACCTGTCCAGTCATACCTGCCTGCGCTCCTCACCCTCCGCCCGCCTCCCGTTGTCATGTGATCTATGGCCACACCTGGATACGCTTGACTGTATTAAAAAAAAAAAAATGTGGAATAACACTGTAGAGAAAATATGAAGTACCTATACCACGTTCACCTTAACTTGGCAAAGACCCATAGCCCCCTTCGCCTCAGTTGATGGCCAGAAATAGTCAGGCTGAGGACTGATTTGACTGATAACCAAGGAGATCGATTCTTACCTCGTGGCTAATAACCCTCGAATTTCACATATCCACTAGTTTTTAAGATGTGAGAGTGACCCAGTTCCCTCAAGGGCACCCCTGAAGAAGCCAAACAAGAAAACTAGTCGGGAATAAAACTTGCCTCTGTTTCACTCATGTTTCCTTCCACCTCCTTCCAATAATAATAATAATAATAAATAATAATCATCATCATACTCACGCCGCTTTTTCACTCCTTCGTGCTGGTGAGGATGATGATAATAATAATAATAATAAATACTAATACTACTAATAATATATAAAAATAAAAATCACGGTGATTTTGTCGTATATTAATGACAGGAACATACAAATAAAGATGGGAGAAGGGATGGAATGAAGAGCCACTGTGGAGCAAGGATAAGGTGGCGCCGAAGTTATTTTTGGATAAGACACCTGGATACACCAAACAAAAGACCGATAAAATATACAATTACATACAGAAACACTCTACGCCTCTCTTCCTTTACATCAGATACAATATCGATACTGAAATTACTGTGTTTATACCTTCCGTTTTTCAATACCAGGCAGGCGGTATTGTTTTCTTCAGTACTATTGCAAGTTCATTATTCTCATTGATCTTACACTTCTAATCAAGGTACATGCAACCCACCATCCACCCCTTCTTACTAGGAGGCTTAGAGGGGCATAAATATCCTCTTTGTGTCTTCAGAGCTTTTTTTGTCTTTAGCTAATTTCTTTACCTGTCTTTACCAGTGTTTTCTTCACTTTCACCAGCTGGGGATAATCTTCTTAACCACTGCTCCTCTGACGATTATGATGAGTCGTTCTCCGGGGACGCCTGAATATTAATTTAGGAAACAGATGGTCCTCCAGGTGCGACCGTGTGCGTACAGTCGGGAGGAAAAGTTCGCCTAGTATTCCACTGCGTCTAGTTTATATTTTTGGTATGCCTGTCCCTTTCCTGCCTGAAGCATTTACATCAAGGGCCTCATCTATGGGCAGAGACATACTAAACCTCTCTCGGCCTAGGAGTGTCAGCCAGCAGAAGGAAGTGAGGAGAGGTGAGATATTAGGTCAAATTTGGCCCCATCTGTCAGTCCTCTTCCTCATTGGTCCACCGCTATGAGAGTTACAGGCTACCTACGCTATCTGATTGGCCCAGCCGTTGCTAGGATACAGAATGCCCCCTTCAGGCAGGACATATGGCAACCCTGGCGACATGGGTGCGTATATCCTTGAGCCTAGGAGGGTTTCTAACACCTCTTCCCTAGCGATTTATTCTGACTATTATATCCTACTGTCATTTGGTGTGTTATTCATGTCTTTTGAGAACTGACAGCTAAAGTAAAAAAAAAATAAATAAATAAAAAGGAGAGACTAAGAAGGAGAATACGACCTTGTCTTTGTCTCCTGGCGCTCTGCTCTTCTCTGCTCGACACAAAAGCAAGGCATGATGGACGACACAACCTCTTCAAGCTCAAGCTGGGGACGATTTTCTTATTTATTTTTGCTCCCGTGATTATTTTATTCACCATAGGCTATGCTTTTCAAACTGGAAGGTCTAGATACTGCATTCATGAACTCCCGCTCTCCTGGGGGCTTTCCTAAGTTGACCAAAATCGTCTGTAGCCAGCAAGAACAAACGACGTCAGTGGATTCAAGCGGTTACTTTTATTCACCCCGTCTAGAGCAGAGGGGTATTACAAGCTGAATAAAATCGTCTGAGGGCAGCAAGAATAAATTAAAAAAGAGGGGTGAGTGACCCCCGACCCACCAACCACAACAACAATGGCTGCTCACGTCGCTCGACTAAAAATCCACAGCCGACGACACAGGGGAGAGGGCGGCCTGACGCGTGAATGCCGAAGTGGATGGCTTGTCGGTGTCGTCGGGTGATTGATCGGGGGCTGACCAATGAGCTCTTTGCATGTGACCGACGAGCCTACTGGGAGGGAGGGAGGGAGAGAGGAAGGGCGCTTTAATAATCTCATTTTTTGTGTGTTTCCCATTACTTTTCATTCTCGCTCCCAAAATGATTCGGATAGGCTCAGATGAAAAAAAAAAAAAAAATCATTCACTATTAGTATTCTCTGTTAAGACGAATAAAATGGACTGGTCGTATCAAAAACAGAGATCGTCACAGCATAATGGTATTTTTTTTTTTTTTTTCTGCTCCACCATTACGACAGAGCCTTCTTATGCTGACAAGAAAAAGAAAAAATCGTCTATTACACAATGAAAAAAATCATTCCTCGTATTGAATAGGTTAGTCATGGCTGCTTTGGATTACACTTATATTTATTTGTTCGCCAGTTTCTTGTTCGTTCATTTGTTTCTCGTCCCTCATTTTCTTATAGTCCTTTGGTCGTTCGCTTCCCTTTTCGTTCGTTCGTTTCGTCCATCCGTTAGTCCATTCCTTTGATTGCTTGTCTCTCCGTTCGTCTCCTTCGTCACGCTTCGCCGTACTGCCGATGTGTTTTATTCCAGCGCCGCTCGAGTCGTAAATCCGGCGGTGTGACTTGCATGGATTTATCGGTGGCCGTAGATGGCGTGATTAATCCCGAGAGAGGCGATGGAAAAACTAGTTGACATTATGAGGAAACACTGCGTGTGTGTGTGTGTGTGTGTGTGTGTGTGTCAAAGCACACGTACGTATGTACATACACTTTGAGCAAGGGAATGTGGAAGTAAGAGTTATCATTGGTAAATCACATACACACACACACACACACACACACACACACACAGAGTATCATAAACCGGCAGCCAGCAGTGGAATAAGAAACTTAAGTCTTATAGTCAATGTGACATAAAAACCTTGCATACACTCATTTAGATTCAAGAACAGCTTAACTTACTTGAAGGTGAAGCACATATTGACTGAGGGACCATGTCGTAGGATTGCTGGTCCTGTTTATGTCTAGGTCTGGTATTAAAACCCCTAGAAATTTACCTAGAAATATACTGAAAGTTTTACAATATTGGTCCACTATGCTAAAACCAATACCAAATTGTCGCTAAGCAGAAAGTTAATATTTCTTAGATTTAATTACAAAAGCACTGAATTGGCATTTTTTTTTTTTTTTTTTAACTTGCCTTCTCTTTTCGGTGTTTGGTGAGGAGGCGTCTGTGACAGGGGGAAAAAAATCTCTTCTGTTGAGGGAGCATTTTTCCTCAGTCAACTGCATTTTCAAACCCCTAAAGCCCGAAGGTGTTTGTTTTATTTTACTGCTGTTACATGCAGACGATTGTATTTGGTAATGCCTCACGAACAGGAGGGCACTAGTGAAGCACATATCTAACCCTTCAAATTAAAAAGTCCCTCTTATCTGAATAAATTCGTTTGGTTGCAAGGGAAAGTTAATGGAGCAGACACCATGCAGCTAGAATAAAATGTGAAATGTGTCATAATAGTGAACATGTTAATGTGTGTAATTTTACAGTGCGCCTGCGAAGTCCATGCATTTGTACACGCGATTGAGAACGTATTCCACAAATGTTCACTGAAATCCCAACTGATCATTATAGCTCGTGAAATTCAGAGAACACTAATCTGTTATCATCTGACTGTGCACTATTTTTATATATATAAAAAAAAAACTTTCAAATGTCGCAAGCAAGCAATAGTCATCCTAATAAAAATGGACTGACCAACGTGGAATGGAATGACCAAGTAATTTGTAGTTCGTCTTTTGCATTAAGTGTTCACTGTTCTTTTTAATGATCCACTGTGTTCATAATTCCATATTTCTTGTTGTTTGACTGCTAAACCTTTGCTGTTTAACTGCCAGGAATAATTTCTTTAATCAGCCAGTCAGTCACACCAAGCTAACACACCCATACAACAACACACACCTACCTTGAACTCAGTCTGCACATACCTTGGCAGACAGGCATCACAAACACCAGCTTAATCTGCGCGTATGACTGAAAACACACACACACACACACACACACACACACACACACACACACACACACACACACGGAGGCAAGCAAGCATGAAAAGCAAGCAAGATATTCCTTCCTATACCTCTCATGTTTATTCTCTTTGGCTCTGAATTTAAACGACTGAAATCTACCGGCCGTGACTCTGAGACCAAACACGACCTCGGCACACACGACCCCCACACACACGACTCCTACACATGCCTCAAACATGACTCCCACACAAGCCCTCAAACATGGCTCCCACACCGGACCCTTACACACGACTTCCACACATGACCACCACATATAATTCCTAAAGCATGACCCTTAGATCCCATCCTTACATACGACCTCTATATACGACCCTCCACACACAACTCCCACACCCAACCTCCCACACACGACCCCTACCACAATACCCCAACACCCAAACATACACATGATTCTCACATCCCCACACACGACCCCAACACCCGCCCGCATACGACCTCCAAACGACCCCTACATACACGATCCCCTACCCGACATAGGACCTCCTATACCAAAAAAGAACTTACGATAATTTTCCTCTCGTAACTAAGCTTTATTTTTGTAGAATGATCAATAACATAAGCTATAGGATGTTCTAAAAATCCTATCCAAGTTCCATCTACAAATGTGAATATTACTTGTAACGAAGAACTGATCGTAAATGTATTTGTGAATCAGTATCCTAGGTAGCGAGTAACAATATATGGTTATTTTTTCCCTTAAAAAACAAGACACATTAGATCCTTACACAGTCCTTCACTGTCCTGCCTCTACAAACAAATCCTTGATACACCACGAAGTCAATAATAAATCTGTTTGTGAATATCAATCCTATAGCCTCCTCTCCTTGTCCCTGCCGCAAAAGCAAACCTTAGTTACAAAAGAGTTCACTGAAGTCTCTCTGTATAGCTCGTTCCTGTACTTTTTCCTTCTTTTCTGTCCATCCATCCATACAACATGCAGTCCTGCACTTTATTGCCTCTTGAATTAAAAACATAAGGGCCAAGGGCTAATTTAGTTCCAGACATTGACGGGAAGGGTGACCAGTCATAATTCCCTGAGTGACATTCCGTAAGCAATAAATCCCAATCAGACCCCTATGGGCTACATCAGGCTGGAGCGACCTAACTCACCAAACCACCATGAGTTTATTATATTCTTTGTATGGTTACCGCTAAATGTAATAAATAGTTTCTTGTAGTATCGTAAATCATTTGACTTGACACTCAGTGCAGTCACCTGACGGTTAGACAACATCAATAAGGAGAAACGTGGGCGCCCCAGTTACCATATACCCTACAAAACAATTCTTCTATACGTAAGTGAAATTACCTTTGTTTGTGTGTGAATACTGTACCATCCTTTCACTTTCCTGTTCATGCTTTTCCACAAGGGGAAGGCAGTAGCGCTTGCGTCGCATTTCCTACTCACAAATCGAAGCACCTGAATTTGGTTTGGAGTCCGTGAGGCGCTTGTACATGGTTTGTTTCTCCTAGTACCTGTTTAGTCAGCAGTACAAATGGAAACCTGGATTTACGTGTGGTATTGACTATCGCGGGTCGAATATTTGGGGAAGATAAGGACACGGCAAAATTCACTGTCTGTCTTAGTTACCCCCCTGCAGTCGACAGGCACTAATCATGAGCCATCGTTTTCTTCCTGTCCTACAAAACCCAGGCTTAATTACGACAGCGAGATGGTCTTAAGTCTGATGGTTAATTTCCGCTCAAAATCTATATTTCTGAGAGGGCGTGCGACAGAGGGAGGATAATGATCGAGTATCCTGATTTCCTGTATCCTTTCTGCAAATACAAAGCTAAACAAAAACAAAATAATCCTTAGTTTTTAGCTGCTATAGAGAAATGACCCTAGGTTTGCTTGTGATTTTCCGCCGAAGGTCTATTGTTTTGCAGCCATGTGTGACGGGAATAAAGTAATGATTGTGTACATTGATTTCCCTATCTATTCTGTATAAAAATTAAGGTGTACATTGATTTTCTTACCCTTTGTGCAGAGAGAAAGCTAAACAAAACCAAAATACACCTTAGATGCTATTGAGAAAAATAAGTTTGTTTGGAAATCTCAGGGCCAGGTCTATTTCTGCGAGGGTGTGCGACCGGGGGAAGGTAATGACCGAGGGGGAGGACCCGGGGAAAATTGGCCTCCCTCGTTATTTTTAGGCGTGTTTTAATCGTGGAGATGTTGGTGCGGGATCCATTGCGCCGGCCCGGGTCTCATATTGCAGGTAGCCTTTTAATTACGCACCTGGATGGGTATTATAAGACCCGGGATTCAGGCAAACCTTGGCACGTGTGGTTAACCCCTACACTACGACGACTCTCTCTCCTCCCTCTCTCTCTCTGCATGCTCTTCCTTCCTCCATGTCATTAGTTCAGAAAGACAGAACGGCAGGGGTTAGATAAAGGTCCCTATCTCGTCTCGTCTGGAGATAGGGACCTCAAGCTACTATAAAAGCTCACAGCTAGGCCGCGTATAACGGCGTGGAAAGAAACCTCCTCAATTACTGAAAGACACCATTCAGACAAAAAAATTTTAATTCTGAATGAAGGTGCTCCTCATCCGAGAGTTATATAAGGGGATGCGGTATAACCTTATTTTTTGTCGATATAATATACTTTAGCATACAATAAGCATGGGAGGGTTAAATGCAATTATTGTGTCGCATCGGATCCCCCAAATCAATATGGCTAACTGTAATCCAATATCCTCCCTTGAACATAAATCCTGCATCGCACTGGTGGGTTAATCGCTCCCTCTGTCAGTATCTCATTAAGCTGTGTATCTGCATTACTGAACTATGCAGGCAAATGTATGAATATCCAATAGAGTAATTAGCGTAATCTGCTTATCTGCGTAAAGACCAGAATATGTTTGTCAGTAACTTAGATGATAAAGGCCACGGTGTCTGTGGTGGTTGTAGAGGGGAAAGGATTGTACTGGACTCTCTCACCTTCTCCACCTTCGCTAATGAACGGCAGATACAGGGCTGTCCATATATTGCCCCAACTTGCTACTTTTGGTGTGTTGTGGGGATGGCTTACTCGTGGTCTGCGTTACTATACTGTTTTCACCTTAACTTGGACCAAATTTTAGCTCCCTTCCAGCTTATTTCACAGAGTTCAATGGTAGAGAAAGCCAATACTGCAGCTCTACATCCTTTCTACAACACGCTTCTGCGGGTAGCGTCATACTAGTGTGCTTATCAATTGTTGAAACCCAACACTGAAGATGGAGAGATAGCAATTTTAGGCCAAGTTAGTGTAAAAAGAGTAAAATGCCCATCCAACATTAAACTGGATGAGAACTATAATCACTGATACATCTATATAAGAAATACATGTCACTGGCTGTGTCATTTCCACACGTATGGATAACACTCATGCGCCCACACCAGCAGACCGAGCCGTTTCCTCAACACGCGAGAACTGACACAGGGACGCAATATATGAATCATCCTATACAGTATATGAACGCCTGGTGGTCTAGTGTTAAAGACAGCAACAGAAGTCATGAATTTGATTTACACACATAAGTTCCAAAATAACTGTGGCTGTTGGTGGTTTCTCATGTATTTGCCCTATTTCACCAAGCACGTAGGCTAGTCGTTTATTTTGCTCTTACTCTACCTTGGCCCAGATTTTCGTCCTTTTGCAGCTTATCTCACTTAGGGCAATGGCATAAAAGACATTGCTACGACTCTACTTCCTCCCCATAGTACTGTTTCGTGACTAGCACCATATTCAAGTGTTAATCTACTGTTACAACTCGGTAATCAATATGGCGATATGGCACTTTTAGGCCAAGTTAGAGAAAACGGGGTACATCACTTAGCATTCATATCTCGAATCTGCTGACATCCTTTAGGCTTTATTTTTGCTACTTTCAGACGATTTAATTTTACTTCGGAAAGATCTCTCGTCCTGAAGGGATTACTGCGGAAAGATCTCTCGTCCTGAAGGGATTACTGAAGGCGATATCTTAGCCTTCAAGTTGGCCATTCCTTCCCAAAACTGAACAGAATCGTGTGAAGCTGACAAGAGTAAACTGAACGTCACTCCATTGAAGGAGTTGAGTGCGTTAGCCTGGTCTTGCATCCCAACACATTAAAGAGGATTATGCTGTACTGCGTGTTATTGTTTTATGTGACTGTAAAAGCAGAGACACACAACACTGTCAGGGGTCACTATAAAATATCGTCCCTAAGCTTCCTCCTTCACAGCGATTACGGATATTTCGGAATAATCTCCCTGGCTTCAGACCATTTTATTCAGCTTAAGGGAGAGGTTGTTCATACTAGATGGGTTCGATTTAGCTTTCATTAATTTCTTCAGTAATAAGACTCTTTCCAAAGGTGAATAAAATCACCTGGAAGTACGTAAAAAATAACATCTTACTGACGAAGGTGACAGGTACTGGGAGACGGCAGGTGGAATGGAAATGATATCGTATTGAAGGGTTAATGATTGTGCACCCTCTACCTGACCTAAAATTGCAGTCTCTATTTTGAATACTGAGTTCTGACAACAGATTAACACTTGTTTATGGTGCTAGTCACGAAGAAGTGCTACGGAAAGCCTGTGGAGCCATAACATTTCTATTTGTCACTGAAGCACGTGAAATAAGTGGAAAATGGAGATAAATCTAGCCAATTTAGAGTGAAAAGAGTAAAGCTATACCCATCTCTACATAATATTTCCTTCGAACTTCACCAATAGATAATTTAATTTCAAAGTGGGTCTACAAGTACTCTACATGTGAGCTCAGTTTTATCTATCGACCTGTGTGTGTGTGTGTGTGTGTGTGTGTGTGTGTGTGTGTGTGTGTGTGTGTGTGTGTGTGTGTGTGTTTGTATTATTAAGCTACACACACTCCGTATGTGAGCTCAGTATTATCTATGGAGCTGCGTTTTCTATGTTCCCTTTTTTCATTTTTCACCCCCTCAACTGAGGACGTCCTTCTTCATTCTGTTCTTGCTGATGTCAGATTTCTATTCACGTATTTCTCATTCTGTGGTAGCTAACGTGATAGTAATTAATTCACGTCTTTTTCATTCTGTTCAAGCTAGCGTGACGATATTATTCACGCTATTTTAATTCTTATCTGGCTTATGGAAACTATTTAAGTTGTCTTTTTCATTCTGTTCTTGTTTATCAGATTTTTCTTTTTTTATTCACGACTTTCTCTTTGTGTTCTTGCTAACGATAGAATTACTTATTCACGAAAAAACTGGCTACTTGTCTTTATTATTATTATTATTATTATTACTATCATTACTTAGACCTCTGCTATCCACAACTTATAACAAATACAACACTGCCGCAGGGACAAGGGGCATTATCAAGCTCTCCTTACCAGCTCCCATGGTTGTGAAAACGAGAGTCTCATCTCCATACTGATACTCAACACTATCCTTTAAGGTCTTTATGATTTAATTAGCTCTAGTCTGCTTTACGGTTTTACTGGCCATAATTTACAGCACAGCGGCAAGTAAAGAATACCTTCATTGCACGACTGCTGATGGCCAGACAGATGCTACTTACAAGTCACATAAGTTTTGACCAGGATAAGTCTTTTAAACCCTTCAGGCTTAAAATATATATAAAATTTTTTGTATATACGTTCATCTTTACTCAGAGAAAAAACCTTCATAGTCAAACTGAAATGATCGTTGAAATAAAAACTAAGCTCACAAAATTCGACTTTTTTTTTATATAATACTTTACTAATACGAAGACTTATTTACCACATAAACTGAGTAACGTAGTTCCTAAATATTTCCCTTGAACTTGTGTTGTGTGTTTACGTCAGAACGGAGACCAGCCTGGGGCATCTGAATCCATTATGTTAGAATCAAGCAGGGTATCCTATTCCAAATCTTACATCAAGGACTCCTAGATAACCCATTCCCCCTTATTCTAGTCTAAGTAGCTTTTGGATTTTTTTTTTAAATTTCTCCACTGCAATGGCTTCTTTCTCTTGGTACCGAACTCGTTTTTTTTTCCTTTCAGTTTGAGATATTTTTAACGGGAAGGGATGAACACAGAATTACTGAAATATGACTGCAAGACGTGTTCCCTGAGACGAATATAACATTTTTGGAAGTAGAAGAATGAATGTGAAAAAGATGCTACTGTAATGAAGAGGTTAATGTAAGAGGATCAGGAAAGCAGAGAATTATGATGGAAATCCTACGGGTGTTTTCAATTTGCCATCTCAGTTTAGGAATAAATCTTGATCATTTTCTTCGCCCCTGTGCACTAGCAAACACTGTGGCTGTGTCGGGACCGGGAGTAAAATATAATATACTGCATTCAAATAGAATAATTGTGTGAGATTATATTGGTAAACACCGGATGAGGGCGAGACAGAGGTGGCAGGGGGTGTGTCGATGATATATACACCGTGTGATATAACGACACTGGGGAGATATAAGCGAGACCACGGAGGGGGAGATTAAAACGCCAGCTCACCGTAATGAAGAGAGATGGCGTGTATGTGCAGATGAGCAGGAATTAGCTAGAAACCACAAAATTACCTCCGTCGGATACGTTCAGCCAGCGCACGGAGCATTTTGTAGCCAGCACGTCACTTTAACTTCCCTAATGTTACGGTTTGACGCTCCCGCCCTTCCCTCCATGCCCTGTCCCTCTATCCCCCCTACCCTAACCATTGCACCCCTCACCCATACCCCCGCCATCACCACCTCCTTCGTCTTTCCTACCTCCTCCCCTCCTCTCGCCCCCCTCCTCCTGCCCCACCCAGGTCGTTTCGCAACCCACGCTACCCCGTCATACACCCACACTTCCTCTCCACCGTATTTATAAAGCCATGTGTTCATACTTTATCCATGCCTCTCTTTGCCTCCCCATTTCCTTCTCTTCAGATCTCCTGCTGCCCCGCTTTCACGTCTACCTCTCCACCCTGCTTGCTGGCCTCTCCTTGTCTCATTCCTCCCACTTCAAATCCATTGCGCCTAAAGTTAAATCGCGCACGCGCGCACGCACGCACGCACACGCACACACACACACATTTCCCCTCTACCATGTTCATTTTCCCATACGCTCCTTCTTCATCCTCTTCATCCACGTCTCTCCATCCCTCATGCCATTTTCTTCTATGCCCTTCATCTTCTCTTAGGTCCCATCCACACCTTACCTCCCCCGTCACACACCCATGTTTCATCTCCACTCTGTCTATTGCTCATGTGGTACTTTATTCACTCTTACTTGTCCCTCTCTATGTATGTGCCTCTCTCGTCACTCATACCTGTTATATACAAAAACGGAGTAACTATAACCTGAAAATTCCTCAGCGCTGTCCCTTCCAAAGAAATTCAAGGGACAAAATAAGCGAGTTTTCAGATGTGGCAAGGTACGTTCTTTCCACACCTACATTCATAATAATCCCTATCATATCTTGTACATGATTTTATCCTGTGAAGTAATTAACACTCACACCTTACTTCCTCGAATCAGGTGATATTCTTTATGCTTATTTTTACTATATACTGTACGATGATTTTACTAACTTCTGAGGAGACTTTATAATGCAAGGCTAAGTGAAAGCTGTTTCTTACTTGTTCGAAGACTCTCCTAGTCGTGTATTACTTTTACGTTAACTTGGCCTAAAATTGGCATCTCTCCATCATGTATGCCGTATTTAACAGCAGAATAACACCAGAATATAACGCTAGTCACAAAGAGGTGCCATGGAAACGATGTGGAGCCGTAGTATTCTTTTTCGGCCGCTGAGCTACGTGAAATAAGCTGCTAGAATACAATGCTAGTCCCAAAAAGGTGCTATGGAAAGGATGTAGAGCCGTAGTGTTGTCTTCTTCAGTCACTAGGCTACGTGAAATAAGGTACTATGGGATGAAAATCTGGGCCAAGTTAAGGTGAAAGGCGTTTAGATCCATCACCCTCTGCTACTCAATACCCTGTTCACTTAGATGATGTTCATATTTATTTATTTTTTATTTGTGGACGATTTTATTCAGCGTGGTCAAGACTTTCATACCTGGAAGGGTGCGAGACTTACTTCATTAACCCTTTATGAGAGAGAGAGAGAGAGAGAGAGAGAGAGAGAGAGAGAGAGTCAGGTCCTTCCTAAGCTACAATAACCTGGAAAACAAATTAAATCCCTTATCTCAGTCTTACCCTTCCACTTCCTTTCAATACGATGACTCTATCTTTCTTATCACCATTTTTATCGTGTTTAGGAAGAGACATTTGAGGTGGACGAGTTAGGTAAAGCCTTCATTAACACCTTCTCTGCAAAACGTCTCTCTCAAGGTGAAGAAAACAGCCTCAAGAAAAAATGAAGACGATACCTTAGTGAATTTGTTTCCAACTCAAAACAATAGCACAATATTCTTTTTTTTTTTTCCAGTTTATTCATGAAGCCAACAAACTTTTTTTTTTTTTTTTTTTTTTTTTTTTTTTTTTTTTGGATAAGGAAATCCTACATGAAATAAAGGGGATAATGAAACTCTAATCCTACCAACTCGAAGCCTCCTAAACTTCTTATAATAATTATGAAATTGGGAGAAAAAAATTTAATAAAGAAGGATCGTATGGAAGATCTTAAAATAATTCATAGCTAGGTCTTCCCCTTCAACTCTCTCATGGTGGGACAACTCTAGTACTCTGGTACCACAAAGGCCTGATTTTTTTTTTTTAATTCTGCTGAGTGAGTCATAGGAGCCTAAGCGTTAATCACAGACATGAAGAGTCCCCCCCCTCCTCTCTCTCTCTCTCTCTCTCTCTCTCACACACACACACACACACACACACACATACACACACACACACACACATTCCCACTTTCATTCATCATACTCACCGTGGCCTACAATTCACTAACTTCACCCCGTTTCCCTTCCCTATAATCACCTTTTGCATTACATATTTCTCCTCTTACCTTGTTGATACGGCTCGTTATTCTTATGAACTAACCACCACAACCACCACCACCACTACCACACCACCAACACCATCACCACCACCATCACCTCCTCCATCACCCCGAACATCACCGCCACCAGTACCGCCACCACCTCCATCATCACCACCACCATCACCATCACCTCCTCCACCACCACCATTCCTGCAACCTTATCAGCTCGAGAATTTCCTTTATTTCATGTAAGTCCCAAATTATTCGTATTCAGTCATGGGGAGACATTTCCTACAGCAGTAACATGAAACCTGCCCCTAGCCTCCTCATGGTCCAAGGTTTCCCTCTAAATTATGCATAATCGTCTGGAGGCAGCAAGAATTACTAAAAATAACGTGTTAGCATCTTGAAGGAATAAGATGAATCGTTTCTTCATCATTTCCAACGTCTTCACAGCCACTTCTCTCACCATCACGCCCTCGTCTTACAATTTTCAGAGTGTTGAAGCTTCTTGTGGTGTATGTTTGCTTCTTCAAGACGATTTTCTTTCCCTTCTATATGACGATTTTGTTCAGATGAGATATTTTCAACTGAACGGGTTAGAAATGTTCATTACCCTTATCTAAAACTTCCAGTGTTACAGCAAGACAATTAGATTCAGGTAAGGAAACATACCCTGAGCTTAAAAGGTTAGAAACATTCGCTTTTGGTATATTAGAGACGATGTTATTTATTTATTTTTTTTTTTTCCAGGATACAGCCAGACAACTTTACTCAGCTGAAGAATGACCCCTCAAACAACCAACCCCCTTCCTCTAGCGCTGATCAGTTCTTTCTTGCTACATTTAGACGATTTTATTCAGCTCGCCAGAACGCTCAATCCACAAATACCCATCTTTTCCATTTGTTTTTTTCATTATTGCTAGTCAGGTGATTTTACCCTAACTCTTTCAATGTCGTGATGTGTTACTTATATACATTTTTTTCTACGTGATCTATTATTATTATTATTATTATTATTATGATAATGATGATGACGATGACGATGATGATGACGATTATTATTATTATTATTATTATTACTGTATTATATTTGATAAGGCTTCTGGCGTTAACGGGATTAGGGATATTTTTTTCAGTGCAATATTGATACACGATCATATTTCATCTTTTTTACTTATAAAAAAAAAAAAACGGAATTTAAAGACGCATTATTTCGATAAATTTTGTTACACGATCATTTTTTTTTTCTTTTTTTGTTTTTGAAAAGACTCGTATTAAAGGAGTTAAGGGAAGCTATTTTCAAACCATGCCAATCGAAAAGCGTCCCCCAAGTTGAATAGATCCTCACTTAACACGTCCTCTGGGTGAAAGGGTAAAGACAGAGCCCTTAACTCACAGCCACCCTCCTTCCCTCACACCCCATCGTCGTCCTGGCCACATCAGCACTAATTCCCCCTCCATCCCCCTCCATCCTCCCCCGTCATCTATTCACCCATCTATCCCCATTTAGCCAGCGTTTCCACATCCTCAATTTCCACACCCCATCCTCTTCTTCCAGGGCTCATTTCGGACAAAAAAAAATGGAAAAGAAAAAAGGAAAAAGAATGCATATATAATCAAAAGGAAAAGATAACATTACCCATTACACATTCAACAAATTTCACACCCTATTCTCCTCCTCCAGATTTCATTCCACGTTCTTTAAAAAAATAAATAAATAAAAGGTAACATAATGCACTACACATATGAAAAAAATTGGCCATAGGATGATAACAGAAAAAAATCCAGTATTACTCATTCTACAGCAAAACATGCATCTTGCAGAACTTAAAAATAAATGCTTCATATTACACATTCTATAAAAATTCCAGCACAATAATTATGGAAAAGCTTATTGATTACTCATTTTGCACTGAAAAAAAATTGAAAACATTATTAAAAAGGGAAAAGGATACATAATAAAATCAACACAACAGAAAAGAAAAAAAAAAGAGAGAAGTGAAGAGTTGCACATTTGACAAATTACCAAAAACGGAAGTAAATACAAAATAAGGCAAAATGGTTACATATCATACACTCCATACAAAAAATTAAAATGTAGAATGAAATGGAAACTAGAAAAGGTCACACACACATAACACATTCCACGTTAAAAAAAAAAAAATACCGAACGCAGAACACAAAAATGAAAAGGTTGTTACATATACACTGGGGGTGGACGGAGCGACGGTGTTATGAGAGAGAGATTACGTCAGGGATTGCGTGCGTGACTTTGGGCTCTGTGTTTTACGAGCTGGGTTGCGTTTCCCATTTCACTTTTATAGCACGAGGGTTATAATTTGTGCCGTTCGTAGGTAAACACTTGGGGGTGGCGTGGGTGAGGTGGAGGTGTGGGTGGGTGGGGTGGAGGTCTGTGTGTGTGTGTGTGTGTGTGTGTGTGTGTGTGTGTGTGTGTGTGTGTGTGTGTGTGTGTGTGTGTGTGTGTGTGTGAGAGAGAGAGAGAGAGAGAGAGAGAGAGAGATTTATGCACGAGTATTTTGTAAAATGGCAAGAAAATAATATAACGAAACCTGAAACATAAATCTGTTCAGTAATACTCGTAAGCCTAAATTAATGGGTACATAGCATGGTTAAATAATAATAATAATAATAATAATAATAATAATAATAATAATAATTAATAATAAATAACAACTCATACGGAATTTTTGCCTCTGACGTCAATGTGAATGTTTTCTGCTCACCAAAACTCATTCCCTTCTCAGTGTGTTCTGCCTAATACCCTCCTTGATGCCTCACACTGTTTATTCACTTTTCGGAGACGAGATAAGTCCTACCCACTGATGTATCATTATCCAGTCACAAGCTATGCAGACTTCAACAGAAAATTTGGGGCTTCACACAGTTTGGATGCATGTCCTTATAAACTCTCCTCTCATCCGTTGAAGTAAGTGTGTATCATCATCGTTTCTGGCCACTATAAAAAGACAGAAGCTAGAAAAAAAAAATGAAATCGTTGTTTACTGTCAGATTGAAAAAATATTACGCCCATCCTTATTACCTGGGCCTATTGCTGTCAGGTAGTCAGTCGCAAGAGGGCATAATCGATAAAACTATCCAGTAGGTGTTATTGCTCCGACTATAAGCAACCACTTCTTAACCTTTTTCAGCTAAAGTATAGAAATAGCCACAATGACAGTACTCAATAAAAACATTAACTAAAAGCGAAGTTTATCGGTACTTGCTACCCAAACTGTGTAAAATATGCCCCCAAACTTTCCACTGATTTATGTATAGTGTATGACTGGATATTGATACATTAGCGGCTGAGGCATATTTATCTCACCCTAGAGAAGTGAATTAATTGTAGTATCACGCACTGCTCCCTGTTCATTCCCACAGTCTCTCTTATACCGACTTCCGCACACCAATGTCTTCCCCTCACATCCACGAACTCTTACCACATTCACCCGTACACACTACACTCAAGCTTAAAAAAACCTTTTCAATTTTCTTGCAATGCTCCTTTTCTCGGCCTGTAAGTTTCTTTCTCTTACACAAACACCTCGCATCTCACAAGCTCAAAGCCCCCTTCCCTAGCAGTACAAAAATGCCATCTCATCTCTGCAAGGTGGTGTCACATTGTCACAGTTCCCATACTTATCTGTCAGCCTTCTAAAACTCCCTCCTTCCTCTGACATTTGATGAGTACAGTCCACTTCCTAACCCCACTACTAACCCAATCCTATCAACTTTCCCTTCCATCTGCCACTACGCTCTTCCGTCTTCATCAACCCCCTTCCTCGCCTCAATGTTATCTTCCACTCACTCATCTTCCCATCCACCTCTACACAACCCACACTCTTTCTCTCCCTCTCACCTCCCACCCCCTCACCACTTACCACCCCGACCCACATCCTCATCTTTCACCGCTCCCTCTCACAACCTCACCTCTCACCCCTGTCGCCTCTCACCACCCCCTCCCACAAACTGGCATCTCACTGCCCCCTCCCACCCTTTCACCTCTCACCGCCCCCTCCCACCGCTTACCTCTATACACATCCCTCCCCTTCCCTCTCAATACCCTCTCTTACCCATTCATCTCAACATGGTCTTCTGCCTCTCCTCTCTCCCGTTCCAGCCCTTCCCTTACCTCTATCCGTCCACTACCTCCCACTCACTCTTTCACCATCCCTTCCCACCCACTCACCGCTCCACAACCCCCCCTTCTCTCCCATCCCCCCTCCTCATACCCTCTCTCTTCCCACCCACCTCCTTACACCTCCCTCTCATTTAACCCCCACTCACTTCACAACTACCCAACCACCCCTCCTTCACTTCCCACTCCCTCCCCCCTCTCTCCTTCCCTCCCACCCACTCACCTTTACAGAATTCCCTCTCTCTCACAACTCCCCCCACCTCTCTCACCTCCCTCCCTCTCTCACTCTCTCACCTCCCTCCCTCTCTCCCTCTCTCACCTCCCCCCCTCTCTCACCACCCCCTAAAGGCAGGCTCCACTTACCTGTCATTACCTGGTAAATCGTAATTATTAGCGAGCATTATGGCGCTGCTCCATACGTCATCTCGCACCGGAGGATGTGGCCGCTGCGAATGCATATTAAACGCAAACTCGCGAATTATATTTCCTCCCTCTGCTCTGCTCCGGCTCCTCTTCCTCCTCCTCCTCCACCTCCTCCTTGTCTGTCCGTTTCCGTCCTTCCTCCTCCCCTCCTCTCTCACTTTCTCTCCTCTCCCCCTCCTCTCTCTCTCTGCTCTGATGGCTCCTCCTCTTCCTCTTCCATCTCAACCTCCTCTTGTTCCTCCTCCTTGTCTGTGCGTTCCCCTCCTTCCTCCTTCCTCCCATCTCTCTCTCTTTCTCATCCTTTCTCTCCCTCTGCTCCTTCTCCTCTTCCTGTCCTCATTTACACCTTCACCTCCTCCTCTTCTTCCTTCTTTTCTACGTCTCTCTCTCTCTCTCTCTCTCGTAATTAGGCTAATATTAGGTACTGGTGGACGCTATTGAGCAATACCTTTCCCCTCAAACAGAAATATCTTTGTCAACATTTTCCCCTTTTCCCTGAGTTTAGAAGGAATTTCCCCCATTTTCCTAAGCTTAACCCTTTCATTACCAGACACCTGAAGCTGAAAGAAATCGTCTGGGAGAAGCAGGAAGATAATTAGGGAAGACGAGACAACACCGAGGGAGTTAAGAGACGTTTTAAGTACTTCACAAGAAAAATAAAAGCCTCCATACACTCTTAAAATAATCTTCCAAGGGTGGAGAACATAAATTATTAAAGAAGCCATTGTACTGAAAGGGTGAATATTACTTCCTTAATTATTTCCCTGAACGCGAATATTTCCTTCATTTATTAATTCCGTTCTTTTATTATTCAACTGGGTTCCGTATTCCCGTCAGTTAAAGCATCTCCCTAACGCCTCCTCCTAAGCGATTTATTTATTACACGTTTACTATCGTTTTTTGTGATGCTTAAATCATTCTAATATCGCCATAATCTGGTTAAGTAAGGTACAAAATTATACTGTCCAGTCATATCCACAAAAATAAATCGCTTAGGAAGAGGTGTCAGGGAGCTTCTTTAACAGACGAAAATATGGGCCTAAAAAAAAACTCATATTCATAAGAGGTTGAGGAGGTATAAAGAAAGCAAAAAATACTTCACAGGGACATAAGATGATAATTTCTTGGCCTTTAAGGTCTTTATTTCTTGGATATTTCTTGGACTTTAAGATCTTTATTTCTTGGATATTTCTTGGACTTTAAGATCTTTATTTCTTGGATATTTCTTGGACTTTAAGATCTTTATTTCTTGGATATTTCATGGACTTTAAGATCTTTATTTCTTGGATATTTCTTGGACTTTAAGGTCTTTATTTCTTGGATGTTTCTTGGACTTTAAGATCTTTATTTCTTGGATATTTCTTGGACTTTAAGGTCTTTATTTCTTGGATGTTTCTTGGACTTTAAGATCTTTATTTCTTGGATATTTCTTGGACCTTAAGATCTTTATTTCTTGGACTTTAAGGTCTTTATTTCTTGGATATTTCTTGGACTTTAAGATCTTTATTTCTTGGACTTTAAGGTCTTTATTTCTTGGACTTTAAGATCTTTATTTCTTGGATATTTCTTGGACCTTAAGATCTTTATTTCTTGGACTTTAAGATCTTTATTTCTTGGATATTTCTTGGACTTTAAGATCTTTATTTCTTGGATATTTCTTGGACTTTAAGATCTTGTTTCTTGGACTTTAAGATTTTTATTTCTTGGATATTTCTTGGACTTTAAGGTCTTTACTGATTGGACATTTATTGGACTTTGATCTTTATTTCTTCCTTGTCTTGGGTTTCTTATTGGGTTTAATCTGATTTTTTCCTCATTTTATTGGGACATATATAATTTCCTTTAATTGGGCCTGAGAGAATTGTTCTACTTATTGATTAAAGATTTTCCTATCTTACATGTCCAACACACACACACACACACACACACACACACACACACACACACACACATACACAAAACATCATTTCCACACACACACACATAACAAACACATCATTCACACACACACACACACACACACACACACACACACACACACACACACAAAATTCATCATCGGACTGAAATGGGTGACACGAATAATTTTTTTCCTAGCATGGGTAACTGCTCTGCTCTTGTCGAAAATTATCCTCCGCATTTCCTAAGCCAAAGACTATTAATCAGAGTCCATTAGCCATTAAATATATATGAGCAAGTTTCATTTATTTTTTATATTTATATCTTTATTTTTTGTGTGAAGTTCGGTGACGTCCCCTTTTACTTTATTCTTGGGGGTAAAGACGATTTTATGCAGCCCTCGAAAAATTCCCTTTGAGAGAGAGAGAGAGAGAGAGAGAGAGAGAGAGAGAAATACATCACTTCACTGAATGAATTAGGAGAAAAGGTAGGAAATAATAATAATAAAAATAATAATAATAATATGATGATGATGATGATGATGATGATGATGATGATGATGAAAGTAATAGTTTTTTGTCATCGGGTGATGTAAACAGCCATATAAAGGAAGAAAGGGGGGGAGGAGGAAGGGGGGACTGAAGGTAGGGGTGGGAGGAAAGTGTGTGTGTGTGTGTGTGTGTGTGTGTGTGTGTGTGTGTGTGTGTGTGTGTGTGTACAAATCTACCAGGCGCCTCTATCACTCTTGACGACTTTTAACCTCTTCAGTGCAAAGACGACAAAAATTACACTCATGCTAACGACGAAGATTATTAGCCACTTTTCCAAGATCTCTCGTAGTTAAGGGGCTAAGGACAGTCTGGGAGAGAGACGGGGGTACAAAATATCCGGTGACAGAGTGGAATCATTCATAAACGGACACGACCCACATAAATTCAGCTCACATATCTCGATACTCAAACTACATGTCACTCTAACTGCACTTCCATTTTGCAAGAGAAAGGTATGATGAAGTGAGAGGGTTAAGGTCAGTTTCTCTTGCTCTTTCACTGCATAGATAAAAGTATCGTTCTTCATCCTTCCCAACGTATGATGATTATATTTAGCTCAGAGGAAAACCACAGAATTAAAGGATAAAAAAAGCACAGCGAGGAAAAGTTGACGAAATGACTACAGGTTACATGTTTCATTAATCAAAGCACAGAAAGGTATAAATTTAACCTGGCATATCATGAATACTATCTGATATATATATGCTATTCGATGATGGCTGATAGAATAGTTAAAATATGCATTACGTAAAAATGAAAACGAAGGCACAATGAAAACACACACACACACACACACACACACACACACACACACACACACACACACACACACACCACGCGATACGAAACCCTCACAACACCAATCGTCACCACACCACAACCACCCTCACCACACCACACACACCTACCTACAGCACCATACACTCTCACAGTACCACACACTCACAGCACCACACACACCTTCACCACATCACACACTCTCCCTCCGACACACGTCCTGACCGCACTACACTCACCTTCTCCACACTACACCCACCCTTAGGACACTACACCCACCCTCACCAGACTATACCCACCTTCTGCACACTACACCCACCCTTAACACACTACACCCACCCTCACCACATTACACCCACCCTCACAACATTACACCCACCCTCACTATGCTACACCCACCCTCTCCACACATATAACCACTACACACACACACCCTACACGTATCCTCAGCACACCCACTCTCACCACACCCATCCTCACCACACTCACCTTAACTATAAATTCCTCCTCATCACTCATGCATCCTCACCACACATTCACCCTTACCTCTCTTTCATCTTCATTACCCGTCCACCCACACCACACCACATCCGCTCACCACATCCACTCTTACCACACCATACCCGCACCATATCATACCCTCACCAAATCCACACCAAGCCCACTTTTACCACACCACACGTTCACCACACACCCATCCTCACCACACCTCCCAACTTCATCACGCCAATTAAACCCACCCTAACTACACACACTCACTCTCATTCTGTCTCTTCACTCTTTTCATCATCATCATCTCTATCATGCATTAATCTTCCTTCTCACTCACATTTTTCATTCTTCCCCTTCCTCCTCGTTTTCTCTTGGTCCTTCATGCCCTCTCCCTCTTTCATCTTTCCTCATAGGTTGTGCGGTTCTTCCTTTTTCTCATCTGACTTTCCCTCTGTCTTCTTTTAAAAATTCCTTCTCCTTCCCTTCCTCCCTCCCCCCATACTTCTTCTTCTCTCCTCTCTCCCCCTCCATATCTCTCTTCCAGTTTCCTTCCTCCCCCTCTGTTCCTTTTTCTTTCATGCTATTCACCTTCTTCCTTTCCCTCCATACTCCTCTTTTCCCTCTCAGTCCTCTCAGCTCCTTCCCTTCCAAACCTCCCTCTCCCCTACCCGTTGTCCCATTCCATACCTCTCTACTCCCTCTTTCTCCGCTCCCCGAACCTCCTCTCTCTTTATCTCTTCCCTCGCTTTTACTTCCTCTCTCTCTCTCTCTCTCTCCTTCTGCTTCTCTCCATACTTCTCTCGCTCCAACCTGCTCCATCCTCCTCTCTACCTCCTGCTTTCTCTCCTTCCCCACCCTCCTCCACACCTCTCTCCTCTCTCTTTCTCTCACTCTTACATACAGCTGACCTCTCTATCCTCTCCTCCTCTGTTACTTCTCTCTTTCCTACCCTTTTTTTCCCTCCACATTTCTCTCTCTCGTCCATCCTCTTCCTCGTCTCTCTCCTTCCCCTCGCCCATCATATAACCCACACTTTCCCTCCTTCCTTTACCCCATTCCCTTTCACTGTTTTCTTACCTGTCCTTTCTCTTTTCCTTCCCTCTCCATGCTTGCCTCTTTCCTCCCTTCTTCCTCTTCCCTCTCCTTCCATATCTCTCTTACCCCCTTTCCTCTCCTTCTTTCCCTTCCATATCTGTCTTCCCTCCTCCATTTCTCTTCCCCTTCCCCCTTGATATCATTTTCCCTTCCCTCCCATTAAATATTCATCCCATCTTTCTCCTTCTGTAGCTCTCTTCCTATTCCTTCCTTCGATTTTTAGTGATGAAGAGGAGGATTGGTCAAGGTGTAATGGATAAAACAATAAACTGTGATACAAGTATTAGTAAATGGTGTAGGTTATCTTATCTTGTTAGAGAGTAAAGTGTTATACTCCTCCTCTTTCTCTCTCCTCTACATCTCCTCCTTCCCCCCCTTCCTCTTCCCTTTCCCCTCCTCCAGACATCCTACTTCCTTTCCTTTCCTGGCTGTCGCTCCATATCTCTCTCTTTCCTTCCCTTCCCCTATCCATTCCCTCTTCCCTCCCCTTTCTCTCCGCCTTTCCACATCTCCCCCTTCCCTACCCTTCCTTTCTACACCCCCATCCACCCCCTCCCCGTAATCCATAGTGGTGTGTGTGTGTGTGTGTGTGTGTGTGTGTGTGTGTGTGTGTGTGTGTGTGTGTGTGTGTTGTGGGGGAGGGGAGGAGAGCGAGGCAGCACCGTCGTAACATCCAAGGTAAGTGAGCCCCGCGATTGGCCCCATCCTACACAGAGTTCAATTGCCCTTACGAGGATGAACTCCCAAAATTGGCCCGACAATAAAATGATAATCGGGCGGGAGGCAGGGAAAGAATTTAGCCCAAGAGTCTCTCGGACGTGGGGCTAATATCAGTTTCCGAAGCCCCAAGGCAGCGCTTCCAACCATTTTATGATAATACACGCGGCCCTGGGATCACTTTTCATGCCCCACCCCACGCAGTTTCATAATGCATCGTGCGTGTCTGGCCAGGGCGGGGTGGTATATGGAACCGAGGTAGCCGGGGTGCGTGTTGATGCTGGTTCGTAAGCCCCCCTCATGATTTGGACAACTCTAGTATTTTTTTTTTTTTTTTAGATGATTAGCTGCGAGTCATAGGGTAAGGGTTCGTCTCTATCAAAGATCTTTAACCCTTCTCTCCCAGCTAACGCCAGACGATTTTTTTTCCAGCTGAGAGTAAGTCGTAGGGACCAGGGTTCGTATTTATCAAGGATCTTAAACCCTCTCACGGTCGGAACAACTCTACACTCTTCTGTTCCAGCTAACGCCAGACGGTTTTATTCAGCTGAGAGTGGGTCATGGGAGCCAGGGTTTATATTTATCAAGGATCTTAACACTCTAATGGTCACGTTCAGTAGTTTTTCCAGCCAATTCCAGACGCTTTTATTTCAGGTGGGAGTAAGTACAGGAGCCTGAGAGTGTTAATACTGCTACCATTAACCCCTCCATGGTCACGTCTCTTCTAGTATCCAGCTAACGCCAGACGATTTTATTCATCTGGAAGTGAGAAATAGGAGCCTGAGAGAGTTAACCTATTTTTATGATAAGCATATCTACTCAGCAGTTAACTCTTATCAGATATCGTTTTCTTTCTTGTATTTTTCACTATTTCTCAGGCTCCTACGACTCATTCTCAATTAAATTCGTCTGGTGTTAGATTAAACAGAATGTCAGAAATGTCCATACTGTTGAAAGGACTAATGACACCAGAATCAATCAATCTATAATTTACACAGCTCTCCATAACAGTTGAACTTTTCAAAGTCGAATTGTTTTTCCTTTCTTTCTCACGTTAATGTTAAGTCTGGTTTGGTTGTGAAGTATCTGATAGCTGTACAAAGGCCTTGTTTACCTTTTTGTGGAATATAGCTCTCGTGTGTGTTGAATATAACCATTTAAAATACTTCCAATGACGATGAAGTCAAAGGCTTTTCGTGACATTAACTCTCTTCTACTCACTAGCTCCCGTCAACCTCTCTTCGTTGCAGTGCTGTCTCTCTGTGTTTACCTCTTTGTCTGTCTCGCTGTTTGTTTGTCTGCCTCCTATCGCTTATGTTCTGGTCACTTTTCCTCTGACCTCTTTGCCTGTCTTCGTTCCTCATTACGTTAGGCACGCAGCACCAGTTCACCTACACACTCACCTCTTTTCCGTCCCTCTCTCTAATGCCAGAGATAAGCTGTACCCTCAAGCCTTTCCTGTATAAAACTGGTCAATCCTCTCTCTCTCTCTCTTTATATATATACTGTATATATATATATATAGATAGATAGATAGACAGATAGACAGATATGTATGTATATATATTTTTTCAGTTTGTCTCTCACTTTCCCTATGATCCCTGCTCTTTTAATCGTAATTAGTACAGACATCTCAAAATGAACGGAATTTGAATTTCGTGTTTTTTTTTTTTTTCTTGGAAAAAACACACACTAGATTCTCAGCTTTGGTTTTCTTTCTGCATATTAAAAACAAAAAAATGATATACACAAGCTGAAGAATGTTTGTAAATACAGAGCCAGGCTTACAGATCTGGGGTCCCTCTGTTAAAAATTCCCACAGTGTTTGAGATCCACGAAGGTAAAGGTGGATCGTAAGCCGGATCTCGTGGGAGGAACCTAACGCGGGACGTGAAGTGATCCAGGGAGCTTCATATAAACTGGAGCCATCTGGAAGGCCTCAGTAATCCCGCATTATCACATGTTTACGACCGGCGTTCCAATATTACAAGGAACCCTAACTCAGCGGGGCAGACACTTCCACTCTTGCAAAGCCAAAACATTGAGAATTTAAACCATGCTCGTGGGAGGAGGAGGAAAAAGAGGAAGAGGAGAAAGAACTGGACGAGGAAAAGGAGGAAGAACTGGAGGAGGAAAAAGGGGAAGAACTGGAGGAGAAAGAGGAGGAGGAAAAAGAGGAATAGGAGAAACAGGGGAGAGGAACAAGAGGAGTAGGCGTGGCAGGAGGAGGAAAAAAAAATACAAGGAGGAGGAGGAGGAGGGGAAGAAAGAGCAGGAGGAGGAAAAGTACGAGCAAGAAGAGGAGGAGGAGGAGGAGGAGGAGAAGAAAGGGGAGGAGAGGATAAGTGAAGTGTGTCGTGTCTTCTTCCAGGAAAACCCATCCAATAATTAACCCTATCAGGACGTGGAGAAATTTCACTTCTATGTTCCATCAACCAACAGATTTTTAATTAGCCTAGGGGGAAAGAAAAAGCCTTCGGTACCTCTCTAAGTATATGGGACGTATTAGCCTTCTCATTACTACAGACTAATGTTCTTTTCTTGCTGTCACCAGGCGATTTTACTCAGCTTGGGAAAATCGTCTGTTGATGGAGGGTTAGAAATAAAGCCCACTGATCCCTTTGCTACGAGAGACCTTACCTTAAAAGAATTAATCAGTTTTGGAGCAGCGAGCATTAAATTCATTTTGTCTCATCGTGGTGAAGGGGCTTTCTACTTTATTCACGCAGCAAACAGACGATTTTACTCAGCCTAGGAGTGATTTTCTGTCATCTTAAAGCTTAAAAATAGATTTGGTATCTCTCTACCACATGAATAAAGTTATATCCATTTAGCTTTGTGTAGTTCGTTCAGCTTAACTTTGCGACTTTCGTCCTCTTGTAGCATATTTCTCGTAGCTTTTCTCGTAGCTCAGAGGCTGAAAGAACCTGATACGGCTCTTAATCCTTTGCATAACACTTATTTTATGACAAGCATAATATTCTGGTGTTACTCTCAGTTACAGCTCAGCACTCAAGATGAAGAGATGATTTTTGAAGGCCAAGCTATAGTGGAAAGTGTACTGTGATAATGGCAGAGACACAGACCTGAATAGCCAATGTAGACTCTATACTTTTTTCGTCTTGCGGGAATAATTAAGTTGGTGTTTATAAGACTGGTGTGCTGGCTGTGATCTGAGCTGGATACTAAGGGCAAGTTATAATGCCTTTTTTACTAATTCGTTTATTTTGTAGTATATTCCTGCTGCTACCAGACGATTTCACTCAGCTTCGCCCCAACCCCCCACTCCCTTCGACACCCCCACGGCCGGCGGTCGTGTTGTGTTTGGCGGCGTGTCAGGGCGAGGACGTGTGACGAGAGTTGACGGCCTGGCTTGCTCCTTCGCGCCAGTTTTTGTCCATCAAATTTCCCGCGGACATCTGCTAATATCTGAAGAGGGGAAGGGAAGGCAGGCAGGGAGAGATGGGAGAGGGAGATAACGTCAGTAGGGACGGAGAAGAAGGGAGGAGGAGATAGAGGGAGGGAAGGAAATATGAAAGAAATGATCAGGGGGAGCTAGGAAAAGGATATGAGGAAAGAAGGATGAAACAGAGGAAGGGAAGGCAATATGAGAGAAATAAGGAGAGTAAGAGGTAGCTGGGAGAAGGATATGAAAAGCATAAGGAAAGAGATGATAAGAGAGGATTGGGAAGTAATACGTAGGCAACGGTACGCTGTTGCAACCCTCCATCTGACCAAGCACATTACCCCCACCCACCTCCCTGCACACCTAACCAAGCGCATAACGGCCCTCACCCCTCCATCTTTTCTTTTAAAGGTGGGCGTAAGTAGAACGCTTTGAGGACACATAACCTGTACCCTTCAGATTCCTTGCGCAGGTCGCATTGAAGTCTCTGGATTTTTTTGTTAAAACTTTTTCATTGTTAAAAAAAACTACTCAAGGAACAGCATTCTACCTATCAATAGACACCAGTTCACTATAAGACACATAACTGAGTGAAATTTCATTACTCTATTGTGAATACTTTCAGAGTTTTGGCCCGGAAACAAAATATCTATGCCCGGCCAGCCGTCATTACCTAACTTCTCTCCAGCCTCTCTTTTCTCCCTCCATACTTAACCACGTCTCTCCCCAACCACCTCACCCTATCTTTACCTCCACTCTTCCACATTTAATTTCTGTAAATCCCTCCTTAACATACCTTTCCCTTACCTCTCCTTCTCTGTCTTACTCTCTTTCCGGCTTCATACTTGGAATCCATACCTTCAAATCCCTGTTCCTCCTTCTTTCCCCTACTTCCCTCCTCTGCATACCTTCATACAGAGCCCTATCACATCCTCTCATTTTACTCCCCCCTTTTTTCCTCTCTTTCTCAACCGTGCCTCGCCTCACATTCCCTCTCATTCATTTTTTCCCTCTCAATTCGTCTCCATCCCCTCCTTTAGCCTCTCTTTAGCCCCTCTCTCCCTCTTATTTTATTCCCTCCCCATACTCTTCTCCTTCCTCCCTCACCTCTTTTCTCTCCCCCCCCTCCCTCCATCCCCTCATGTGCTCTCTCTCTAACCTGTCGTAACACTCTTTCTCTTCCCTTCCTTCCATTTCTATTTCATTTCCATGCCTGTATCACTCTCCTTTTAGCTCCCTCTCATCTCTCCTGCCTTCGTCCCTTTCCCTACCACGTCTCCATCTCTCCACTCCCTCTCTCTGACCTTTCTCCTTCCCTAAACTACATCTCCAGTCTCTCCTACACTAGATGTCAACCTAAATGCCTCTTACCTGTCGTCTTTCCTCTTCTCTCCCTTTTCGGCTTTTATCTTACTGTCTCTCCATCTCTTCTTCTCCTTCCCATTTCCCCATCGCTCCTCTATTCTCACTGTACCGTTTTGTTTTCCTTCCTTCCCTTTTTCGACTACTCTTCTCTTCCCTCATTTCCTTCCTGTCATTTGCCTTCCCTTTTTCTCGCGCAACTGCTTCCCTCTCTTCTCTCCACTTCCATTCCTTCTTTTTTCCTCTCACCTGCCAACATTCTCTTTCATCCTTATTACCTATCCTCCTTCCATCCTCTCATTTATCTTACATTCCCCTCTCCCAACTTCTTCCCTTCCTGTCACTTGTTTTCCCATCCTTTCATCCACTTTCCTTCCTGTCTTCGTTCTGTCTTACCTACAACCTCATTCTCCTTCCCTATCTCCCACCATCCCCCTCCCTCTCTCTCTCTTCCAATCTTCCCTCCCACTTACCTTCCCTCTCTCCCACCTTCCTCCCTTCTCTCTGTCCTACATACATTCTCATTCTCCTTCCCTATTTCCCACTATCCCTCCCCCCTCTCTCTCTACTTCCAATCTTCCCTTTTTCCTTCCCACTTACCTTCCCTCCCTCCCTTACACTCTAAAGCCCTCCCCTCAGCCACTTAGTACCGTTTACCGAGTGTCGCAGTAATAATATTGTCTGGGCGCGCGAGGGGAGGATAGCGATCACCACAGTCCCCCCTGCTGTTTTAAAGGACTCCCTCGTTTTCTAACATCCTAAGGGCGACTTAAATATTGCACAAACGACGTCGAGATGGGCGTTGGTGTCTCCACTTACGCTTAATATATCTTCCTTCACAGGGTTAATCCTTCTTTATCTTTCATTTTATTTTGTACATGTTATTGTAGTTACTGTTTTTGTACTGCTGTAAAGGATAAATTTGTATTACACAAGTTTTCTTTTTCTGAGTTTTGGGGCTTGTACTCAATGGTAAATGACTCTCTCTCTCTCTCTCTCTCTCTCTCTCTTTCTCTCTCTCTCTGATGGGCGGCTGTGTTTGCAGGGGTAAACTGGAGGAACGACCAAATACAAGAAAAAAAAATGGGGTATGGAGACTTCGCTTAGGAAATAAAAATATGGCTTAATGAATACAAGGCAGCAGAGAGAGAGAGAGAGAGAGAGAGAGAGAGAGAGAGAGAGAGAGAGAGAGAGAGAGAGAGAGAGAGAAGTGAATATTATGGCATGCAAGGTAAAATCTGAGGACAAAAACACAATTCAGGATATCAATATTTACAACGGTAGGGAAGAAGAAAAAGAATTATGTGTGATGAACCCCCCTTACACACACACACACACACACACACACACACACACACACACACACACACACACACACACACACGGACGGAACTAATAGGAGCTGATAGGGAGAAGAAAAGTAGGGAATGGTGAGAGCAGAAGGCAGAGGGAAGAAGGGGAAAAGTGGGAGGGGAAAAGAAGTTGGGGAGGGGAAAGAAGGGGAAGGGAATGGAAAGGAAAGGAAGAGAGGCGAAAATAGGAATGGGGAAGGAAGGTGAAAGGAGGGGAATGGGGAAGGGAGGGAAAAGGAGGGGAATGGGGAAGGGAGGGGGGATGGGGAAGGGAGAGAAAAGGAGGGAAATGGGGAAGGGAGGGAAATGGGGAAGGGAGAGGAATGACTGAAAGAAGGGGAAAAAGGGGGGAAAGGAGAAAAAAAGGGAGAAATGAGGAGGAATAAAGGGGAGGAGGAAAGAAGGGGGAAGGGGAATAAAAGGGGGAACGGGAGCAGAACAAAGTGAGCCTGTAAAAGTAAGGCAGGGGAGAGAGGGGCAGAGTGTGAGTTGAGGGGAGGACTGAGAGTATTTTAAGAGGGTGGTATCGGCGTGTTATCAGCGACACGGTGGCACATGGGTCGCCCTGCTATCGCCCATCTTAAGTGGTACATTAGTGTCCCACCAAGTTGTCACCCGCAACCAAATGGCCACTGATGTTGTCCCGTGATTGCTGAGGGGGGGAACGCCCACTTATCTCACCTCCTCTGCCTGTCTTCTTACTCTCTCTCTCTCTCTTTCTCTCTCTCTCATAATGTTAACCTATAAACTCAAAGAAGTGTGCTTTTACAGTAACCAAGTAAGCAGAGCATCATAACTCATTAAAAGAAATTCTGCTTACTAAAACAGAGAAGCAGACATATTCTTCTACAAATGCATAGTTAGGCCTCATCTAGATCAAGATGTACAGTTCTTATTTTCATAAACAGTAAAGGATTAAAAAAAAAAAATTAATCTCCGCCAATACTACTCAGTCAGTACACAGTAAAAAATACACTGAAAGGTTTTGGGAATTAAAAATCACAATAAATATATAAACCGGTATAAACTGTAGAATAAACACAATCTAACCAATGAAAGAGAAAATCGAATCATTGGTATTCGGATTTAGTTATGACTATATCCAATATCAAAAATATATAGATGTATACCAAGTGTTAAATAAGATATAGTGCAAAATTTTTCTCAATTACTTCGCAGGAACTAGTGTCTCAGCTTGACATTCATAAAAAGCAACCTCAAATTTCAATCACATCTCCTCATAAAAAAAAAGTCTTTCCTAAACTAATGCAGCAAAAACTGTAATAAAGAAAGTAATAAATCAAATTACATTTCACATAGCACTGTTTTCATTATTTTACAACTAGGACTATTATCAGTACTAATTTTAACATTCCTATAAAATTCCCTCGCGAGTTCTTAGGGTAACATTAAGAAAAAAAAAAAAGGAAACTAGAATTAACCCTTAAGCCTAGAAATGACTACCTTACTTCTGGTAACGAAAGACGATTCTGTTTTTATCCGCTAAGAAATTCTCGAGTTTTAAGGGTCTAGGGAAATCCACGTAAAAATCCGATTTGTCTGTATGGTTCATTAATATGTGGAACTCTCTCATCACTTCAGGTTGTCATCTGCATCTAAATGAACGCTATTTTGCCCCACAGTTCTCCTCTCTCTCTCTCTCTCTCTCTCTCTCTCTCTCTCATATGTAAGCTGTTCAACAAGATTAAGATATAGCAAGATGTCATTCAGTGTCAGCTTAAATCAAAGCCTTTATACTAGAAGAAATATTAAATGTGAACTGAAAACACAAGCAATACTGACAACACACATCATATTCTAATCTCATAATCTAAATTTCTCACAACATTTCAGAGACAGAGAGAGAGAGAGAGAGAGAGAGAGAGTTCAACAAATAAAAAAATGTTCATACTGGTGACTAAGCATCTAAACAAGACAAACTACTTTAACATGAACATCCCAAAATATTCCACACGTAAATTAATATATATACTTCATGTTGTAAATATATATACCACATGGAGTTACATATACTCCCTGTATACAAGAAACACACGTATAAATGAATGTTTTAAAAGGACATATATATATATAAATTCATAAATACATAATCAGAGGTGAGAGGGGTGCGTCAGGTGTCAGGGAGGCTGGACACTCAACATTACAGACAGCATATCATCAAAGAAGTGCGACGGAAGGGGAAGGGTGCGGAGGGAAGAGTATGGGAGGGGATAGGAAGGGCAGGGTGGGGAGGGGACGGGAGGGGAGAGAAGGGAAGGGGAGGGGATAGGAAGGGCAGAGTGGGGAGGGGAGGGGATGGGAGGGGATTGAAAGTGCAGGGTGGGGAGGGGAGGGGAGGGGACGAGAGGGTATAGAAAGGGCAAGATGGGGAGGGGTGGGAAAGAGGGTTAGGGGAGAGGAGAGAGAATGGAGGAGACTGGGAAAGAAGAGGGTGAGGGGGACAGAGGATAAGAGAAGAGGAAGAAGAAGGGAGAGGAAGACATAGGGAGGGGAGTGATGGGGAGAAGGGGAGAGATGATGAGGGAAGAGGGTTAGGGGAAGGAAAGGGAAAGGGAAGGGAATGGAGAAGAAGTGGGATAGTGAGGGGAGGGAGGGAAAGAGGATAAAGGAAGAGGGAGAGGAGGAGGGGGGACGGTAAGGGTAGGAAAGAGGAAGAAAATAAAACTAGAGAAAGAACAGAAAATAATAGAGAAGAAGGTTTGAAAGGGAGAAGCGAAGATGGCGAGCAAGATAAACATAGAGAGAGAGAGAGAGAGAGAGAGACAGGGAGGGGGGGGGGCACGAGGATGATAAAAGAGAAATAAGGAAGGGGAAAAGGTAGAAGAGAGAGGAAAAACAGGAAGTAGGGAGAGAGGGAAGAGGAAAGTTAAAACATGGAGTAGAAACAGAGGTAAAGACCGAGAAAGGAAAGGATGAAAGATAAGGAAATATGGATGAAGAAGGAAAAGGAATGTATGAGGAGAGAAAGGAAGCAAAGGGAAGTAGGGAGTTGTTAAGAAGAGGAGCAGGAAAAGCAGCAATCAGAGGGAAAAGAAATACAAGAGAAGAGCATGCGAAAAATGAGGCTAAATGGAAGGAAAATGGGGAAGAGGAAGGAGGGTGGGGAGGGGAGAGAAAGGACAGAGTGAGCAGGAACAAAAAGGTGAAAAGGGAAAGAAAAAGAAGGGAAGGGGGGGTGGAGAAGAGAGAGAGCGAGGAGAGAATGGACGGACGACTGAGGGAGGGTGAGGAAGCGAAAGTAAGGTAAGTGGAAAAGAGACAGAGAGGTAGGAGAGAGGGGGATATAAGAGGAGTATGGCACGTGTCAGATAACAAAACGAGAAGCAAAAGTAGGATGAGGAGGGTGGAAACGAGAAATAGGTGAAGGAGTAAGGAAGGAGCAAGAACG
>NC_137003.1:8856831-8879331 GCF_032717465.1 Coenobita brevimanus
AAAGGCAACAACAATGACCTCGAGAGACCCTTTCTCGCTACTGGTACACCTAGAAATATTACTTTGGCTATTATCAATGTATTTCGTGAAGTCGAGAGATATCCCAGCTATCAAAGGGTTATGAGAGCTAAGGAAAAAAAGGAAATTCGTGACGCTAAAGAAGGACTGGAAACTTGGAATGGTGGAAAGAATGGACACTGAGAGATGTAGATTAGAGAGAAACGCAGGAAGAAGGAGTGGCTAAGGAAACAACAGTAACAAACCCCTTCTATTTGGTGACGTCGTTTTCGCTGTATTCTTGCTACCGCTTGGCTATCTAATTCAGCTTAGTAGAGGCTTTTCTAAGTGAAGGAGTTGGGTATGGTCTTCATTAACTTCTTTACTACTAATGTTCTCTTCTATGCCTGGTGCTATGGTGTTATGGTGCTCCAATCACAGGCTCTCCATAAATGTTTCCATCCAAGGGTGGGTTTACTGTTTACGTAATGCCGCTCAAGGATGGGCGACTGGTCACTATCTCACTAAACGTCCCCGGTCTCCAACGTTTGTGATGATGGGTAAAAAAAAAAAAAAGGAAACGATGATGGATGAATGGAGAAATACAGGCTAGCATTATAGGCAACACCATATACATACCGTGACCTTTAACCTCTGGGCTTCCTTGAGAGAGAGAGAGAGAGAGAGAGAGAGAGAGAGAGAGAGAGAGAGAGAGAGAGAGAGAACGTTCTTAAATCCATATAATCCGATTGTTTTTGTGTGTTGGTGAAATTTGTGTGGATATGAATACAGTTGATCAGGTAGTGTGGCGTCGTGGTCATAGTACCGAAGCGGCAACTCAAATATCACAGGCTTGATTACCTGTATATTAAAAGGTGATTGAATTCGTGTTCATTTTGTGTTATCATCAGCTGCAACAACCTCGTAAACCCACCGCAAAGCCATAATAAATACCTGTGATGCTGCCAATACATCACACACTACGAGCTTTCCCAGTCTCAAGAAATGCAGTGATTATTTAGTGCCTGAGCCGGGGTTATGAAGTTTTATGAAGTTACGTGCAGTCAACTCCTACTGTACGCGCGCCATGAAAACAGGGATTACTCGTCCTTAGGAAACGTACGTGGTAATGATGGAAAGTGAAACAAAACAACATCACAATGGTTTTTAAGTCAAGTGAAGTGACGGTAACAGTCCTCGTCCTATGATCTGGAAGTCAGGGTGGGTGATGATAAATGTTAGATAAGTATAAATGCATCGGTAACTTCTGTATATCCAGTGTTCAATATCCTGCACTCCCCTTTGGACAAAAACATAGTTATATTGTTGCTCTCTCTCTCTCTCTCTCTCTCTCTCTCTCTCTCTCAAACAGACCTCTCGTACTGAAAAGATTAGCCCAGTTCCAATAACCTACCCTAAGTTGAACATAATCATCACTGGGAGACCAAGAACACAATAAATCACAGGACGGAAGGAATTAGTCAAGAGTTTACCTTACCAAGCATCACTCTCTTCATTACAGAATTAACACAAATAATTTACACACGTCATAATAATACACTTTCACATTTGTCCTCATATACAGCTTGCTAAGGGAGACAGAATGAGAGAAATTACTTCCTTGTTACTGATGATGAATGATGAATAACAACATTTACCTCTCTATTTCCATCTCCATTCATACATATTGTCACGGTGTCCTTCCGCTCAGAATGAAACTTTGGTATACTGTATGTTCTCTCTCTCTCTCTCTCTCTCTGTCATACATGGAATACGGTCACAACGTCCTCGGAATGAAGGATAAATTAATGTCCCCCATCCTCTCTCTCTCTCTCCGTAGATAAATAATAAGCACCTGAGTTATGGCTTCCGACCGCAATAAATAACGGACGCAAAATTACGTACTGTCATCTCGAACATGTCCTCCCTATTCAGACACCCACCTTGTCCTTGCTGTCCGTAAATCATGACCTTATTAGCCACGGACACGGTCAAGGACTCAACAGGAAGACAATTGCACGTTATTTATGGGCAGTGGGTTTGTGTGTCTATGAAAATTAACTCCAGTAGGGGTAATAAAGAAGAAAATAAATGGACAGTGACATTACCCCGTTACATAATGATACTGTGTTTCTCTCCTACGCTGAATATAACAGTGCGGTGTAAGTAAGAACATAGTGAAATCCTGTCAATTGCAGTACATTTATAGGCATGGAAATCTGTGTTGCCTCCCACCATTAATACAACTGTGTAGCTCTGGAAGACTGAAATAGGAGGAGACTCATAATTTTCAGTTATTATACAGTACCTGATGATTTCCCCTAGGCTGAAGTTCTGTTTTTTATATCCCTCGATCCAAAGATGTGCATTTTATTACTGCTACCAACATGGGATTTTATTCGGCTTTAGATAAAGTTTCTCGAAGTGGACGAGTTACAAATAATCTTCATTAATCGTGCTCAATTTTAGAGTGATATTCTAAGCTGAATGAAGGTCTGGTGTCATAGAGAAAATAATACAGAAAGAGCATTCAGATACTCGAACAACCGCTCCCACAAAGTGCTCTAAGAGTCGAATACTTGATTTAGGTCCTATGACTTTGACCTGCAGCTTATTACTCTCAAACCTGAGTTACTTCATTCTTGTCTGACCATTAACATGTCCACAAAGTATGATCCATTTGTGATAAAACTGAGTTCACCGAGTAAACTTGACCTATGACTGATTAGTCTTAAAATCCATAAATTACCATTGACCTGTGCCCTTCATAAAAAAAAAAGGTCTATATTAGCTAAAAACTGTTTAAATTTTCCTTGCCATATGATCTTCACCTTTATCTTACTGTTCTCAAGATGTTTGTCAACCTCTTGGGCAATCCTCAACCCATCCACTAAGTTAGATCCAAATCAGATGAAAACTGTTCTAGCTATTTTGTTTACACACTACTCTGTGACCTTGGCCTTTGCCTTACCCTTCTCAAAATTAACTCCCTTCCTTCTGGCCTTACCCTCAACCCTTCCCCCAAACTTGGTCTAAACTAGATAAATGCTGCTTAAGTAGATTTTCCTGGGTCAAACTTTAACCTAACCTTGTAACCTTGACATTTAGCATAATGCTGTCAAAGAAAATAGGTTACTCACTGTTGGACTTAAATCCCTACACCAAGTTTGGTTAAAATAGGATAAAAATTGTTTGAGTTTAGTGTTAAAACCTACAACCACCCACCTACCCAACACTCCCCCCAACAAACACACATCGACCAAAACATAACACCTATTTTGTGAGTCTGCAAGCGCGGGTGTCAACATGTCACCGGATTGACCGAGTTAAGCTGAGAGCGTGAGAAAGTAGGCAAGCTCTCTGTTTCTATTAATTGTTTGTTAAGGCCGTAGATAAAGTATATTTTGCTTCTTCACCTCACTGATGAAGGCGATGCGTAACGTGGCAGGCAGGCTAACCACATCTAATGGTCTCAACTTTTCCACTAATGACCACCAGAAATTGAGGATTCTGATACACCTAACTCCTTTGGTTTTTGTCCACTGAATCAGATGACATTTTCTTCCCCAGCCTACACAGAATTAGTTCATCAATGGCGGGACCTTTTGCACGGATGAGGTCAATGATTTATACCCCTTTAATTGGAAAAAGTCTCGAATATCTGAATAAAGTCGTCTGAGGGTAGCAAGAATAAACTCACGTCATCGTCATCAAGGAGTTAATAACACGGCCGTACGTTTTGCAGTTAAGACAATGGCAAGTGCGTTGGGAGAGGGTTAGGAGGAGGGGAGGGGTGGTCTGGGAAAGCTGAAGACCATCCATCACTTAGAAGGCAGAGGAAACTGCTTTTTCTTGTGCAGTTGTTATGACGGAAGTGTCCTTGCTTCGGGGTTAAGGCGGGAAGAAAGTAGGGTGGAACTGCAGACGCCTGACGGAGTTAAGAAATTACCGATATATGATTAATACGTTCTGACCCGGGACGTTTTGTTCTTGCTACTCTAAGGCGATTTTATTCCGTTAAATAGAGCGCTATAGTAGTGAAAGGGTGAATGAAATATATATCTAATACCTCAAGCTCGAGTACGTTCTCCTAACCTGATTAACATTGTGTACCTGCCTCATATATTTATTTCCATATCTATCTATCTTTCTACCTATCTATCGAGTAATGCACGCACCAAAAATATGCTCTGATAAGGGAAGTCATACTATGGAGAAACTCAGCACTGTATACATGCATACCATACCGTTGCAGTAATACCACTACGTTCCTCCATCAGGTGCTGGTCTGATTATATACTGTATCCAAATGTCTAGCTGTGGACAAAGCGAGATTAAGTACGTGCCAAAACTTTTACTAATATATCATGAGTGACATTACCTATTCACCTACTTCACTGCCTATAAGAATGGCATAGCAAATTAAAACTAGAGGCGCCCTATTTCAACTTTTCCCTCGCACATAATGAATGCGTTACGACTGTCATTTAAGATAAATTGGCACAGCTCTGTCATCTATTTTTTCAGCCTTTATAACCAAACAGATATATGCACTGATACACAGCACATGTCTAGTGAAGTTAAAATCATTGATAAAGTAGCTTCTTCAAGACGAGCACGTATTTTTAACTCTATTCATGTAGCTTCCTAACAATTTTACTCACCTCAAGATATTTCGAACTGAATGGGTTGGATATAACCTTCACTAACCCATTCGGAATTACGGTGTTCTCCTGACCTACATAACACACATAAGGGAACACTGCAAAACACATACCACACAATGACGAAGACACAGTAACAGCGGTGTAAGGAACCTACGGGAAGACCCAGTAGCTGCTTACCTGCGGTCGACGGGTCTTCTCGGCCAAGCAGACAGGGGTCACACAACAACAAAAACAAGAGCAACAACAAGAGATGTGTTCTAAGCTGACTAAAATAACTTAGTAGCACGGAGAGTAAACTAAACGATGTCCTCGGGCTGAAAAGGTTAATCACTTCATCCGATGACGTATTTGCTGCATTTTCCATATAACCACATTTTTTTTTTTTTTTACTTTAGGAAGGACTTCTCGAAATGGAAGGGTTAGATACAGCCTTCTTTAATCATACTACAAGAGCTCGTTTCTAAGTTAAATATAATCGTCTGAAGAGAACAAGAATTAAAGGAAAATTACATCGTCGTAGTGCAGAAGTTAGGCAAAGAATCATAATCTTGACACACACAAAGCAAAATGTAACTCTAGCTTTCGATTACTTCACACAAATGACGTCTTTACACCCTATTATTTGCTACCCCCAGACGACTGCAATCAGCTCTGGACTTTTCGAAATGGGGAGTTAGGGAGAGCCATCATTAACCCATTTACTCCTTCAGGTATCACTTTAATTGAATAAAAACATCTGAAGGTGGAGAGTATTAAGCAGGAAATGATATCAGAGTGGTTAACATGAAATTTTTCCGTCACACTAATCTCACACAAGGAAAATAACAGGGAAAAGAGAGAGAGAAACAAGCAGGGAACAAGCCCATCGCAGCAGCACAGGACACACGAGGCCTGGGAAGTGCAGCTAAAATAATAACAACACAGAGCGGGCAAGGAGACGCGGCGTGCACCATCAATCTTGTTCCTCTATCAACGCGGCGGTCCTGATTTATGGAGAGGCGGGTAATTATACAGTGCGAGGGAGAGAGAGAGGAGGGTGGGCTGGGGTAGGGAGCTGCAGGTCAGGTCACTCCAGGTTGTCCTCTTGGCTCTCCTGTCTCCTTCCCCTAGTTCTCGTCTCCTGGTTCATGCCCCCTTCTTTATCTGACATCCCCGGTCTTCATCCCTTCTGAGGCTTGGTTTTGTATTCCTTGTACCCTTGGTTTTCATTCCTCCTGAGTGTGGTTTTCATTTCCTCTCATTATGGTCGTGTTTTCATTCCTGGATCGCAAATTTCTTGATTTATAAAAAGGAGGGTTATTATCCAGTGTGAAGGTGTGAAAGAAGGGTGGGCTGGGGTAGAAATGATGAAGTCAGGCCACTCCAGCTTGCTCCATCGTCATCTTGTCTACTCTGATTCATGTCCCTTGATTCTAGTCTCCCTTGGTCCTCTCTATTCCTGGTTCTGAGCTGTGTTCCTTAGTGCACATTTTGCCTGACTTAGTCTCCTGATCTCTTCCAGTTTTTCATGTTTCCTGGCCCTAACTTTTCCTGCTTTCGTTTCTCACGTCTCCCTATTTTTCCGGTGACGGTTCTCATGTTGCCTGATTTATGGAGAGACGTGTAATTATTCAGTGCAAGGGCCGAGGGAGAGGGAAGGGTGGGCTGGGGTAGGGAAGTGTACAGTAGGTTAGGTCACTCGATGCTGTAACACTGTCCTCCTGGTTCGCATGTACCCTTTTGGTTCACGTCCTTTCGTTCTAGTGCTTCCTGTTCTTCATATCTCCTGATTCTTGCTGCTGTGTCCTTGGTGTTCATTTCTGTTGATTCCTGATTCTCATACATCCTTATTATAGTTCTTTTGTCCCCCCCCCCCTGCATTTTCTGTTCTGGCTTCCATTCCCTCCTCTGGTTCTCCCGCTGTATGATTTATAGCTAGGCGGGTTGTTATGCAGGGCAAGGGAGACTGGTGGGTGGGCTTGGGCAGGAAGCAGGTCAGGCCACTCGACGCTGAATTCCTCCTGGTTGTGTCTCCTCCTGGTTGAGTCCCTTCCTGGTTGTTTCTTTTCCTGGTTCTGGTTAAGGCCCCCTGATTCTCATGTTTCCTGATTCTAATTTCTCCTTATTCTCCGTTGTGCTTTGGCTATTCCTTTATCTCCCGATTCTGGTTTTCCTAGTCCATGACTGATTCTCATTTTTGGACTTCATTTCTCCTGACCTTAGCTCCTATTTCCTCTGCTACCCACATTCCTGATTCTGTTTTTCATTCCTGGTGCTGGTTCTCTTTTTGGCTGATTTATGAAGAGTTGGGTAATTACACAGTGTGAGAGAGCTGGGGTGGGCAGGCTGGGGTCGGGAGGTATACGAGTACAACATGTCGGGTCACTACGTAGCCCCATTGTCTTCGTAGTTCTCATGCGCTCCTCTGGTTTAAGTTTCTCCTTTTCCTAGCTCCTGTGTTCTATAGTTCTGATTTTCCTGATTTCAGCTCTAATTTTTCCTGTGACCTAGCTCTATTTTTCCTTGATCATGGCTATTACATTCCTCGGTTTTCACGTCTCTTATTCTGATTTTTTAAACCCTTATTCTGATTTTCATATCGTCTTTTTCTCTAGTCCCATGGTCTTCTTTTTCCTCTTGTGTTTTGTGGTCCTAACTGCAACTGTTTCTGGTTCTCACTCTTGGATCTTCTTTTCCCATAATTCTGGTTCTCAAGTCCTTTAATTCTGGGACTTATATTCCTTGATCTTCCTTTCTCCTTAGCGTGGTTCTTATTTCCTCTGATTCGTGTTTTCATTTGTGAGATAACTTACACAATGCGAGGAAGAGAGGAGGAGGGGTTGGGACAGCGAAATATGGGTCTGGTCACGTCATCGCAAAACTATACCCAAGATTTCTTTTCAGGGGATGATACTGGCCAATGATTTAGCAGCAAAGATAGATAGTTAAAATCTTTCTCTAATATATTAAACTTGGAAGCTATTTTCTTTCATTCTTTTTTTTTCTATTTTCTTTTTTTTTTTAGAGGAGGGGGTCTTCATCGGGAATTATTATGCCTCTATGTCTGGACTGCAACTTTCACGAAAACATGGGGGAAAGGATAGTTCTTCCCATGATCCTCCTCCTCAAATACATCCCCGCTACGGTCATCGAAGTGAATGAGTTACTCCTACTGGTTATACCTTCTGCTTCCCGCATGTATCCTTGCTTTTCTTAAATACATCTATCTGCTCATGATTCCATAGATTATCTTTTTGTCTCTATAATGTATATCCGGATCTTAGACCTACTGTATTTCCATCACTTTCCGTTGTGCCTAATATTCCTCTATACTACGTGATATTGTTTCCCTTTCTACTTCTTTACTCACTTCATTCAGTAACTACTCCCCAAATTTCCTGGATCAAGTGAATTTTTCTTGGGATTATAATTTCTGTGAGTGGACGTTGAACTGGCTTAAACTCAACACATTCTAGTTTCTGACTCACTCTCATTAGAATAAAACTGTCTGGCATAAAGAGAAGGTTAATGATACATGAAATAACACTCTCAGGTTCTCATAATTCACTCTCAGCTAAAGATCATTCACTTTAACGTGGCCCAAATTTTCATCCTCTTGCAGCCCAGTGGCAGAAGACAATACCGTGGCCCCACATCCTTTCTGCAGCACTTCTTCGTGTCTAGCATCATGTTCTGTTATTACTGTATCGGCATTCAGGATAGAGGAATATGGGCCAACTTAAAGTGAACAGAGTATTGGATCGTCTGACATGAACTGGAGTAAACAACGAAAGGAGGCAAAAATTTGAGAAAATTAACACTTTCCCCAATAATATCTGTTTCTTGAGCTTCCTCGCACTATTTCTTTGCATTTTACTTAATACATGTTTCGCATTAATCTCTTAACTCTTCAATTCTAATGACGTTTTCCTCACTTATTCTTGCTATACAGAGATCATTCTATTCAGCTACAGGAGAGACCTTTCAAAACAGAAGATTTGGAAACAGCTTTCATTATTCCTTTCAGTATTAAGGCTCTCTGATAAGCTACGTAAAATCGTCTGTGGACAGCAAGACTAGATTACAAAACATCAGTGCATTGAAGTTGTTAACAATTCTTTTTACTTTACTTCATGGCCATTATTTACTTTCTCTCTCTTGGCTGTGCTCAGAAAGTGGGTGGCCTTAAGCGCCTGTCGAACCATTTTTCTCTCCTTTCTTCTCTTCCTGTTTCCACTTGACTATATATCTGCTTTCTTCGTAATATTTCTTTTCTTCTTTTATCCCCCTTCGTTCTTTTTTCCTACCTCCATATTCCTCTAGTCTATTCATATTTTTTCTTTCTGTCCCTTCCTCCATTACCCTCTATCTTTAGTCTCTCTCTGCATCCTCGTTTCTGTTCTTAAGTTACGAGTTTCTTTTTCGTTTCATTTTCACTCATTTTTCCTTTTGTGTTTCCAGTCTGCTTAATATTTGTCTTTTTCTCATTATTTTTTTCTTTTATCCCCAATCTTTCTTCTCTCTCTGCCTCCACGTTTTTCTGGTATTTATCTGCTCTCTTCCTTTTATTCTCAGGTAGGTAAGACTCTTAGACAAAGTTTGTTTCCCCTTGTACTCGTTGACCCGGGGATGCACTTGGATATAACATGAATCGTTGCGGAAAGTATTCTAGGAGATGATTGGAACTTGGCAAATATATCGGTTGTTTGCTTGAATGGTTCTCTTGCGTCGACAGGTATTCATTTGAGCCTTCTTCCTTTAGATTCAGAATGTTCACTATCCCCTTTTTCTCATCGTCCTCTCGTACTTAACTGGTTTCTCCTCTTTTTTTCATCTCACTCATTCTTTCGTCTTCTCCTGCCTCTTCTGTTCTCTAGTATTTTTTTTTTTAATTTCTTGGTTAAACATTCATTTTCCTTCTTTACCCTCACCCCTTATTCTACTTAAGGTTTCACTTTTTCTAGTATTTAAGTGCTTTCTTCATCCTTTATTAGTTTTCCCTTCCCGTCAATCTTTCTTTTCGCCCTGCTTCCATTTTCTTTACAGTAATTACCACCTTTGTTCCTCCATTTTTTCTTGTTCCTCGTTGATATCACTCTGTCTTCTCTTCCTGCTTTCAATTTAGCTTTCTTCCTCCTTTTTATTTTTTTCCAATCCTTTTTTCTGTTCTTTCTCTTTCATGTTTTCTTTTTAATATTTTTTGTTTCCTTCCTTTTGTCTCTTACCTTCACTATCCTCTCTTCATACAACCACTGTCCCCCAGTATCTCTCTCCTGTCTTCCTTCATTATCCTCATTCCTGCTCTTCTTGTCTCCACTTTTCTCTTGTAATTATCTACTTTCCTCATCAATTTCTCTTTCCTCCCTCACGTCACGCTTCCCTCTATTCCTTCCTTCCTTGTTTCTCAGTCAGCTTTCCTCCTATTTTTAATCCTCCTCCTCCATTACCTCCATTCTTTTACCTCTTTCCACTGTCACATGCTCATATATATCTGTTTTCCTCCTCCCGTTTCTCTTCCTCATTCTCCATCGCTCTTTCCTTCTTCCTGTCTTCTCTTCCCTTTTAAATATGTCTGTCACTTCCTCTCTTTTCTCTTCCTCCTTCACCCTGATTGTTTCCTCTCTTCCTGCTTTCTCTTCCCCTTTTGGTATATGTTCTCTTCCTCCCTCCTCCTCACTCTTCTTCTTACCATCCCCTTCCTGTTTACTGTATCTTCCTTCTTCCTCAAATATCTTCACATTAACCCTCACTCACTCTTCTCTGTCTCCTCTTTCCTGTTTACTAAATCTTCCTTCTTCCTCAACTTTCTCTTCAACCCTCACCCTCACTCTTACTTCTCCTCTTTCCTGTTTCCTACATCTTCCTACTTCCTCGTTTTCGTTCTTCCCCTCCACCCTCACTCCTCCCTCACCTGCCACCCAAGAATTACCTACCTGGGGAGGACGTGGAAATGGAGCAGCCTCGAACTAATTGCCCTTCTGTGGCCATTCATCACGAGAGAAAATAAACAGAAAGAGAGAGAGTTAGAGAGAGAGAGAGAGAGAGAGAGAGAGAGAGAGAGAGAGAGAGAGAGAGAGAGAGAACATTTCAGGGGAGCTATTAAAGGCAAATTTACAAGGAGATTTTTTTTTTTTAATACGAATCTTTAAAGGGATATTCAGAGCGAGACATTTAATGGTCAGGACAACTCTTGTACTCTATCCCTGCTAACGCCTGACGATTTTATTCAGCTGAGAGTGAGTCACAGGAGCCTGAGAGTGTCAATATGGGACGTCGGAGAGGGATTTATTAAAGGGCTCATGAGGGAGACAAGTAAGGGGATTCATTGGATTTATATGAGGTATTTAAAAAGGGGACTTATGATGGGGACTCGAAATGAGGATTTTAAGTTGAGGGAGACTTATAACTACGGCTCCAATTCCTTTCCGAAGCCCTTATTCGTGACTAAAACCATATTATAATTTTAATCTGTTGTTGTAGCTCAGCATTCAAGAGGGAGAGAGAGCAATTTTAGGCTATGTAAAAGTAAAAAGGGAACAGTGATATCTCCTAAACTGAAGTGTCTTGAAACAGAGATTAAAATAACGCAGACAATTATCACAGTGAAGGGGTTGAGAAGAATTCATGAGAAGGAGCATCAAGGAAAATTTCAGAGTAGGATTTATAAGGAGGCCGAGGATGAAGATTTGGTAGGGACACGATGGGTAAGTGTCAGGCAGCTCTTTTCACCCTTTCAGAGCACGTATATCAAATTCAATCATGCTGCAACCAGACGAATCTCTTCAGTTTAGAAAAGCCTCATTATGAAGGGTTTTATGAGGGCTATAATTATCTAACACCTTCATTTCTAAGTCTATCCTAAGCTCAATAATCTGTCTGGAGATGGGAAGACTATCATGTTTTCTAGCTAGACGGGCTTAAGAGAACACTGAGTAAATCTTTTCCTTGATACCTTCGGGAAATTTAAGGTGGCCTTCTATGGGAGACCTGTGTGGCAGCTTCTGAGAGAGACCAGAGAGGGGCAGCTTGTGGGGGACTCTCAAAGATGCAATTAATCTCTTTGACCCGACGACAAATGCTTTTCTGTTTTATTTTTGATCGACCAATACGATTTTTTGTTTCTTTTTTGGAACTGGAGGGTTAGACATAGCTTCCACAAACCCCTTCGTCACTATTTTCTCTTAAGGAAGACAAAGTATTCCGCAGCAACAAGAACACAATATATCTGGCGTCCTCGGTCTTGCTAAGTTGAGGTTCTTTTGACGGTAACTTAAGGGGAAATTGCGAATCATAGTTTTGAGAACTTTTATACGGTATTGCTAAATCTTTGGCGGAGAAATGCCTACTTTGCTTTGTACTGCAGCTAACGACGGGTGAATTTACTGTCCTCAAGAGCAACCTACAGCACAAAAAAATGTAAAGAAAAAATGCTTCGTGATTTACATTATGACAGGAAACAAAAAAAACTTTCTATTTCAGTCCATAACGACGGACGATTTTATGCGGATCATGAAAACGGATCGCAGCTAAGGGGTTAAGGATGACTTCTGAGAGGGACCTTTGAGGAACCGCTCTGAGGGGGACTTTTGAGGGTAGTCATGAGAACTTTTAAAGGGACTATTAAGGAGGCTTTAGTAGGAGGCCATTAAAGGGTTTCTAAGGTGAACAGAAGGTGGTACTTAATGGGGACCTAAAGAAGAGGGGACTAGTAAAGGGAGCTCATTAAAGAGACGAGGGCGATTCTTAATGGGGACTCTGAAGGGGGACTATTAATACGACTCTCTAAGGTGACTTCAGGGTGATTCTTAAGGGGGACTCTCAAGGGTGACTATTAAGGATGACTTTCGGGGGGAGGGGTGGATGGGCTGTCCGGGAGAGTCGCCGAGCTGCCCATCTGTCTTGGTCAACTGTAATGCTATTTAATTGAGCTCAAATAATTACAGGGTTTTCAGCTATTAATCAATCGTGAACCTGGAAGGAAAGAAGGTTCGGCTCCTCATCACTCATCTTTGTTGTTCAGTGTCCTCTCATTTTGTCCTGTCCTTTATTTTGTTCGATGCCAGTTCTAAATCTTTCTTTATTCTCTACAACAATATTCCACTCAGTCTTTACTTCTGTATTATTTACCTACTGTAATTAAGCCACCTGTCTTTACTTCTTTATTATCTGCCTTCTCAACTAAAGCCACTAACGCTCTCCCATGTTTTCACTTCCATTGCTTTTAGATTACACACTGAAATGGCCTTGTGTTCCCTTCAACTTAGCTGTGTTTTTCTCTCAACTAAAGCTCTCTCATTGTCTTCACTTCCATAGCCTACAGAGTACACACTGCAATGACTTTTCGCTCCTTTCATCTTAGCTGTGTCTTCCTTTCTATTACATGTTGCTGTCATCCCTGTCTGGTTAATCACCCACATTCATCATTTCTTGCTTGGAGTGACTTGCAGTAAAACAATTTTCTACCTGCATGTTCATTTCTTTGGCCTCGTTCCGCAACCCCAAGACTGTCCATCCATATTTTACTGTCCACTTCTCCTCCTCCCCTTCCGCCTTCTCTGCCCCCTAAAGCTTGCTCAGTTTGCTTGTCCGCTTCTTTTCCCCTTTTTCCTTCAATCCTTTTCACAAGCAACAAGGAACGTTCAGCTTTCGTGATTGAGTCCGTTTCAATGTACAGCAAGTATCTATGTTTATGTGTATATCAACAAGAAATCTCACGAATAACTACCCCGGTATGAATCAAACTTGGCAGATATATTGTGTGTGAGGATGGTAAAAGGTGATTCGATTTTGATGTAGCTCAGTCATGGTTTACAGCTACGGATCCAGGAAACGATTGCTGTACTCTCTGGCGACTCAAAATTGTTGTTCAACCTCGTTATCTGCCCATGTGTTTCTTTCACATCTAGTTCCCCTCCCCTTTCTCTGAGCTCGGGGTATCATCATCATCGTCATCATTATCATCATCATCATCGTCATCATCTTGTTTTAACTCTCCATACTAGATTTAATTAAGTTATCTTCTGCAAGCAATGAGATGGCGATAATGTTGCTGGTTTCGCTGGCCCATCTGTCTGCCTGTTTGTGTACATCTTTTCAGTGTGTTGAGTTTCTAATCTCAAGTTTCAATGATAAATTGGTCGGATAATCTTTTTATAGGAATTTGATTTAAAAGGCCGAGCAAAGCACTCCACTGCTCCGACCCTCTCATGAAGGAGAAGGGGAAAAAAAAGTGCTAGGCTGTGTCTTTCTTGGATATCTAGATGTAAGAGGAGGTGGTTTGTAGGTGGTAAGAGGAATGATCTGCTGTCTGAAAGGACCCCATCTTGATCCCTTCTTGAGGCTGAGAAAGTCTAATGATCTATACATCGTTAAAACAGATGTTACTAATCTTCTTCATGGCCCACCTACGTGTCAAAATAACCTCCCATCAATTCCGTCGCACCAGTCCTGAATGACACAGCCCTATCACATAATCAGCATTGACGGTGAGTATCAGTGCGGAAGTGATAACATGTGAAGGCGGGAAGAACGTGGAAAGGTTGCTAAGCCAAGGAACAGGCTGTCATTCTTATGTCCTCGTCTGACACAAAGGAAAAAAAAAATCACAAGCAGTAACAGTCAGATTTTCCCCCCCCGGTGATACGATAAGAAAAATATAAAAGACATTCTACAGCGTACTCTGATATGCATGCGATGTTAGGGAGTCAATACAGCAATAACACCTTGGTGGGTATACAATGGTCACGAGAATTACTTTTGCAAAACATTAGCCAAGGATTTTTATACCTTATTAGGGCTTCCTCTGTCGTGTCCCTCGTAACTGTAGGTTAATAACTGATATGATACTTCCGAAAAAAACGGAATACTTTTGTTCCATATGCTCCTGTGTTCTGTGTACGTTCTGTGGTCCTATGATTAAGAGCAACCTCATTCATAAATGATTCAGTTTTAGAAATGTGTGATGCAATATCCCCTTATTCCGCGTAAAAAAAATAATCACTTAATTCTCGCATTTTTTATGAATATCCGTAACCGCAGAACTTCCTCCTTTTTTATCTTTCTTTTCGTACACCTCAACATTTCCATAACCTACTCTCCTAATTTCATTCCTTAGTTCATTCTTGTATACACTGTACCATCAGCACCAAATCTCTTTACCAGAGAATCCATTTCACCTTTTCAAACAGAACTGCCTCTCTTGTATCTACTGTGCTTTTTATCTCCCTCCATCTTCGCCGCTCTGCTTATCTCTGCTCCCATCGTCATTCCTCACTCTCCCTTCTGGCTTCTCCAGTCTCATCAATCACACGTACCATTTCTCCAGCCTTTCCCAGTCCTTTCATCGTTATCTAATTTTCCATTATCGTTCTTCTCACAGTATAAATCTACATTCTAAAAACTCAGGCTCCAATGATTCACACACCTGAATAAAATCGTCTGGCATTAGCAAAAATAAAAATGTATTTGAGAAGCTTCGTGGTACCCTTATAAACACTCTCAGACCCCCACGATTCACTCACAACTAAATAAAATCGTCTGGTTTTAGAATTTAGTACTGTTGTCCCTGCCTTCATTTTCCTTTTTTGACACATTTGGAATCACGTTTAACATATCCTCTGTCTGTCTGTCTCTGTCTCTCTCTCTCTCTCTTTCTCTCTCCGAAAGTATAGCGTCCAACTCCACTAACCCACACACTAAAGCCATTATCAAGGCTGTGAATCGGCAAATCAACCCCTCCTGTACCATGACGTCCATTCATATTATTCCTGCTTCGGACAGACGACTTTATTCAGTTTTAGATAACCCCCCCCTCGTAGTGAAGGGGTTAATGGTTATATCCCTATCCTCAGCTGAAAAACTCTCTCCTAATCATGATAAAATCGCCTGGAGATGAAATGCAACAACTAAATAAAAAAAATCATCGTATTAAAAAGGTCTATGATATAATTTTCTCGATAAATCAGTGTATAATCAGTAACATCCTTGTAAAACCTCGTGAATGGGACCTACTCGTACTTAATATTGCTCAAGATATAAAGGCCTTCACTATGATTCATTTGTGTGTTAAAGAAATAGAGGTTAAAAGAGCATAACCACGTGATTATCATATTTTGCACTCTTTTTTCGTAAGTTTTTCTACCACGGATGCATAGGATAAGAATTAGAACGATTAAAAAGGAGACAGCATTTACAGATATCAGAAGCCCCCAAAACATCGATAAGTTGAGAGTCCATAAGTTTTTAAAGACCAGACAAATAAAACTAATTCACTTGGAAAATTTAACTCCCTAAAAAGGTTCAATCACTCTGCCTGTCAATGTGCCTATTTCACCATCTTAGTGTTATACTTGAACCTCCTAGTGAAAGACTATTCAAAATCGCACATAAATGATAAAAAAAGACAAATAATTAAACAAAGGAAATGCAAATAAAAAGTAAATTAACAAAATGCAGAGTTTCATTACCAGATGCATTAACAAACCATGATCACCACCACATACATTTTTCACGCCTGTTACTGCTTACGATTTACGACACAAAAACAAAAGCCAGAGAAGCACCTATGAGTGTGGCTACAGGGCTGACGATGATTAAGGGGTGTTGTGGGGAGTGAGGTCACGGTGTCCAGGTGGTGGCCTAATGAATAGTGTAGTATCACCTGGATGGTTATTGTTGGGTGTCAGGCCCCTGTGATGAACGACGTGTGTGTGTGTGTGTGTGTGTGTGTGTGTGTGTGTGTGTGTGTGTGTGTGTGTGTGTGTGTGTGTGTGTGTGTGTGTGTGTGTGTGTGTGTGTGTGTGTGTGTGTGTGTGTGTGTGTCTCTCTCACACACACACACACACACACACACACTTCACCGCACCAGCTGCTCTGATGTGCTTCTCAATACAAAACATCCATTCATACAGCAACTCTAAGCAAGTAAAACAAAATTACCACTTTACCCTAAATTTCAACATCCACACGAGCCCTCCTTTGTGTTTAGAGCAAAGCAGGAATCTAATATCTTTTTTCTCGCTCTCTGAAGGTAGATTTTTTGAACACCGCTTCCTGAATTAAGGGGAAGCACAAGCCATTTTTTCCAACTAAGATGCAAATGAGGTGTGTTTATTTAACAGCGGAAGAAGTGCAGAGAGCGGGGTTTTGGTATAGAGGGCAACCTGTTTTCTGGCTCTGCACGCCCTGAGAATAATTATATTTTTTAGCCTGTGAACTACTAACGCTGTATTTCCTTCTGTGTTATGTCAGACGGTTCTTTAAGGTCACTGAAACCTACCACAGGAACACTACGTTTTGGCCTAAAATTTTCTTCCTAGATCCAAAGGTAATTTTATTTTCTCTCTCTTGTTTTTTTTTTCTCTCTCTCTCTCTTTGCTACCACATGATATTTTCTGCTTTGGGGAAACCTTTCATAGGTGGAGTTCAGTGAGCTAGTTTGTAATTCGCTACGAGTGATTTCCTCAACGTTAAATCGCCTGAGGGTACCAACAATGCAGTAAAATTAATATCATCGAGGTGAAGAAGTTAAGAATTTCATACATTGTATCAGGCAACTTCAGTCCACTTCAATCGGCTCTGAGTGACCCACCACGACCAAAGAGCTAAGTACATTAGGTCATGATTTGAGAAGCATTGTGCAGCCATTCCCTCAATGAAAGTGTTGGTATAAGTAGAGTGAAGGAAACACTTTGGTGGATTTAAGAGAATCTACATATTTTTCCAAATCGATATATGTTGTACATTTCGCATTCACATTCTCCTATATTTTAACTATACCCGGAATCTTTTTGATTAATAGTTTCCATATACGAGTATGACAATAAAATAGTAACCTGCCAGATGTAGAGATAAATTTGTAGAGTGGCTACAGAGACCCCAAATCTCACGAAAACAGGATTGACACTCTCAGGATAAACTAACTTTTCCAGCAGGGCAAGTAATATGAATGGACTGCTTGGAAGAGAAACAGTTTAAGAGAATTTGACCCTGTAGTCCTTGAATATGTACTGTTTGATTAATCATCGAAATGCCTGAGGTCGTAATAGGTGTATAGTACAGACACTTCGTACACTACACCGAGCTACACCATGTCATACAAGGATTTCCCATATATCACACCACACCACCATTACACCACACTGCCACCCATACACCATACTGCAATAAACATACATCATACAGCACCACCCATATCACCCACACCATACTGCATTACACATACATCATACAGCACCACCCACACATCGTCACCCCTACACTATACACCACACCGAACCAGACCACCCACACACTACGCACACCACAGGAGCACCACACCACACCATCCAAGCACACTACTCATGCACAAGATACACACCCTATCCACACAACACACTATACCCCCCATACACCGCATCACACCACCCATACATCACATCACTCATGAATTACACTACTAGTATTTATACACCAAATCATCCATACACTACACACGCCACCCACACACCACATCACACCACACCATCCACACACCCCACCTCCCCTACAGCACACCTCCCATACACCCCAGAAGGCTAAGCAGGTGAGGCAGGTGGGTGGACTTGGCTCTCCTGCACTCGTTGATCCATAATTAATTCCAGGTGACTAAATTATTAAGGCGCCTCTGCCCGTGTAAGGTAGGGTGTTCCAGGGGGGCCATTAGACACCATGTTTAGTTTAGTGGCTCCACGCACTTTTAACGTCCCTCGCACTCTACAGTTTTAATACCTCGACGCTTGGAGCCTCATTTTGTAAGGGGGATGAGGGGAGGCCGAGGATTACTTGCTTAGAATGGAAGGAGTGTGTTGGTAAGCAAATGCATCTGTGTTGAGGTGAATTTGTGGCTCTTGTAACACCTTGAATGACGTACTTTTTATTCTGTTTTTGCCATCTCCACACGACTTTGCTGGCCACAGAACAGGCTTTTCGAACTTCAGGGGTAAAATATAGCTTTCATTTACCCTTTCAGTCCTAACTTTCTAAGCTGAACAAAATCGCCTGGAGATAATACGATTAAAGCTTAGAAATACGTCTTCGAATTGAAGTCTTAAGATTTCTAACAGTAAAATCTAATACTAGACACTTAGAGGTTAGATTTTTAGGAGGAAAATGATTGATGAGGGCAAAGAAAATAAGCTACTTCCTTAGAATTGGAAAGGCGTGTTTTTTGGTACATCCGTGTTAATTTGGTGGCCCCTCCCCCTCACTCTGAAGGCGCCCCACACTCTAGTTTTAAGTTCCATGATTTTTCCGACGCTTGGAATCTGATTAAAGTGAGGGGCCGTGAAGTGTGGGCTACTTACTGAAAAAATGGAGAGGTTTATTTATAAGTATGTGCATCCTTATACCTACTATTTACAATTTTGGTGGCACTATATATTTGAACAGAGCTACTTATGGAAAAGGAGACGTGTGCATGTGCATATAAATAAGGGTCTCTGTGCATCATAGTGAAGAAACATGTACATTTAGTATTGTGGCGCTGTTAAAATCTGTGAGAGAAACATTTCAGTCTCTCTCTCTCTCTCTTTTGCCTTTCATTATTTTGCCTTTGCTACCTCCAATCGATTTAATTAAGCTTGAGAGAAATACCTGGTGGGGAAGCCGGAGAAATAGTCTTTATTAACTTTCTAGGGTGACTCTCTCTCTCTCTCTCTCGTTTCCGTGAGTAAAGCAAGTGTCTCTCGGTAAGTGGGATTGCCGGAGTGACGCACCGCCGTTTCACTTCATATTTGATGCTATCGCCTGGCCTTGGTTACATGTCAGGGCTAGCGAGGGAGAGGGAGGGAGAAAGGTAGGGAGAGATGAAGAGAAGGGATGTGGAGAGGGAAGAAGGGAAGCGAGGTATAGAGGAAGGGGAGGAAGGCGGAGGGAGAGGTAAAGGAAGGGGACATAAGTATAGGAGATGGAAGGATGAGTGAGAGTAGGAGTCAAGGAGAGACATAATGGTGAGACATAAGGGGAAAAGAGGCACAGGGGGAGGCAGGGAGAGGGAAGCGAGGGGGATGCGGTGGGGGGGGGAGTGGGATCCATGGAGACGGGGACGACAGATGGTTGTTGTTGTTGTTGATCAGCCCCAGTCTTTCTAACCGATCAAAGTCATCAACTGCAAAGGAATCAATCGCTCCTGAGGGCCGTCAATGCAGTGAATCATGTTCCCGTGCGCACAGCGAGGTGCGGGGAAAAGTGCTAAGGTTTGGTTCTTGAACAGACACCGCATTTGCATCTCTCCAACCAGTTAACAGGGGCACCATAGCAGGTTCCACATCACCCCGCAAATTGGATATATAGTTACCACCCAGCGCCGTAAAAGGTTAAATGGGTTACAGGAAACGGTTAGGCTTGTCACTCAGTGCTAAGCAACCTGAAGTAGAATGAAGAGTATGAAAAAGTAACAGGAAGGAAAGGGAGAAGTCATGTGAGAGGAGGGAGGACACAGAAATAGAATGAGAAAGAGGAAGGAACAAGTAGACAGCACTACATCAAGTGAGTGGATGATAGCAGCCACCACCTAGCAGCTGGAGACGACACAAAAGTGCAGAAACAGAAGATGAAAAGAAGCGGATGTGAAGGGAAAGAAGAATGAGGGAGATGAGGAAAAAAGATGGAATTACTGAACGTTTAAGAATGATAAACAATAAGGAAGAATGACAGGCAGTGAAGGAAGAGTACGAGGAAGCAGAGGGAGGTGAAGGTGGAGGTAAGGGGGAGAAACAAAAGAGGAAATAGAGGAGTGAGGTAAAGGGGAGGTAGAAGAGAGAGGCGGATGGGGAGGTAGGGAAAGGAGGCAGGGGAAGGAAGAGAGACAGGCAGACGTTGAGTGGGAGCGAGTACAGGGAGGCAGGAGGGGTAGGAAATGCAGGCCGAGAGGTAGGTAAGGAAAAGAGGAATAGGGCAAGTTGGAAAGAAAGACAAAAGGATAAGTAGGGAAGAGAGGCGGAGGGAGAGGTAAGGAAAGGATGTGGAGGGTGAGGTAGGGAAGTTGGGTGGATGGGGAGGTAGGAAACGGAGGTGGAGGGGAGGTAGGGAAGGAAGGTGGGGGGAAGGAAGGGAAGGGAGGTGGTGGGAGGTAGGGAAGGGGGGTGGATGAAGAGGTAGAAGGATTGAAGCAGACAAAAGGAATTCAGGGATAATAAAGACTGAAAGAATAAGAAAAGCAAAGGAAAAATGAGAGAGAGAGAGAGAGAGAGAGAGAGAGTAACGGGAAGGAAAAGCAAGACGGTAAATGAGAAAATTCATGAAACAAGGAGGAGAAAGAAAACGATAAAAGGAAAGGAAACGTGAATGAAAATATATATAAACGTAGAAAGGAGTTGCGAGACATGAGAATCAATAAACAAGGGGATAAGTGAGAGGAGAGTTAGACATGGGATATGATAACAGTAAATGGGGGAATGAAAGACAGGGGCAGGATGGGAGAAGAAGGTGGGAAAAAGGAAAGATAGGAAACTGGAGGTGGAAAGAAGAGGAACAGGAAAGAGAGAAGAAAGAGTGAAGAGAAATTGGTACAGTTTAATGAAGACACAAAGGTTAAAAAACGCACATCATCACAATCATCATCATCATCATCATCATCATCATCGTCGTCGTCGTCCTAACCCAAATTCTCACTTACGAGATGTGGTGACATAAAGAGGTAAGGTGGAAAATAGATAAGGAAGAAAAGAAACTAACAAGATCATGAACGTGAAGGGCAGAAAATGAAAGAAGAGTATACAATTAAAAAAAAAAAATACAAGAGACGGGACACAAAGGAAGAGAACAGAGAAGAGAGGAAGGGTAGGGCAAACAGGAACAGGAAAAAGAGAAGTGCAGACAAAAGGAGTAAGTAAAGAGGAACAAAGAAGAAAAGAAGAGAGTAGAAAGAAATTGCAGAGTAAGGAGGAACAGAGAAGGAAAGATCAGGGTAGTAGGGAAGGGCAGAGCAGACAGGAAGAGCAGAGCAGAGAGAGACAGGCAGGTAGGTAGGGGAATCTGCTGCCCCATCCAAACCAAATATTAGGGCAGGAAGAAGGCGATGAGGGGACTGCTGGGGTGTTTGTAGGAGTGAGGGTGGAGGTGAGGGAGGTGCGGGGAGATGTCGTGGGTGATGAAGGTGGCGGTAGTGGTGAGGGTAGTTGGGGGAAAGTGCACTGGGTGGCTGGTGGTGGTGGTGGTGATGACGGTGAGAGTACATGACATGGGTGATTGTGGTGGTGATGGGGACATAAGATGTGGGTGATGGTGATGAAGGAACATGATGTGGGTGATGGTGGTGGCGAAGGGAATATGTGATGGTGGTTGTGACGAGGGAGCATGGTGTGGGTGACTGTGGTATTGGTGGTGGTGAGAGGGACATGTAAGAGATGGTGGCAGAGGCTAAGTGATGATGCAGATGTGAGGCGGTGAGAAGATGCGATTAAAAAAAAAAAAAAAAAAAAAAAAAGTTGTATGTGTTGTTGGACAGATGTGTAGCAGGTGAGGTGAGTTAAAATGACAGGTAGATGGTGTCAGGTAAAAGAGAAGAACAACATGAATGAAGGAAGAGGTGGTAAATGACAAGAAAGTCAACTGACTGTAAGTTTATCTAAATATGAATGATTATCTACATTTAAGTTACCTATGTTGCAGGTGAAGCGAGAAGAAATGAGAGGCAGACGGTGACAGCTACAATACGTAAATATAACAAAGCAGCAGCAGCGGTACTCAAACGCAACACCCGCGCTCATTTTTCGTCAATGGGCCGAACATTTGGCTCTTCCCAGTTACCTTGACGTTAGACCGATTGCCCTAAAAACCGATTTACTTCATTCTTGACTGACCCTCAATACTACCACCAAGTCTGACCCAAACTCCATCA